>NW_006399759.1:20462321-20484821 GCF_000299155.1 Elephantulus edwardii | reverse complement strand
TATCAACCCTAGTTCATCAGTAATTCTCCAGGTCATAAAAACAAACAAAAGACCAAATTTTTTCAGTACTTTATTTTTATAGCTGAGTAATATTTCACTAGAAATGTCTATAATGATTTAATGATTCTTTTAGTCAACATTTTTTTATTTTAGTATTTATAATTATTTATGATGGTTTTACATTGTTTAAAAAATTTACATTTTCTATTGTAAGTCAATTAGAATCAACTAGATATATAATTACTTGACCAAAGACAATAGTCTAATTTTAACATTAATGTCCTTGCATGGGTATGATTTCGTGCTTGGAGAAATTGAAATGAATCCTAGGAAATGAGTCCAAATTTACCATATAAAACATTCTTCCAGAAAGAATGTTGGTTCTATACCATAAAATAGAAAATATAATTTAAATAATCAGATTCCATTTATCTACCTAAGTATATATACAAGAGAGTTATCCTTCATGTTCCATAAACATTTCTGACAAGAAATGACAATGCGGTCTTCTACTGAGGAACTATTCATACAAATTTTAGGCTAAAGAAAAAACCCTTATTGGAGGAAACACAAGAATTTAATACCTAAGGCAGAGCAAAGCAATACAATAGGAAAACAAAATATAAATATTATACTTGTAAAAATTATAAAGCTTTAATTTATATTATAATTTATGCACCAAAATATTCCATGAGCTCCATCCCATCACCTTATGAGAAACTACAGGGAAATTTGTTAACATGTCTTGGATAAGGATCTCAGTTGTGTTGGAGTTAAAACAAATACATGTTGCAATGCAATTTGCTCCAATGTTTAGCTTAGCTTAGAAACAGAAAATGTTAACACTGTAATTTCAAATTGTTGATACTGGTTTGTATTTTGGGGGCCAGCACTGAAACTGATATAAACAAAAAGTACTTACACTGGATTTTTAATTCATTCTGTTTTGTGGTTCAAGCTGCTGCCTGCTTAAATGAGGAAATCAGAGGGAAGGGATTAGATATAAGTGACAGGCACAGTTACTCATTTCTTAGTAATTATAATTTCAAAATTACATAAAAATTGAATAAAGAAGCATAGATATTTTTAAAAGGGAAATGTGTAAAAATGTAGTGAGGTATAGTGAGAAAGTGTTAGGTTGGATCCAGATTTCTGCCACGTGTGAGCTATGTGAACTTGAGTGTTTTCAACTATGAACAAGGAAACTCTGCCTGAGTTACTAAATTGTATATGCCAGTAGAGGTATTTGGTGATCAGGTTTTTATTTTAAGGTCCTGTATCTTACTATATACAATCAAAGGATTACTAGTGAAGACACATATATGAGTCTCCCTAACTTAAGATAGAAACTGGAGAAAAAAAGATTATTAACAGTTCTAAGACAAAGTCTTTTGGTTGGACTATTAATATTTACCTTTCAATGTTATTATAAGCATAATATAATATAATTTTATAAGAGGTGCAACATAAAAGGAACAGTTTCAGACACTTCAATAATACTTGGTCAATGCAAAGTAATGACATGCAAATATTGGCTAGCTCTCTTCACCATAGACATACCAGTAGGAACTCATGAACAGTTATTTGGATCCCTTTTGTAAAATGAAACACATGAACACAGAATCATGAAAGCATATCTATCTATCTGTTGGTCTGTCTGTCTACCTACCTATTCATCCATCTGTCTGTTGTTCTGTCAATCAGTCTGTCTACCTACCTATCTACCTCTATGTTTTTCTTTACTTATGTAACTATTTTCTATATTAATCATTTCTATGTAATATATTAGAGAGCTCAGATGGCAGAGCCAGTGGGGAGCTGTGCTGCTGAACAAAGCCTATGCCTCTCTGGGGGTTTGAATCCAACAAAGGCTCCAAGGGAGGCAGATAGGCAATCTCTGCTGAAAGGTCAGCTGTCAATTGGTTCCAACTTGATGGCAGTTAATTGTTGTTTTATATATATTCACACATCCAGATATCTCTAGACCATGGAGTGAAATTAACACCGCATACCTTACAGTAGTAGAAAGTATCTGGACAAAATTTTCCATTTGTCTTAAGTCCTTATTCTCATGCAGGTTTTCTTTTTCTGTCCCTGTAGGTTTGTTTATTTTGTTTTTGTTTTTGTTTTGTATTGTTTTGTTTTGTGTGTGTGTGTTTAATATCTTTAATGATTATAAAAGGGCAGCTAGATTTCCACATCTACGTCTGCATTCAATTGATTATGACAGCTGTCACTGTGTGGCTTTAGAAAACTCAATGGTACATTCATAAGAAGATTCTAGTGAAATTGATGTATTATGAAAGTAATTGTACTTTGTAGACACTCTGAAAGGTCTTGAGGTCCCATGTGGTCCTCGTTCCACATTTTGATAACTAATTTCTATTCAATCTTTCTATAATTATTATTTCCTATGCTCTGATCTTAGCTGAAAGCAAGAATACCAGAAGAATGTCTATCTGTGTTTCATTGATTATACAAAGGTGTTTGTGAGGATCATAATAAACTGTGGCTGACTCTGAGAAGAATGGGAATCCCAGAACACTTGATCATGCTAATTTTAAACCTATACTTGGACCAAGAGGCAATCAGCAGAACAGAGGAAGGAAACACTGCATGGTTCAAAATTGGGAAGGGTGTATGACAGGGGTGGTTCCTATCTCCATACCTTTTCAACGTGTATGCAGAATAGATTATGAGAGAGGCTGGACTTTATGAGAAGTGTGGCATCAAGATTGGTGGAAGAACTATGAACAATCTGAGTTATGCAGATGACACAACCCTGCTTGCTGAAACTGAGGAGGACCTGAAGTGCTTGCTGCAGAGGGTCAAGGACTGCAGCCTTCAATATGGGTTGAGGCTCGATGACAAGAAGACAAAGATTCTCACCACTGGACCAATTGGCAGCATCAGGATGGATGGTGAAGAGACTATGATTGTTCACAGCTTTAGTTTGCTTGGCTCCACGGTCAACACTCTTGGAACCAGCAGCCAAGAAATTAAAAGACTTATTGTGATGGGAAAGGCTGTTATTAGGGACCTCTCCAAAGTACTGAAGAACAATGGTGTCTCTCTGGAGACTAAGGTGCATCTGATACAGGCTATGGTCTTTGTAATCACTTTTGCATCAGAGAATTGGACAATGACTAAGGAGGATAGAAGGAAAATTGATGCCTTTGAGCTGTGGTGCTGAAGAAGAGTATTGAATGTACCATGGATTGCTAAGAAAACAAACAGATTCATCCTGGAAAGGGTTAAACCGGGTGGCTCCTTGGAGGCAAGGATTCTGAGGCTCCGTCTAACATACTTTGGACATGTTGTGAGGAGGGACTGGTCCTTGGAGAGGTACATCATGCTTGGGAGGATGGAGGGACAGCGCAGGAGGGGAAGACCCTCTATGAGGTGGATTGATTCAGTGACTGGGGTAATCGGGGTGGGTGTGTCCGGGGCAGGATCCTGTGGCACAGGATAAAGCACGGTTTAGGGCTGTTGTCATAGGGTCACTGTGAGTCACAAGTGATCTGAGGGCACATAATAATGACAACAACTTGTGGGCTAGTGATAAGAAGCTGTGCGGAAATCCCAAAACCACCAGTTGCTCCACAGGAGAAGGATGGACCTTCTTCTTTCATGCCCTTAACTGCCTCTGAAAACCTGCCAGAGGGTCAGCAGTTACTCACTTACAACTCATTAGTAAACAAAAACAACCACTACCAATTATTTATCCTGATAAGTAGAACAATTTTTATTTCAGGCATGGTAGCAGAATTATCCATAATTCTGTTTATAATTAACTCACATTAGCTATTTTGTGGAAAGTGTTATCACTTTATACCTAAATTTCTTTGGTTCCTGGCCTGTTATTATCCCCCTAAAACAAAACCAAACTTGTTGTTGTTGTTATGTGCCTTCGAGTCGCTTGTAACTCATAGCGACCCTGTGTACAAGACCCCTAAACTCTGCTCTGCCTGTACCAATCGCACTGTCTCTGCGACTCCCATTCCAATTGCCTCAGCCTTCCTCTCCTGTGCTGTCCCTCCATCCTCCCAAGCATGATGTACCTCTCCAAGGACCAGTCCCTCCTTACAACATGTCCAAAGTATGTTAGACTGAGCCTCAGAATCCTTGCCTCCAAGGAGCCACCCGGTTTAACACTTTCCGGGATGAATCTGTTTGTTTTCCTACCAGTCCATGGTACTATCAATACTCCAGCACCACAGCTCAAAGGCATCAATTCTCCTTCTGCCCTCCTTGGTCATTGTCCAACTCTCTGATGCATAACAAGTGATAGGAAAGGCCATGACCTGTATCAGACGCACCTTAGTCTCCAGAGAGACACCATTGCTCTTCAGTACTTTGGAGAGGTCCCTAACAGCAGACTTTCCCATGTCAATAAGCCTTTTAATTTCCTGAAAACTGGTGCCAAGAGTGTTGACTGTGGAGCCAAGCAAACTAAAGCTGTGAACAATCTCAATCTCTTCATCATCCATCCTGATGCTGCCAATTGGCCCAGTGGTGAGAATCTTGGTCTTCTTGACATTGAGCCTCAATCTGTATTGGAGGCTGCAGTCCTTGACCTTCTGCTGCAACAGCTTTGGGTCCTCCTCGGTTTCAGCAAGCAGGGTTGTGTCATCTGCATATCACAGATTGTTGATAGATCTTCCACCAATCCTGATGCCACATTTCTCCTCATAGAGCCCAGCCTCCAGGATAATCTGTTCTGCATACAGGTTGAAAAGGTATGGAGATAGGACACATCCCTGGCGTATGCCCTTCCCAATTTTGAACCATGCAGTGTTACCCTGCTCTGTTCTGACAACTGCCTCCTGTTCCAAGTATAGGTTTCACATTTGAACAATAAGTGTTCTGGGATTCCCATTCTTCTCAGAGTCAGCCACAGTTTGTTATGATCTACACAGTCAAATACCTTTGCATAATCAAGGAAACACAGATAGACATTCCTCTGGTATTCCCTGCTTTCAGCTAAGATCCGTCTAACATCAGCTACAATATCCCTAGTACCACAACACCTTCTAAACCCAGCCTGGACTTCTGGCAGTTCTCTGCTGATATGTTGTTCCAGTAATTTTTGGATAATTTTCAGTAGAATCTTGCTTGCATGTGAAATCAGTGAGATTGTTCTGTAGTTTCCACATTCTGTTGGGTCGCCTTTCTTTGGGATGGGAACAAATATCGGTCTCTTCCAGTCAGTTGGCCAAGTGGTTGTTCTCCAGATTTCTTGGCACAACTTGGTGAGCACGTCCAGGGCAGCATCTGTTAACTGAAATATGTCAATTGGTATGTCATCTATTCCTGGGGCCTTATTTTTTGCCATTTCCTTCAAAGCAGCCTGAACTCTTCTTTCATCACCATAGGCTCTTGCTCAGATGTTGTTTCATGAAATTCTTCTGTGTGTGCTAATTCCTTTTAATACTGTGACTCAGTATATTCTTTCTACCTTCTTTTAATACTTCTTGGATCATTTAATATTCTGCCGAACCTTCATATTGATTCTGATTTAAAGACCCTAAAAAAGAATAGAATGTCCCATAAAGTTACCAAGGCTATAACTATTTACACAAGTAGATTGTGCCATCCTCCCAACGCCAGGAATGGGCTTGAACTGCTAGCATTTTGGTTAGCAAATAAGCAATTTAACTACTGTGAGACCAAGTCTCCTTGTATCTTCCACAAAGCCTAAAAATACAAGTGATGAAATAGCCTTCCTTACTTTGTACCACAAAGCTATACATCCAAATGTATTGAAACAGATATTTTACTTGTATCCTAGTATTTTGATTTGAAAAATTTGAACCCCTTTAAAGACTTTCTACTAAAAAATTTTTTTCTCATTACTTCTCTTGTAGCTGAATCAGATAAATGTTTATTTGCTATAGTCCCTTGCTTCCTTAAAGATTTCTTTCATCTGTAAACACAAATGACTTTTTAAAGCACTCTGTAAATTATAAATAAATGTGTTATGTATTTTATCAGTGCCCTTGTATTGAGTATAGCTTGAAGCAACTCTATAATCAGAATATCAGAACCTTGCCCTATACTGTGCCATCCTAATAATCTCCAGTACACTCAAGCCCATTGCTTGAGTCGTTTTGTCTTTTCATCTTCTTAAGAGTTTTTCTGTTTTTTTGTTTTGTTTTGTTGTGTTTTTTTCCCCTGACCCTCTTCTTTCTCTTCCCAGCCTGATGTCTTTTTTCTATGGGCTGATCCCTTCTGACAGCAAAGCCCGTATATGTGAGATGAAGTTTTACCATCCTTATCTCTGGGGGCACCCTGGTTACCATTCTTCTTAACACAAGAGTGGATAAATGCAGTAGAAAAATATAAAAACTCATTTTTATCATATATGAAAAGGAATCCCTGATGTAACTTCATGCAAAACGTTAAGACAAAAGGTATTACTTCATTCTCAAAGATGTGAGGCATCCTCAACAAGGCTACGTTAGCTCTACATAAGGGAATGTTAGCCCATGTCTATAGTTCTTTCCTCAGAGGCTGCCTGGAGGGACAGGAGTCTCAGAGACGGAGTTAAGTAGTTTTCATGCATATTTCTTTAGACTAAAGTGTGATCTTTAAGTAATAATATTGAACTTTAAAGACATATATTTAGAAGGAGTCAGATACTCCAATGAATCCACGCAAAAATGCAGAACAGAAACAAAATCCCACTATCATTTGTTACTTGGCTGTAACTCATAGTGACCCTAAAGGACCAAAAATCATCTCCAAAGGTTTCCAAGTCCATAAATACCTGCTGAAGCATATTGTCACATCTTCCACCTGAAAAGCTACTGGTGGATTAGAACCACTAATTCTTTGGGTTAATAGCCCAATGCTTAATTCACTGTGCCACCTAGATTTCTCAAGAGTATATTCATTTTGTAAATCACTACTTACCTTGGGAGGGACTTGAGAACATTGTGCTGAGTGAACTAACTCAATCCCATGAGAACAAATACTGTATAAAACCATTATTGTAAAATGAGTATGAGGATCCAAGGGAGGAGTCTGGGTGGTAGCAGAGGGGTGAGGATGGGTGGGAGGTGGAGAGTAGTTAATCATAGGGTCACACAAGTGGATGGGTGGAGGGGGGAGGTGAAGGAAATGGGAAAGATCCAGTGTGAAAACAATGTATAAAAACATTGTAAATAAACCAGTATTTAAAAAAAAAGTAGTGAAAACTTTAACTAATGGAAGCAGATCATTTTCTGATATACTCTCATAAGAAAAGCATCTCAGATTTGAAGACATGGAAAACAATAATAGGGAAGAATTTTTTCCTAAAGATAGAATCAACCTTAATGATAAAGATTGACTAAAGCTTTCAGGATTTTGGATTGGAATTGGTCATCTTGGATTGAACAATCATATATCATATGGTCTACTTCCCTGGAAAAGACAAATTGAAAAATGACATCAACAAGAATATTTAATAACTATCATGAATAAGAATACAGTTCTGTTTTAAGATAATATTCATATGTCTACAACGAAGACTGGGTAATATGATTATTATTAACATTTCTTCATTAAAATGAAGAAATTGAAGACTTACAAGCTTTTGTTATTTTAAATAAAGTAAAAATGCAATCAAAATACATTGACAATCTTTAGCAATTTGAATAGGAAAATTGGCAATAAATAATATGGATAATCGTTGGAAATTATCATCTTCATAATGGAAATGAAAATTGTTATTACACTGTAGAATTTTATAAGATCAATTACTTGTGATTATAAACAGTTTTAACAACAAATTAAACAGTGATCCAACACATGGAGGTCACCAAATGGAATGAAAAAGGATTAAAACAATGGCACCTTTAGAAAAATTTGATGAATGGAGAAGATCATTATCTTCAGCCAGAACACAGTCAGGAACTCCTTAAGAACCAACTATCAACTGTCTATTGAAGTTGAAGATGAGAATGAAAATAAGTTAATGAGAACAAAAGTTCTCTCTTGAGTTTTTGTTTTGAGTACAACCCATCTGAATCTATAGATCTCATAGGTTTGATGCATTGAACCCTAATGACTAAAGACCATGAGAAGTGACATGAAACCAACAATATCATACATGAAAATAAGTAAATAAATAAAAGAACATTAGAAAAAGGAAACACCAAAATTAATGTCAAAAGAGACTCTGAAGCTTATTCTTGTATGTACTTAGAGTTCAAGAAATTCTTTAATAAATTGCCTGAACGAAATATTTCAAAGTACCACTCAAGAAGACAAAAAAATAAAGTTCCAACAACTGATGAAATGCCTATTTAGAGGTTTTAACAAATATATGTAAAACACAAGCACTCACTTCTCTGTGCTAAAACAAGTCAGGAGACAGTTACCACTTACTTTGCTTATCAACTGGGGGCCTACATTTGTGCTTATTCTAAATAAAGGTGATTCAATAATTTGCAGAAACTATCAAATATCTCAGTGACATAATGAAAGAGTAAACCTTGACTGAAAATACTATGAAAATGATTGTAGAAGTGTATCAAATGTGGACAGCCAGAATTCAAAGTAAGTTTCAAAAAAAGGAGAGAAAAACTGAAAAATATCCTTGCTGATGCTTAATAAATCTCGGTCAAGTACAGCATACCATAAAGATATTTAACCTTGTTTTGTTGACCATACAAAATGTATTCAACTACATGGATCATAACAAAGTATAGACAACATTGTGAAGAATGGAAATTTCATAACTCTTAATTGGAACTTATGCACTGACCAAAAATTTGTTTGAAAATATATTGTTTTAAAATTAGGAAAGGCATGCATTAGAGTGGTATCCTTTCACTGTATTCCATCTGCATGCTTAACAGATATTTTAAAAAGTTGGAATTATATGAAGAAGAAATCTAGAGATCAGTACAAATTATACCTCAACATAAGGAAATAAAACATCTTCACAATCAGGCTAATGTCAGAGATATTTTCACTGTGATACAACTTTGTAGTGATATTGTCAAAGAGCACTGATGGACTAACGGCAAAAAGCAACACTGCAATCCTGAAGGCATGGGTTTGAGTCCACCAGCTGCTCTGTGGGAGGATGGACAATCTCCTCTCACATGATTAACTACCTCTGTAATCTGCCACAGGGTAGCTATGGGTTGGTTCTGACTTGATGATACAAGGACAGCAATCTTATCACTGTGAAGTAATATCAGTGACAAGATAATTGGTGAAAAGATTGCTATTGTCAAGGGTTTTGTGTTACTTGCAAACACAATTATCATCAGTATAAGTTGTTGTTGTGTACCATTGAATAGGAACCAACCCATAGCTGATTCTTCAGTGGGTTTTCAGAGATATTTAATCACATGGGAAGATACTGCCCAGCTTTATCCCACAGAACAGCTGGTAGATTTGAACTACATGCCTTCAGAATTGCAGCGCAGCTTCTTGCCACTAGGCCACCAGAGCTAGCAGTCACAAAATCAAAGGACTCGTTGTTGTTGTTAAGTGCAGTTGACTCACTTGTGACTAGTACACTAGCTGTGTTCAACAGCTCTGAACCCCGCTCTATCCTGAGCCAACCTCATTGTCTCTGACACACCAACTCCCATTATCCTAGTCACTGAGTCAATTCATCTCATCCAGGGTCTTCCTCTTTTACACTGTACCTCCACCCTCCCAAGCTTGATACCCTTCTCCAAGGTCTGGTCCCTTCTTGCAACATGTTCAAAGTACGTCAGACTGAGTTTCAGAATCTTTGCCAAGAAGGAGCAACCTGGATTCACCCTCTCCAGTGTGAATTTGTTTGATCTCCTTCCAATCCATGGTATATTCAATATTCTTCTCCAGCACCACAGCTGAAAGGCATCAATTCTCCTTCTATGATCCTTAGTCATTGTTCAGCTTTCTGATGCATAGCAAGTAATTGTGAAGACCATGGCCTTGATCAGATGCACCTTAGTCTCCATCATTGTTCTTTGGTACTCTGGCAAGGTTCCTGACAGCAGATTTTCTGAAGGCAATTTGTATTTTGATTTCTTGGCTTCTGATACCAAGAATGTTGGGCAAATACGCTGCTTAAAACCACAGCTATAACTCTGAAGAGCAATATGTTGTCTAAAGCCATAATGTTTTCAATTGCTATAGAAGCATTGAAGACAGAAAAAGAACTAATGCCTCTGAATTATGTTGTTGGCAAAAAAAAATATAATAACTTTACTTTGGTCTGCCAGAATTAACAAACCTGTGTAAGAGGTGCAACCAGAACACTTCTTGGAAGTGAGAATGACAGGAATTTGTTTTACATATTTTGGACATTTAATTAGGAGAAACAACTCTGAAACCACAATTGATAAAGTTGAGAGTCAGTAAAAAAGAGAAATTAGGGTGTTAGTTAGCTTCCACATTGGTGGCTTTACAAACTTTATCCTATTGTAGTTAATGTCTAGTTTTATTGCATTGTCTAAAAAGAAACTTTCTATTATTTCAGTAGTTTGAATTTGTTAAAGCTTTTTGCCATAATATGTGATCAGATCTAAAGAATGAACTATGTGCAATTGAGAAGAAAGTGAATTGAGTTTTAGTTCGATGCGGTGCTCAGAATATATGCACAAGGTTGAGTTGTCTGACTGTGTAGTTTGTTTTGAGTTGATTTATCCTTTGGTAAAAGAGGTGTGTTAAAGTCTCTGACCATTATTGTGGTGCTGTCTATTTCTTTTTTTCAATTCTTTTTTTTAAACAAACAAGCAAAAATTTATTGGATCTAGTCAAGCAATTCAGTAAAGTGACAGGATACAAGGCCAATATACAAAATTCAGTTTCAAGTTCTCTATACTAATAAAGAAGATGTGGAAAACAGTACAATTACAGTATCCACCCACAAGATGAAATCTTTAGGAAATACCTATATAAAGGTATTCTGCCTCCAGAAACTCTATGAACATGGAGAAACAAAGTTATACAAGTGTTCAGGTCTTCAGTTCATAGGGTCGCTATAAGTCATCTATGGCTTCACAGCATTTGACAGCATTTAACAACAATAACAACAACACATAGAAAGAGCTCTGTTGGCCTAGTGAATAGAAAGTTATGCTACCAAACCAATGTATTTAGCAAGTCTATCATTCAGTGCATAAATGTTGGCAAACCTTATGTCTTCTTGATCTACTGTGCCTTTTTTTCTTTTTTTAAACTTAGGTTGTTTATTTTTCATTTCAATGAACATCTACAGAGATTTTGGGATTCCATTCATTCATACAGTGCCCTTTTTTAAAATCTTTTATGGTGATGCTCATTCTGAAGTCTCTTTTATCAGAAATTAGTATTGCCAACCTGCTTTTTTGTGGATGCCAGTTGCTTGGTATATTTTTTTCATTCTTTGATTTGGAGTCATTATTTATCCTTGTTTACTAGATGTATTTCTTCAGTCTGTTCTGATGATACAGATACCAAATTATTTTTTCAAGGAGACCAAAAGGGAAATTGTTAAGTTTATTTGGACAAGAATAAGACCCCAAATAAGTAAAACACTCTGACAAACAAAAGTGAAGTGGGAGGCATAGCACTCCCTGACCTCAAAAACTACTGCATAGCAGTGGTAACCTGAACAGCATGGTACTGCAGCAATCACACACACATAGACCAATGGAAAAGAATTGAGAACCCAGAAATAAATCCAGCTATCTATGGTCAACTGATATTCAACAAGGAGATAAAACGTATCAAATGTGAAAATAGCAACTTCTTCAACAAATGGTCCTGGCAAGACTAGATTTCCACCTGCAGAAAGCTGAAACAGGATCTACATCTCACACCTTACACAAAAAACAACCCAAGGTTCATCAGCGACATTGGAATAAAGGTCAATACCATAAAGTTCATAAAAGACAAACTGGGATCAGGCTTAGAATGCCTAGTCTATGGTATAAAGACACTGCCAGATACAGCCAGAGAATGTCCAATCTGAAGAGATAGAATTGATGAATGGGACCTCCTCAAGATTATATCCCTGTGTGCATCAAAAACTTTTTTTCCATCAGGGTACAATGAAAACCTACTGACTGGAAACAAACATTTGGCAATACCATCTCAGACAAGGGTCTCATAGTGAAAGTTTACACAGTACTCCTGTGCAAATTACAAAATGGGCAAGAGACATGGAAAGATTTCTCACAGAGGAGTACATTCGGATGTCCTACAGAAACATGAAGAAATGCTCAAAATCATGGCAATAAGACAGATGTAAATCAAACCACAATGAGATACCATCTTACCCCAGTAGCAGTGGCAAAATTTAGCAAGGCAGCAAGTAATAAATGTTGGAGAGGATGTGGAAATATAGGAACCCTTGTACATTGTTGGTGTACATTGTACATTGTAAAAGGGTACAAGCACTCTGGAATGCAGTTTGGCATTTTCTCAAAAGGTAAACATAGAAATTCCATATGACCATATAGTCCACTGCTTGGAACATACCCCGAGAAAATGAATACTCAGGCATGAACAGAGACTTCTACATCAATGTTCAGAGAAGTATTATTCATCATTGCAAGAATATGGAAAGAGTCTAAAGGCTCAACCACAATGGAATGGATTGAGAAATTATGGTACATTTACGCAGTGAAATACTATGGAGTTTTATAAATTACTACTTAACATGGAAGGGGCTAAGTGAACTAGCAGTCTCATAGAGACACTTATGCTAAGTGAACTAAGTCTCATAAAGAAAAATACTGTATAAGATCATAATTGTAGTAATCCAATGAGAAGAGGAGAGGCTTAATCACAGTGTCACACAATTTGATGGGTGGAAAAAGGGGTAGGTAAAGGAAAGGGGAAATTTCCGGTGTGGGAATACATACAAATTTTATGTAATGCGGTAAATAAATAATAATAATAATAATAGAAGAGAGATAAATTAGATTGAAGCAGGATTGACAATTTTGCTACAATAACTGACTCAAAATCAACAATAGTTGTGAAGCTGGCCCAGGAACAGGTAGTACTTTGTTCTGCTCTACATAGAATTGCTCTGAGTTCCAACTTCTTTTACAGACCTGAGAAGAGAAAATTTAACTGGAAAGTGTGTGCGTGGGGAGAACAGGGTGACTTTCTGGTTGCATATTTTTTGTACCAGATACAAAAGCATTTGTTGCATGCAAATCACCATGATGATACACAAACAATGAGCAAAAAGCTTAGCTAGATTTCTTTTCACTTTGTGGTAGAAAGTCTGTCACAACATGTATAAAAAGGGTCTAAAGAGAGGGCATTGACCAAAATGCCTCTACCTACTCCACTTACAGGTCTGTCCTGGAGGAGGTGCAACCAAGTTGCTCCTTGGAAGTTGCTCCTTGGAGGCAAGGACTTTGAAGCTACAACTCACATACTTTAGGATATTGTCAGAAGGAACTAGTCCTTGGAGAAAGATATCATACTTGAAAGAGTGGTAGGAGAAGAAGAGCCTGGATGAGATGGATTGACATAGTGACTGTGGCAATGGAAGCATATGTGTCAGAGACAATGAAATTGGCTCAACATAGAGCAGAGTTCAGCAGCATTGTTCATAGGGCCGCTATGAGTCATAGTAGAGTTGATGGTACATAATAACAACAACAACCACACCTTATCCTCATCTTCCTAGTGCAGAGTATTCACTAACATAACCACAATGAAATAAGAAAGCTGAGATATGAAACTTGCAATGACATGTGCCTCCAACACTTCAACAAATAAACAGCAGAAGCTAAAACCCTCACCTTTAGGAATACTCACCTTGCAATGAGTCCTCTATACTCCTGCTCTCCTTCGATTTCTTTTTTTTTTTACTGTTGTAAAGGATGCATGTGTCTACACACAATTATATCGGAACATGTATTAATGTTGTTATATATCCTAGAGTTGGAACTTATTTATAACTAACTCTTCAGTGTGTTTTCAGAGGCAATAAATCACATAGGATATTACCCATCTTTCTGTCATAAAACAACTAGTGGATTCAAACTGTATATCTTTTGGGTTGGCAGCACAATTCCACTAATCCACCAGAGTTCCCTTAAATAGATTAAATATATAATTTATTATACATATATAATATTTAATTTCTTTCTTATTATTAAATAGATGAAATATATAATTTATTATCGATGTAATATATAATATTATACATTACATTGTTTTTGTGTGCTGTTGAATTGGAACTGACCAATAGTTGACCCTCCAGGAGATTTCAAACTACATTACAATATGTATCATAAAACACATGAAATATACTTCTCAAATATTATATCAAAATATCTATAAAATGTATTATTAAATTAAATATGTTAACATAGCATTTAGTTATATCAAGGGCATCAATCACATTGTGTAACTCATAATTGTGGCCAAATTTTCTATCTCCATAAACAGAAGCTCACTCTTTCCTAAATTGTGACTCCCATTTTCCTCCTGTCCTCTTAAGTACTTGGAAACTTTGCTCTTGATGCATTTGCCTATTATTGTTGTTTCATATAACTAAGTTTAAAGAATATTTGCCCATTTGTGATTGACTTATTTTACTCAGCATAATGTTTTGAAGGTTCATCCATGCTGCAGCATGTATCAAGATTTGATTTCTCTTTATATTTGAATGGTATGCCATTTTATGTATGGATTACATTTTATTTATTCATTTATCCATGTATGAGCATATGAGATACTTAATTTTGTTATAGTAAATACCGCTAAGGTGAACAGTAGTATACATGTGTCTTTTTATTGATTTTCCAGATGATTTATTAAAAATGAGAGCAAAACAAACAACTATTCATTGGTCTCAGAGAAAGAATTTCTTTTGAAATGATTTCACAAAAACTAAAGTTAAGACCTTGTTTAGATATTTCCATTCCCCATGGAAACATTCCTTCCAGGCCTGTGATTTCTGCAGAAGAAAGGGAGGTCTCTGAGATAAGCTTAGTAGAGGCCGTGCTGGAAGAAACAAACATGTTTCTTGCTCCCCTGGTGCATATATTTCCTAATATAGTCGTGGGGGTTGAAAACTCTGGCTACCCCTGTTCTAGTAGAGAAACAATAAACTGAATCCAAACGTTGGGTCCTCTCCTGGGCACTGAACATGCAAGATGAATTAAACTACCAGTGGCACAATGTAGGAGGGGGTGAGAGGAAGAGAAAAAAGGCATGACTTGTAGATAATTTAAATATAATAATATAATAATAAAATGTTAGAGATTGGTATGCTTAGGGAACATTAAGCTTCTGTTAAGGGTATTGGGGAAATCTGGAAACAAATAATGATGGCTGATAAAATTATATAGGAAAAATCTGCTGTCAGAGACCTCTCCAAAGAAGTGAAGAGCAACAATGTCAGTCTGGAGACTAAGGTACACCTGATTCAGGCCATACACATTGCAATTATTTGCTATGCATCAGAAAGCTGGACAATTACTAGAGGTGATAGAAGGAGGATTGATGCCTTTGAGCTTTGGTGCTGGAGAAGAGTATTGAATATACATGGACTGTTAGGAAAACAAACAAGTTTGTCCTGGAGAGGGTGAAGCCAGGATTCTGAATCTTCATCTGACATACTTTGGACATGTTGTAAGAGGGGACCAGTTCTTGGAGAGGGATGTCATGTTTGTAGGGAGGATGGATTGATTCAGTGACTGAGGTAATGGGGGTATGTGTGTTAAAGACAATAAGATTAAGAGAGGATAGAACTGAGTTTAGGGATGTTGACTCAATGGCACATAACAACATCATTATCTGTCTATCTATCTATCATCACAAGATAATGAAAAGGAGAAATCTATTTTTATTTATTAACTTAAACAGTTATTTAAATAAAGTATTTTTATATTGTATCCCAACAAATGAATCACAGTAAAACAGATTTATAGTTTGTTTTAGGTTGTGGTTAGGTGACACAGTGTCTGCCCTGACCTCAGTGAACCTGACAACAGAAAGCATTGCCATGCCCAGCACCATGCTCACAGTAGTTTCTAGGCTTGACTTCATTGTTGGAGCCACTGTGTTAATCCCTCTTTTTTGAGAATTTCCCTCTTTTTTATTGCACTATCTTTTGCAAATGCTAATATTATTCTGAGTTGTCTAAGACTTCACAGCACTTAACAGCAACAACAACATAGAGAGAGCTCTGTTGGCCTAGTGAACAGAAAGAGATGCTATCAAGCCAAAGGTGGGTGATTTTAATCTGTGGGCCCTCAGGCCTGGTTTGAATTGTTTTTGGTCAAACATTTTTTAAATGGTATAGCACTGGTCTGTCCATTTGCTGTACAGAGGTAACTTGTTGTTGTGATATTAAACACTGTGACACTGATGTGTCAAATCAATAATGGTTACCCATGATAGACAGTGTTTGGTGGAGCCTCCCAATTAAAACAAGCTTGGAAGCAGGAGTGGTGTCTACTTTCGAAACAGCTTACCTCCATAACCTCTATGAATTTGGAGAAATGATGAAAGTTATACAATTGTTCACGGGGGGGGGATTGTATAACAATGAAATTTTATATATATATATGTATATTTACTTTTCAAAGAGAACAGCGAACTGGGGGGATGAGTTGGCAGGGAGGAAAGTGTCAAACTGTGAATGAATGGAAATCCAAAGTCTCTGTGAACTTTCATTAAATAAATAAGTTTTAAAAAGGTGAAAACCTTCTATAAGCCATGAATACATGAGAAAAGAAAAAACAAATAAACAAAAAAAAAACCCAAACCAAAACAAACAAAAACCCAAAAATAACATTTTCCAGAATTTGGTGTCTCCTGATGACATGCCCGAAGTACATCAGGTGAAGTCTTGCTATCTTCACTTTTAAGGATCATTTTGGCTGTACTTCACCCAAGAGAGATGTGTTCTTTTCTTCTGGCATCCATGGTATATTCAGTATCCTTTCACTAAAGCTATAATTCAAAGGAATCAATTCTTAAAATTTTCATTACTTATTGTATATCTTTTGCATATATATGAAGTTATTTAAATACTATGGCTTAGCATCTTAGACCTCAAAGTGACTTCTTTGCCTTCAAGATATGTTAAGAGATATTTTGCAGCAGGATTTCTCTGTATAATATGTTGATTGATTTATTTATTTTATACTGATTTATTTACAAAATTTGAATACACTGTTTTTCACACAAGAGCCTTTCCATTTCCTTCACACACCCCCAGCCCCATCAAATTGTGCAACCCTATGATTAATGCCCCACCTCCCTCCCATCCTCACTTACCTGCTTCAACCCACCATCCTTGGATCTTCATACTTTTTCTACAATAAAGATTTTATACAGTATTTGTCTTTCTGCGGCTGAGTTAATTCACTCAGTATAATGTTCTCCTGTCCCTCCCAAGATACATAGTAATTTACAAAATCATTGTTCTTGTGTGGTACATAATATTCCATTGTATGAATATACTGTTAAACTTTGCCACTGCTACTGGATTGAGATGGTAATTCAATGTGGTTTTGATTTACATCTCCCTTATTGTCAGTGATTCTGAGCATTTCTTCATGTGTCAGCCATTCAAATGTCTCTCTGTGAAATTTTTTTTTCATGTCTTTTGCCCAATTTGTAATTGGGTTATGAGTATTTTTCTTGTGGAATCCCAGGAGTATTCTATAAACTTTCATTATGACACTCTTATCTGAGCTGGTTTTCCCAAATATTTGTGCTCAGTCAGTAGGCCTTCTTGTTACCCTGTAGGAAAAAAGTTGTTGATGCGCACAGGGATTCAATCTTTAGAAGGTCCCATTCATCAATTTTATCCTTTTCAGATTGTGCATTTCTGGTGATATTTGGCAGTCTCTGTACCAAAGACTAGTTTTTCTAAGTTTAGTCCAGTTTGTCTCTTATGAACTTTATGATTTTGGGCTTTATTACCATGTCTCTATCCATCTTGAGTTTATTTTAATGTATGGTGTAGGATGTGGATCCCGTTTTAGCTTTCTGCAGGTTGCTACCAATTTTTTCATCACCACATGTTGAAGAGGTTGTCATTTACCCATATGATAGGTTTTATTTCCTTGTTGAATATCAGTTGACCATAGATAGCTGCGTCTACTATCTCAGAAGTGTTTTGCTTATGTGGGGTTTCTTGCTTTCCAGATAAACTTGACAATTTCCCCTCAATCTCCTTGAAAAATTAATTTGGTATCTGTCTTGGGATTTCAATGAATATGTTGATTGCTTTTGGTAGGATTTTTATTTTCACAAGATTGAGTCTTACTATCCATGAGCAAGGCACGTTTTTCCATTTCTTTAGGTTTTTTTATTGTGTCTTACAGAAATGTTCTGTAGTTCTCTTAGTATAGGACTTTTGTATCCCTAGTTATGTTTATTCACAATATCTCAATTTGTGGTTGGCTATTGTAAATGTTATTGCTTTCTTGGTTTCCTTTTCTGAGTTGTCTTTTTTTACTGTGGAGGAATCCCACAGATTTTTGGATATTGATCTAAATTGGCCTACTAGCTCCAACAGTTTTTTGGGTTTGTTGTCGTTGTTATTGAGTCTTTGAGTGTTCTGTGTACACTGTCACATCACCTATGTACAGTGATAGTTTAGTCATCTCTTTGCCATTCTAGATGCCTTTTAATTCCTTCTCTTGTTATATTACCCTAGCAAGCACTTCCAAAACAATATGGAATAGAAGTGGTGACAGTGGGCATCCTTGTCTGGTTTCTGTTCAGAAGAAAAATGTTTTTAGTCTTTCTCCACTGAGAATGATGTTGGCTTTTGGTTTGCATGTATATTTTTGACAATATTGAGGAAATTCTCTTCTATTCCAATTTTGCTGATTGTTTCAATTGAGAAGGGGTGCTGGGTTTTGTCAAATGCCTTTCCTGAATCAATTGCTAAGATCGTATGATTCCCATTATTTACTTCATTAATACAGTGAATTACGTTGATTGTTTTTCTTATGTGGAACTATCCTCACATTACTGTTATGAATCCCACGTCGTCATGGTGAATTATTTTTTTAATATCATTTTGGATTCTCTTGGCTAGAATTTTGGTAAGGATTTTTGCATCTATATTCATTAGAGATATTGGTCTGTAGTGTTCTCTTTTGGTAGTATCTTTACCTGGTTTTGGTATTAGAGGTATGCTTGCTTCATAGAATGATTCTGGGTGTTTAAGTAGAATTGGTGATAGATACTCTCTGAATGTTTGATGAAATTCAGCTGTGAAGCTATCTGGTCCAGGACTTTTCTTATGGGGAAGTCTTTTTATGGCTTTTTCAATTTCTTTCTTTTGTGATGGGTCTGTTCAAGTGTTCTATATATGTCATTGTCAATCTGCGTAGGGCATAACTTTCAAGGAATTTGTCCATTTTCTCTAGGTTTTCAAATTTATCCAAGTATGGCTTTTCATAGTTTTCTGATATTATTGATTTAATGTCAATTTGTTCTGTTTTGATGCCACCTTTATCATTACTTATTGAGTTATCTGTGTCTTCTCTCTCTTTCTCTCTCTTTCTCTCTCTTTTTCTTTTGTTAAGTTTGCCATAGGTTTGTCAATTTAATTGACTCTTGAAAAATCAGCTCCTGGTCTTATTGATGGCTTCAGTTGTTTTCCTATTTTTCTACCTCATTTATTTCAGCTCATATCCTGATAGTTTCTTTTCTTCTAGAGGCTGTAAGATTAAATTGTTGTTCTCTTTCTATTTGATTAAAGTGTTGAGTTAGATCATTGAATTTTTTCCCCTTTCTGTTTTATGTATGTGCTTATTGCCATGAACATGCCATGAGGATGGCTTTAGCTCTGTCAAAGGTTTTGGTATGTTGTGTTTTCATTTTCATTTGTATCTGGGAATTTTTTTTTAATTTCACCGTTTATTTCTTTTACAACCCATGTTCTAACAGAGTTGTTTAGCTTCCACATAGATGATTTTGTAATCTTCACCCTCCTCTTATTAATTTCTAGTTTTATAACATTGTGAGCTAGGAAGTTACTTTGTATTATTTCAATGTTTTGAATTTGTTGAGGTTTGCTTTGCATTCTAATATGTGATTTATTTTGGAAAATGTACCATGTACACTTGAGAAGAAGTTGAATTGAGTTTTACTTGGCTGCAATAGCCTGAATACATCCACAAGGTCAAGTTGGCTGATTTTATAGTTTAGATCTTCTGCAACTTTGTTGAGTTTCTTTTGGGTTGCCCTGTCTCTTGGTAATAGTGGTGTGTTGAAATCTCCTACCACTATTACGGTTCCATCTATTTCTTTCTTCAATTCTGTTAACCATTGTTTTATGTAGTTTTTAGGTCTATCATTTGGTGCATAAATGTTGACCAAGGTTATGTATTCTTGATCTATTGTTCTGTAATGGATATATGTATTGCCCTTTCTTATCTTTTAGGGTAGTTTTCATTCTAAAATCTATTGTATCAGAGATTAGTTTTGCCACTCTTGCTTTTTTTTTTGAGCTTTTTATTTACTTGGTATATTTTTTTCCAGCCTTTGATTTTGAGTCTGTCTTTTTCTTCATTTTTTTAGATATGTCTCTGTAGGCAACATATTAATGGGCTTTGGTTTTTTTTATCCGTTCTACAGCAATGAATGAATGGAAATCCAAAAATCTCTGTAAATGCTCATTAAAATTAATAAAATACACCCCATAAAAGAAGCTTAGATCCCAGAAACTTCCCTTGCCTGACTGCCATCAAGGCAAGCCACCATCAAGAGCCAGCCAGGCAGCCAGCCAGTCATCCGACTTCCAGATTGGAGGGAGACTCCAGGTCAGCCCACAGACTCATTGCTTCATCATCGATTTATAGTTATATAATACATTACACATCTGATAAGAAAGAAGGGGGGGGGAACTTTGTAAAAAAAAAAACAAAAACAAAAACAAAAAAACACAAAACACCAAACCTGAAAAAGGTGTCTAGCACCTAAGAGAGTCTAGCATAGTTAATTTTATAGAGAACTTGTCATTTGATCAAAGGCTTGAATGAAGTATGTGACAAAGCAAGACACCTATAACTACTGGATGATCTTATGGATCAGCTCCTTTTTGGCTCTCTCATTTTATAATCCCACTACTACTTCAAAAGGAGCAAAGAACAGAGGAAATACATGGGATCCAAAGACATACCTGCGCTGAAATAAAATCTAGTTTTACTCAATCCTGTTTCACTTTTAATGTGAGGGTAAAAATTCTGTATGAGAAAATATAAAAAATATCTGAAACTGGTGCAATAAATAATAGTAGTGCATTTTTTATTGAACAATTAATATGGAAGATAGATAAAAATGACTTTGAATTATGGTTTTGGTGAGGAATGTTAAATATGTATCTGTTTAAAAGAAGTGAAGCCAGAGTTCTCCTGAGAAGGAATAATGGTTAGGCTTCATGTCACACACATGTTTTCAGCATGTTATCAGGAGAGTACAGCTCTTGGAAAGGGTTACCATGTTTGGAAAAGGAGAGGACCCATGCAAGAGTGGACTCTCAAAGAGGTGAATTAACACGGTGGCTGCTGACAGAGGCATAACAGAAATTATGAGGACCTATCAGGATTAGGCATAATTCCATTCTGTTTCACATAAGGCTGCTATGAATTGGAAGTAACTTGATGGCACCTAATAATACAAACAGCATCAACTAAAGAATAAATATTTTTCATGTATAATTCAAATAAAATCTATTCCTGTCTACAAAGAGTTAAATGAAACTTATGATGTAAGTAGGGTGCTGTAGAGGAAGTGCTATAGACTGTAAAACAGCATTAAAAAAGCCAGGAGTTGAAGGAAGTTAAACTTAAATGTAGCAGCAGGACAATGGAGAAAGCTTAGGGAAGTAATGAAATTTTAATTGATCTTGGAATATATACAGTATTTACATAAACAAGGATAGTTCCTGTAAAGTGATTATTTGTAGAAGACTTGCTAAATTGCTGATGATAGAATTACAGATGATAGATTAAAACAGAAGAAATATCTCATTCATATTTTTTCTTAATAATGAAAATCAGTATGATTTGACGGCTTGAGGCTGGTTGAGATAGGATGTAGTTAAGAGATCAAAGATATAAAATGGATGGAAATCAGCTGAAGAAGCCCTGGTGACTCAGTAGGTTATGATCTCAGCTGTTTGAATTCACCAAGTTCTCCAAAGAAGGACGATGTAGCAGTCTACTTTCACAAAGATTTATAGCCTTGGAAACTATGAGCAGTTCTACATTGTCCCATAGAGTTGTTATGGGTCAAAATTAACTCCATGGAAATGAGTTTGGTTTGAGGAGATGTAAGAGACCATCACTGTGAAGTTTTAGACAGTGAATGGGGCCATAGAACTAAGGCTGAGGAAGAAGTTGTGAGTTGGGCCTGACCATCAGACAGAAGTAAAGATATGTCTCAGATGCCAGTAGGAGCTTGATGAGTGTAGGGTAAAAGAGGTGGTTTTTTAAGTTACCTCCAACTTACAAAAGATATCTGTTCCCACAAATGTTTTGTTGTAAATCTGTCCTGGTATAAATCAAATAACTCTTTTTT
>NW_006399759.1:20448455-20462221 GCF_000299155.1 Elephantulus edwardii | reverse complement strand
ATTTATTTATTTCATTATTCTCATTTACTGCTCTTGAATCAGGATCACCTCAGAGTTGACCCTCAGAAGCTACAAATCAAGAGAAATCTCCAACTGCATTCAAACTGCTAAGGAAACACAGCCTTTGAGTTGGCAGTGCAACTTCCTATGGATTATGCCACCAGAGCTCACTTTTTAAATTATTATGTTATTATTATTTCTAAGGATACATCTTTATAAATCCAATCGTTATTTGTTGTTGCTGTTATGTGCCTTTGAGTGGCTTGCGACTCACAGCAACCCTATGTACAACAGCTCTGAATCTGAGAATAATGGCATCAGTAAATTAAACAACACAACATTACATGCAACATGTTGTTGTTAAGTGCTGCTGAGTCGCAGGCGATTCATAGCGACCCTATTGAAGGAGAGTCATTGACGCTTGGGTGCCTTTCATCCTCTCTCCAGGTTCATAGGGTTTCTGGAGGCAAGCTATTATGAAACTGGACGCCACTCCTCCTTCTAAGCTTGTTTTAATCAGGGAGCTTCACCCCACTCTCTGTCTGCACTGGGTAGCCAACCATTAACACATTTGACACATCAGTGTCACAGTGTTTAGCCTCACAGCAACCACAAGTGACCGCGGGACAGCAACTTGTACACCAGGGCTATATGACCTAGAGGAATGTCTGAACAAAAACAATGACAGACAGGTACGAGGGCCACAGATTAAAAGCAATAATATATATGAGGAACACTGTCAGTTTAGTCATAGGTGCTAACCTAAACTCTCCTATGGGTTGGTTCGATTATGTGGGGCAATCTCCTCCCCCTGCAATTTATATCTTTGGAAATTGAATGCAGGGTCAGCTGTGAGTCAGGAAAGCATATACTGTTTATGATTTTAAGAATTAGTAAATATAAATTTTGGCTGGAATGATGCCTACAGTGAAATGCCAATTGGCCTAGTAAGCACAGAAGCTTTTATATGCTTTGTGTCTTCCTGTAAGTCTCTTTTATGATCCTAATTCTATTGACCAGGGATGTATTTTATAAACCAAAAATAGGAGCTCTGAAATTTTCACCCAACTCTCTGGAGAAAATCCATAGACCTCCCCAAAGAGGGCAATGGTTAAATAAGAACCAGTAGAGAACTTCCCCTGCATCTTCTGGAAGGAAGATGTGTAGTAAGTGGGAGCGATCTCCAAACGCTTGAGTGCATAGTCTTGGCAGCACATTCTAAATGCTTTTCGTAAACACTTTACTCTCCTACAGTAGAGTGAAAATAACACACTCATCTGGCTGAATATCAGTTATGATGGAAGAAATGTGTATTTTTGAGTTGGCGGAAGATATTCTGATAACCATCTGCTAGGTCCATCAAAAACCAAGCCCCTAGGAAATGAATCTGGAAGAGAGTGAGCTCTAATGACCTAGTGGTGAAGAAGCTGTGCTGCAATCCTGAAGGCACATGGTTCGAATCCACCAGCTGCCCCATGGGAGAAGGATGGACAATCTCCTTATGTATGATTAACTACTTCTGAAAACCTACCAGAGGGTCAACTATGGGTCAGTTCCAACTCGAAAGTACACACCACCAACAAACAATATACACAATAGAAGAAGAAATATCTTTGGAATATCTTGTGGTTGAATGTAAATGAGTTTGTTTTCAAATCATAGGGATCACAAGAGACAATCTAGAATGACCCTGTGGGCTTTTATAGACTGTATTATTCACAGGAACACTCACTGGGATTTTCCTCTCACTAAGACACTGGGTGGGTTTAAACTGTTAGCTTTTCTGTTAGTAACTAAACAGCTAACTTTTTTTATTTTTGAGCTAACTTTTGCACTAATACACTTCCTTCTCAGAATTTCTCAAAATCTCTTTAATGCTTCCCTCCCCTTTGATGTTGGGGTTAGCAGATACAGTAATAAAGGTGTCCCATTTTCATTGATACTGGATTCAGGATTCAGAACAAATAATACTAGCAAGTTCCCTACTTGAATCCTAAAGATCCATTTTTGGAAGAGAATGTCTGTGTTTATAATTCCAGTTTAAAAGACATGTACCAATCACTTGGCCTCAGAACTTGTTTATAGAGGAGAAAAACACCCACAACACAAATAAACTGCCTGCTGCAAAGTTTGGACTGATAATCCTTGGCTCTCTTTTCTGCGACACTGCTTTTTCTGCCTTGAGCAAGAATGCACTACTCCAATCTATTGGTTTCTTTGGATCATCTGTTCTCCTATTTCCAGTGAAATCATTCTATTCTCCTCTTGCACTTGTGGACAGCTAACTGAAATTAGACAAGTAAAGCTCCTGATTAACTAAGGCTTCTCATAAACCAAAACAAAACAAAAATTGATTTTCTCACTGGACCTGAATCCTGGAATGCTGCAATTTCCAATCCTCTACTGTGAGGTAGGTGGAGAACATTACTAGCATCCTTTCAGTAGCTAGGTTGAGTATCTATTCTAATGAGCAGATACTTGATTTGTCAATATTTACTTTGGGAAGCCAAATTGCTACTATGATCAACAGATCCAATCCCTGCTTCCCCTGGGAACAGATCTCGGGAGATGAGTTTAGATGGTTCTTTGTTGTTAGTTTTCACATAAAGAATTCATTAGGGTGGGGAGAAACACCCATACCAAAACCAACAAACCTGAATTGGTTCATCTACATTTTTAGGGGATGTGAGGTATATACACTGGGCAGAAAGAGATATCATAAGAATTAAAAACAAATGAGAAAGAAATTATGACATTGATTATGTGAATGTAATAGAGGAAGATTTCAGGGAAGAATGATGAACTTTAATTTTAGGGAGTGACCCTGTCATGTACAGGGACCAATAAAGGTGCGAAAACAGCTCCTTTGACTTTAATGGCAGATACAGCAGCACTGACCTCCTTATTAACTAGGGTTTAGACTTTTGAACTCCTAAAAATGCAGCAATTAGCAACTCCGCAGATAAATTTCAAGGTCCTGCTTGGTGTAAATCCTCACCTCCATGAGTCATTAGGAAAATATCTTGTATCAAGTGTGCCTGCTATATATTTCCATGTGCACTCACAGATTGGCAGCTATTTCATTTTGGCCAAAATCTCTTCTCTAATCATTGCTGCTGGGGCATGCTGTCAAACTTTAAGTAATGGCTTTTAATACCCTTCAGATTCAAGCACCATGACTCACACATAGCAGAAATTCATAAATATGTATTGAATGTATTCATAAGCTAAAATAATTATTTTTCTGATACTAGGACAAGAGTCATCTATATGTAATATAAGAGTGTTAGTGGTGTCTTTTGTAGTTTTTCTTCCTGCTTTACATAATTATATCTCCAAAGTGTTGATTTGGTGTTCTACATTTAGATGTCTATAAATGTATTGTCATTTACTGTGAGTTTGGACTTTCTTTGTTAAGTACTGTGTTCAACTTACAATTGACACACACAGTTAATACTAGATTGGGGTCACTAATCATAGGAATAAACTATGGAAGATACTTACTGTCCACGCCCATTGAGGAAAGTCTAATTTAGTTGGAAGAATAATTTGCCATCCAGTTTAATCCCACTCACTAGGGTCTTCTGTATATCTGAGTACTCCATAGAGTTGATTATTTTGAAAGTTTATTGTCTGGACTTTCTTTGGAGATGTCTGGAATGTGGACTTGAACCTGTAACCTTTCAGGGAGCAGTCTTGGATGTTAAGCCTTTTCCCAGCCTAAGGATTCTGTCAAAACAAAAAGAACTCTTCTCCCATTAGAATGCAAACATGATGAAGCTGATTGTTGTTTTTATGTAGGGAGCTCTGATGGCCTAGTGGTAAGAAACTGCAATGCAATCCCAAAGATACACGGTCTGAATCCACTAGCTGCTCCATGTAATAAGGGTGAGCAATCCCCCTGGTGCTATTAACAGCCTCTGAAAACACCAAGAGCTATGAGAATAAGCTATGAGTCATTTCCAAGTCAATCACACTCAACAACAACAGTTGTTAAGTACCTAAGTTTCAACTGATAGCTATCTAATGTGTAATATAATAAGATATGGCCCAGCTCTGTACCATCAATGCAAAGGGTTGTTATTGTTATTTAGTGCTATTGAATCGAGTACAACTCAGAGCAACCCTAAGAACAGCAGAACAGAAACCAGTCCTATCCAGTGTCTCCCTCATCATCGATGACACACTTGTGCCAATTGCCATAGTCACAGTGTCAATCATTTAGTTGAGGGTCTTCCTCTCTTTGCTGACCCTCCAGTCTTCAAAGGATGGTGTTCTTTTGCAGAGAGTAGCCTCTCCTAGCAATATACTTAAAGTATGATAGATGAAGCTTCACTTTTTTTTCCTTTAAGGAACACTGGTTGCATTTTTTCCAAATGTTTCCAACTGTTTGTTCTTTTTGCAGTCCATGGGATATTAACTACTACTCCTACTACTCTCCAAAACCACAGCTCAAAGCTATCAATTCTTCTATCATCTTTATTCATTGTCCAGCTCTCAGATGCATAGCAAGTGATTGAAAAGACCCTGGTTTTAGTTGTCAGACTGACATCATTACTATTAACATTTTGGAAAGGTCCCTGATAATGCAGTACAGGACAATCAAGAAGGCCCTCTTCTCCTGACTGTTGGTATCTAAGAGTTCTGATTGTTGATCCAAGCAAAAGTAAATCATTGACAATTTCAATTCTGTTTCCATCTATGGTGATGTTTTCCATACCTATCATCATACAGATAGGTATATTTAAGCACATTGTTGCATTCATTTTCTTTTTATGATCTTTATTAAACATAATGTCTCCATACAGGAAATTACTCCACAGATAGACATTCTTATGGTATTCCCTGCTTTCAGCTAAGATCCATCTAACATTAGCTACAATATGCCTAGTACCACGACCCCTTCTCAACCCAGCCTGGACTTCTGGCAGTTCTCTGCTGACATTTTATTCCAGTTGCTTTTTAATAATCTTCAGCAGAATCTTGCTTGAGTGTGAAATCAATGATATTGTTCTATAGTTTCCATATTCTGTTGGGTCACTCTTCTTTGGAATGGGAAGAAATATAGATCTCTTCCAGTCAGTTGATCAAGTGGTTGTTCTCCAGATTTCTTGGCACAATTGGGTGAGCACATCCAGGACAACATCTGTTAGCTGAAATACATTCTGACAGTACATATTATATTTTATATTTCTTGATTAGTCAAGTTATATCAATTTTCCTTTGATCTCCATTTTTCACTGCCCAGTGTTTATATGCATATGGGGAAATTGAACATATCTCGGGCCAGGTACATCTTAATAAAAAAGTAGTATCTTTTTTTTTTTACACTTTACAGAGTTCTTTCTCTGTTGCTTTGTTCAGTGTAGTATGACTCTTAATTTCTTGACTGTTGTTTCCATGAGCACTGGTTGCTTGATTGATGATTTAAGTAAAATTAAATCCTTGGAAAAAGTCAGTATTCTTCTGAAGGCAAACATGTAATTTCCATATAAAGCTGCTGTCCTGAAGGTCAATGGTTTAGATCTATCAATGGATCCACAGAAGGAGAAGTCTATACCTATAAATATTTACAAAATCAGAAACACAATGGAGCATCAATATAAATTTGAATTGACTGGATGATAGTTGGTTTGTACTTCATAAATGTAAAATAGAGGGTCAGTGAAAAGAAGAAAGCCCTCAATAATATATACTGACATAAGAGTTGGAGCAATGGATTTGAGCACAAGCTATGATTGGGAAGATGGTATAAGACTAGGTGAGATAATTCTATGTTGTATTTAGAATCAGTATGAGTCAAACCTGACTCAATGACACCTAAAAGAAACATTACTGATGCTGTTTTCATGTGTCATTCAGTCGACTATGATTCACAGCAACCCTATGAAAAAGAATTCTGAGCTTTTCCTTCCCCTGAGCCAACTTCACAATCTCTGACACATTTGACTCCATTATCACAGTCACTATGTCAATCCATCTCATACAAGGTCATCCCCTCCTTCATTGACTCTCCAGTCTTCCATGTATGATGTCCTTCTCCAAGAGCTAGTTCCTCCTGGCAATATGCCCAAAGTATATGAGACAAAGCTTCAAAAGCCTTACCTCTAGAGAACAACCTTGTTTCATCCTCTCCAGGATAAATCTGTTTGTTCTCTTGGCAGTCTATGATAGGTCCAATATTCTTCTTCAGTACTACAACTCAAAGGCTTCAATTCTTCTCCTGTCACCCTTATTCACTGTCCAGCTTTCAGAGGCATAGCAAACAATACACAACGGAAACCTACTTCTCCAGATTTGGTATTCTGTGTTTGTCCTTTGAAAGATTGATTTCTTCAATTAAGTTTTAGTTCAAGGTCTTGAGATAATTTCTCCCAAATCAGTCTAATCCTAGTAAGCAAGTTAAGAGCTAAACTTATTATGTTTATTTATATTGAAGAGAATGGAGAACAATATAAATTATTTTCTTCTCACATTTAATTAAGTTTGCATAGTGGAGTGTACTCAGGGCAGTGGGGGGGTGGATGGGTGGTGAAGAGAGTGCAGGGGGATTGTATACCAATGAAAGAATTTTACTTTTCAAAGAGAGAAGCAAACTGGGGTGGGGGAGGGCTGGGCAGGGAGAAAAGTGCAATAATGAATGGATGGAAATCCAAAATCTCTGTAAATGTTCATTAAAAGAAATTTTTTTTACAAAAAATGGTAACAGAGGGTAGAGTCCTGAATTCCAGAACTTATTTTCTAATTTATGGTTGGTTTCACTCTCTATGCCAAGGTCCATAAAAATATGTTCTTCCTTGGCACAGTCTAACTTTTTTCAGGATTACATGACATCATGACCACTATGAAAATTGCATGAAAGCATTGAAGAGGCAAAACAAAAGGAAGAGATGCAAAAGTAAAAGAGCTGAAGAGAAGAGTTCAATGGGAAGCTCGAGAAGACAAAGAAAAATAGTATAACCATAACTACAAAGAATAGGAATCAGAAAATAGAAAGGGAAGAACTCACTCAGCATTTCTTAAGATGAAAAAACTAAAATCCAAATTCAAGCCTTGAGCTACAACAATGACAGATGCTATGAATGATTCAGGATGCATCAAAAGCAGATTGAAAGAATACACAGAGTCACTATAACAAACAGAATTAGTTGACATTGACACTGAAAAATTTCAGGAACTATCATATGAACAAGAACAAAGGGTAACGAAGGAAGTAGTTCAAGCTACTTTGAAGGTATTGGGGAAAAATAAGCTCAAGGGATTGATGGAATATCAATTGACATGTTTTTACTAACATATGCTGCTCTGAAAGTGCTCATCAGTTTATGCCAGCAAAGTGATAGGACAGCTGCCTGGCTGACTGATTGGAATAAATATGTTCTCATTACTAAGAAAGGTGACTCAACAGAATGTTAAAATTACCACACAATATCATTAATATTGCATCCAAGGAAAATCTTGCTGAAAATCATCCAAAAATGACTAGAACAGTACATTAATAAGCAACTGCCAGACATTAAAGTGGGATTTAGAAGAGGCCACTGCAACAGCAATACCATTGTTAATATCTGATAGATACTAGCGGAAATCAGAGAACATCAAAAGAATGTCTATTGTTCTTTATTGACTATGCAAAGGAATTTGACTGTGTGGATCATAACAAACTATGGCTAACATTGAAAAGAATGGGACTCCCAGAACACGTTATTGGGCCATGTGAAATCTATATCCAGATAAGAAACTGTTGTCTGAATAGATCCAGGGAGTTCTGAATGGTATAAAATCAGAAAGGGAATGCATCAAATGTGTATACCTATTTAATTTGTATTCTTAGCAAATACGTAGTAAAGCTGGACTCTGTGAAGATGGATGTGGCATCAAGAACCTGCATTATTCAGATGACACAAACTTTCTAATAGTGAGGAGGAGGTGAAGTGCTTCCTGAAGATCAAGAACTATAGTCTACAAAGTATCTAAACATTAGCAAAACAAAGGTCCTTATTGTTAGTTCTTTTGGGGCTAACAAACAACATCATGATATATGGGGAAAGGATTCAAGCTGTCAAGGATTTCTTGGATCAACAATCAATACCTTTGGTACCAGCAGTCAGATCAGGAAACATAATGCATTGGGCAAGACTGTTTTCAGAGACCTCTCTAAAATAAATCAAAGCAGTGGCATCAGTTTGAAAATTAAAGTGAGACTGATTTAGGCTGGGGTCTTTCTAATCATCTACTATGCATTAAAGAGTTGAGTGATAATTACAAATGATGTAAGATTGATGATTTTTAGTTACAGTGTTGGAGAAAAGTCTGTAGTACCGTACAGCCTGCCAAAAAGATAGATACACATTGGAAAAGTGCAGATAGAGTGCTCCTTGGAGTCAAAGATGATTAAGCTCCATCTCTCCTACTTTGAACATGTAGCTAGGAGAGGTTATTCCTTGGAAAAGAATACCATGCTTGGAAAGGTAGAGGGGCAATGAAAGAGAGAAAGACCTGCAATAAGATGGATTGAAACAGTGACTGCACTGATGGGCTCAAGTGAGCCACATATGATCAGGATCGCACAGGATAGGCCAGGGTTCAGGTCTGTTGTTACTGGGTTGCTATGAGTCATACTTGGCTCGATGGCATCTAACAACAAAATACTCAGACATACTCTAAAAGATTTCTGTTTCATAATGAGCTCTATGATGTGTGCCTAAAAGAGCTTGGTAAGAAATTGAAAAGTTCTGGGTGAGATGACCACAGAGACTGAACAAGAACTAGACTTTGAACCAAATATTTCTCATTCTAGTTTCACCATCATTAACTTTATGTTCTAAGACAGAAAAACAGTCATTTTATATCTTACGTGTCTCATCTGTAAAAGTGAAATGACAATAAAACAATCAGAGTAAATGTTGGATAAAATTTCAGTAAGTACTTTCTCTGCTTATAGTTGGAATTAGGCTCTTAGATTTTGCTTCTCTTTTGTCTGTGCCTGGTTCTAAAAGTACCAGGAGCCAGAGACTATTTTCTGGTGACTAGAAAAGTTTTTTTATCTCCATCCATCCTTTTTTTTTTTTGGTAAAAAAGGCTACCCCCCATACAACCCCTGTAAAAGCCTTGCAATTTCAGAATAATTGCATTCAATAAGCAATCACTTGATTTTCCCCCCATCTGCTATTCCATAGTATGGTTGTCATGTGGCATTGACCTAGAATTGATGCAAAGCTTACTGTAGAGTTTTCAGAAGTTATAAATCAGATTGGAAGAGATTGTCCATCTTTTTTGCATGGAGCAGCTGGTGCTCTGTAATCACCGGCTTTTGGACCGGCAGCACAATTCCCTACTACTACATCACCAGAGTCCCTTTGTTATAGTATTGGTGTTGTTGTTGATAGGTCGTGTCAAGTCAAGTATGATACAACACTATGAATAGATCTTAGCCATTCTATCCTGTACTATCCTCATAATTTCTTGAGCAACTGCTATAGTCATAGTGTCAACTCAGCTGGTTGAGAGACTTCTTCTCTTTAACTAACCATCCACCTTTCCAAGCATGATCTCTTCTCCAGGGAATAACCTCTCCTAACAATATGCCCAAAGTATGTGAGATGAAGCTTTGTCATATTAGCCTTCCAGGACTCTCTGGCTACACTTTCTCCAAGACAGATCTGTGTTCTTTTGACAGTCCATGGAACATTCTGCTCTCTTCTCCAATACCACAGATCAAAAGCACCAATTCTTCTGTCATCCTTATTGATTGCCCAGCTCTCAGATGCATAACAAGTGATGGTAAGAACCATGGCCTGAATCAGGTACACTTTAGTCTCCAAACTGACATCATTACTCTTCAGTATTTTACAGATTTTCTTAAATGCAATGTCTCCTGTTAGGGACCTCCCTAAGGTACTCAGGAGCAACAGTGTCTCTCTGGAGACTAAGGTGCGCCTGATACAGGCCATGGTATTTGCAATCGCTTGTTATGCATCAGAGAGTTGGACAATGACTAGGGAGGACAGAAGGAGAGTGGATGCTTTTGAGCTGTGGTGCTGGAGAAGGGTACTGAATGTACCATGGACTGCCAGGAAAACAAACAGATTCATCTTGGAGAGGATTAAACCAAGCTACTCCTTGGAGGCAAGGATTCTGGGGCTTCGTCTGACATACTTTGGACATGTTGCCAGGAGGGACGGGTCCTTGGAGAGGGACATCATGCTTGGGAGGGTTGAGGGACAGTGCAGGAGGGGAAGACCCTCTTTGAGATGGATTGATTCGGTGACTGGGGTAATCGGGATGGGTGTGTCAGAGGCAGTGCAGTTGGCGCAGGATAGAGCAGGGTTTAGGGCTGTTGTGCATAGGGTCGCTATGAGTCGGAAACGACTCGACGGCACATAACAACAACAATGTCTCCTGAGCTCCTGACTGCTGGTACCAAGTGTGTTGATAGTTGATCCATGTAAGATGAAATAATTGACAATGTCAATCTCTTCTCCATCTCTTATGATGTTGTCTGTCAGTACAATTTTGAGAATTTTAGTTTTCTTGGTGTTAAGATTCAATCAATATAGAAAACTATATATTCTTTGATTTTTCTGCAGTAGACACTTCAATTCCTCCTCACTTAGCAAGCAAGTATGTGTCATCTGCATAACACAGGTTGTTGATGAATCTTACTCAGATCCTGATACCACAGTCTTCTTCATAGAGTCCAACCTTTTGAATGATTTGCTTAATATACAGATTGAATCAGTATGGATAGAGGCTACAACCCTGACACATATCTTAATTTTATACCATATAGTGTGCCATGGCCCTGTTTGCACAGCAGCCTCTTGGTCTAGGTATAGGTATCTCATAAGCACAATTAACTGTTCTGGAGTTCCCACTTTTCTCAATGTTAGCCAAAATTTATTATGATCCTCACACTCAAATGTCTTTGCATAGTCAATAAAACACTCTAATCACCTCTTGTGTGTTGGCAGCACACCTCCTTACCACTAGTTCACCAGAGTTCCTTTGTTACAGTATTGTTGTTAGATGCAGTCGAGTTATAATATAGGGGGGAAAATAACGAGAAGAATGGGTCACTTACTCTTAACAGCTTTATAGCACTGAAAGTAGATGAGTGTGCAGGTGAGGCTACACTTTCTCAAGGCAAGATGGAGTTGATTTTCTATGTTACAAACTAAAATCCTTGGATGTCTAAGAAAGGAGTTCATGGTAGTCTAGGAGTGCTTTTTGATTTGTAGAGGGCATGAGGTTGCGTAGTAGGAGGTGAGTTTAGAAAAGTGAGTTTAGAGTGGAAAGGATTCGAAATTCTAAGTTTAGATGTCTCTATTTCTGAAGGACAGCAGTTTCTCTACAAGGAAATAACATTACCAGACTTGTACTTAAAAATAGTAGGAGCTGCTCACCAAAGCAAAGGTACTAATAATGAATGATATTAAATGAGCTAGAACATTTCTGCTTTTTAACTCCAGCTTTGGGGCTTCTGCTTTAAGTTGTAAATAATAGGGGATTTAGGGTGTTCATGGCAAGAACACTAGAAAGTGTTAACATTAAACAAGAGCATGTCTTCTGGAATATCAGCTACAACAAGTCTGTCTCTTTCTCCTATCTCAGCCTGGATCAGGGACTAAGACTAACAGTGTACAGTGGAAGCAGTTCTCTCTAGCTTATGTCTGTCACCTAGAATTGACATTGACAAGCTTTGACTGTAAAGGGCCAAATAACTAACATTTTAGGAATGACAGTTGCATCTCAAAAATTTCCTTCCTACCTACAACTCTAGACCAACTCATTAACATCAAGTTGATTCCAACTTCTAGGTGGATGTTTTAGCACTGCTAAGAAGTGCCCGATAAGGTTTCCAAAGCTGCAGTCTTTATGTAAACCCTGTTCCTCTTCAACAGGATGGCTGATGGCCTCCAACTACTGATGTTTTGCTTAGCAAGTATATCAGTGATAGACCAGATTTTGCAGAAACTTCTTTCTGAAAAAACTGCCCTTCACTTCAATTTGTTATTATCTGCCATTGAATCGATTCCAAATCATGGGCCCTCATGTGAGCAAAGCACAACTATTTCAGAGCATTTTTAAAAGGCTGGGTCTTTTGGAAACATTCTGTCAGATCTACCTTCTAAAGTGTTTCTGGATAGGTTTCAACACCAAAATTCCAGTGAGAAGTGGATCATGTATACCACTAAGAGACTCCATGGAAATGTAGAAAACAATTATTGAGCAGTCAGTTTGTACTAAGGACTGTGACAGGCATAAAGAAGACTGAAATAAATAGAAATACTCTCCATTCTCCATCCTTAAGTTCAAAAGTAGAAGTAGGCCAATCAGACAGTCAGAGGATGTATTAAGTGATAAATTAAAGACAGGTAGTTCTGATGGCCTAGTCTGTATGGACACCAATCCAAAAAGGTGGTGTCTTTCTGGTGATTTAAATCCACCAGCAGCTCCATGAGAGAAAGATGACTAATATCCTCCCATAGGAATTTCAGCCTCTGAAAACCTGCTGAAGGGTTCACTATAAATCAGCTCTAACTCATTAGGAATGAGTTGATTCGAATTTGAACCTAAAGATACATTGCCAGTGGAATAAAAAAAAAAAACAACCAACACATAGGGAGGGTCTGTCAAGTCACAGATGTTTCAAAGCATCTACCTTATCTAGAGATACGCTGCAAAATCCTGTGAATACACAATAAAGAGGAAAACATAATCCTCTCTCATATAACTTGCATTCTAGTAGGGGGAAATAATTCAGTAAATATTTACAAGTGTGAAAATGTCTGAAAAGCACCAAGAACTCTGAAGGCATATGGGCATGTGGGATCTGGGAACAGGGAACTTGTCTGAAGTGACTGGATTATGAGACAGTGGGACATGAACTGGGAGATGAATTAGGGCCAGACCAGAGGGATTTGAACACCAAGTTAAGAAATTTGGGCTTTATTTTAGAGACACCTGGTAGACATCAAAGATTATTGAACAGGTGAATGACAAGACTAGCTCTTTTGAAAGTACACTCTGGCAACCAGATGTAGTGTAAATGGAAGGTAGAGGAAATCAAGATCCGCAGACTCAGCCTCTTCATGGCCTTTCTGGGAAACTGTTTAATAACTACATGAACATGGCAAAAGGGAATATGATGGCAATTTCTAGGTCACTGAATGAATCTAAAGTGAAAGGTGGGGCATATCTCCACATAATTTAGGTATATTTAATGAATAGCCTAACTATGTATTTTTTTATATGATGTTGAATTGTCACTTAAATAACAGCAGTTATTAAATAATTGCCACATAAATAACATCAGTAGCTAAAACACATAAGGCTAACCTTTAAACTTTTTCAGTGCTTAAGCAAAACACCTGAAATATTTTTACTTGCTGATTTTCTTATAAGGCTATTTTTATGCATACTTCAAAAGCAAAATAATAAGTCAATGTGATTACAGAGCTGTAGATAGTGAGATCCATAGGTAAAAGGCTAGTTATTCTATGTGATGAGTTACATCTCGGTGAGAAGTATTTTACACACACACACACACACACACACACACACACAAAATAACACATGGCAATTGAGTTTATTCTAAAATACTAAAATGTGTTTATTCTAAGGATTTATAATCAATAAGATTACTAAGGCAGTACTTTTCACCAATGGCTTCATAATAGACTGGACCAGTCTTTGAATAATATTGTTTTTTTTCTTTCTATATCTAGTTTACAAGTCCAGTTCCTGTTCTGTTAAAAAAAAAT
>NW_006399759.1:20444745-20448355 GCF_000299155.1 Elephantulus edwardii | reverse complement strand
TATATATAGTTGTTGTTGTTATGAGCCGTTTGCGACTCATAGCGACCCTATGTACAACAGCCCTAAACCCTGCTCTTATCCTGTGCCAATCGCATTGCCTCTGACCTCAGATTTATTCTTTCCTTTTTATTGTCACTTCCATCCATCCACCTAAGGGAACAATAAATTCTGGTTTTAGTATAGGCTAAAAAATGGAGAGAGATAATGAAGTAATGAGAATCTTGACAAGGGCAGTAGCTTCTGGTCAAAAGGCCTTGGCACCAGCAATATCAAAGCTGTCATCAGCCTGGTGACACCAACTCTTCACTGCTGATATATAGCAAAGAGGAATCTCCTCTGAGAGCCAGAATATTTCATAATTATAAAAGGGAGAAAGTTAAAAAGAAATAAATGCAAAGCTGTGAATAACAGAACATGATATAGGGATGAGTTCAGACTGTACTCAGTCACCTGTGCACGTACAGGGAAAGCAGAGAAAAGCACTCTTAACTGACACGGAGCTAATAATTTCTGCAGCAGACAATGATTTTAATATCTGCATCATAATTTATTTGACATTTGCAGAATATCCAAAGAAAATATTCAAGTATGGGATGGGTAATTGGGCTGTATTTGGAGTTCACCAAATATCTCACACTCCTTTTTCAAATGTTTTCAGTTTTGCAAAAACTCAAAATGCATTTTGCCAAACATGTTCTCCGTTAATGTTTATTTAGAAGGGAATTTAATCCGTATGCTGCTGATGCATTTACACTTAACTCATCAAAATGTTTTACTAGAGTCATTTGATGTCCAAGAAACCTTTTGAGTCTTTTTTATAAGCCTCTTCAAGCCCATTTTGCTTCGAAACAGGAAGTCGCCTGTTACTAACCACCAGCGAATGCAATCCCTAAGGCTTTGGTTTCATTTAAGACACTGAGAGACCACAAGGTCTCAGCCGACTCTGAACTCTACAGAAAAAGGGAAAGAAAAAAAAAATCTCCTGAACCCACTGAGACTGTGCTGTGCACAGATGAGGTGTGGTTATTATTTTCCAAAACAAAATCCTTTATGAAGAGGCATCTTTCATACAACTCCTGGGAAAGACAGTTACCAAAGCAGAGCGCTAAATCATTGGCTTTGCAGGCTGCACCTGGTAAATGTCACTGTCTCCTGTGGATCCACTTACCATTCAGAGCTCGTTTGCTAGTATTAATAGAACAAATAAAATGGAGCGGGAGATAAAGATACTGGGATAGTGATTTCTTGCTTCAGGAAAACCTTCCTGAGTTACAGACCTATACAATGTTCCCAACCTCGAGCCAGGGAGCCAAAGCTGATATAAACACAGTATCCAAGCCGCAGAACATGACTTGTTTAAGGCTTAATTCTGTGAAGTAAGGCAGGAAACAAGATTTATCCTTCTGGGAAACTTTTGGCATTTGCCTTTAGCTGGGCCTGATTACTCTCTGCCGTCCTCACCATCCATTAAAACTATCTGAAGGAAATCAATTTTTTTGCCCAAACTAAGGCAAGAGAGAAATGTCTCCATCTGAGTCGCCTAGAAATCCTTCTGCTTGACGTGGCATTAAACAAAGGCGAGCAAATGGCCTGCGTTGCTGTGAGGATCCTAGTTGCTATCTTGGGCCTTTTGGCAGTGGAGGGGAGTGAAATTAGTTGGGTGAAAGCCATTTTGCAAACACAGTAAAAATAAATTACTACACTTAATAATTGAATCTTAAACTTGTCATTATGGCTAACTCTAAATTATTCGGAGAGCCTTCGCAGGGACTTGGCAAAAGTGCTGGGTGTTGGAGGTCAATTTTCATGTATGAAATCAAGCTTAGGTTATAACTACACAGACTACAGAGTAAATGGTCAAAGGATGAATGGACCATTGAGAAGTAAATCAGACTCCCCGAGACTCTTAAATGAGTCCTGGAAGGTTTCAAACCATCCATGTGGTGGGCTACCAGTCGCATTGAGTTGTTAACAGAGTAGAATTTGAGGTTGTTAAGACCAGGTTTTCCTCTCTTTAGTTCTTTTTGTGTATGTATATGGATATTTACATGTCAGTATGTCTTCAATTTATTCTATTTCATTTTGTTTTCATGGCACTCAGATGGGGCAGAGAGAACTGAGTGGCTTGGTCCTTGGTTACACTCTGATTCTTGGTTACAAAGCTTGAGACTTTATACAGGAGAAGAATGTTCAGACTCTGAACCAATCGACAAACATTTCTGTTAACATCTGGCTTTGCTTACTTGTCCTAAATATCAAATTATTAATGGATTATTAATATTAGACCATTTCATTGGTCCATTCTTTTAGTTTTAAAAAATCTTATTTAAAGGCCAGTTTCCCTAGACCATAGTTTAAGTCTCTGCTATTGTCACTGCCTTTAAAGTTGGCACACATAAAAATCTTGAGGGGGACTCAGAAGAGTTACTAATAAAGCAAACACATGAAACTAACAAAGTTTTCTCTTTTCTTTCTTTTTCCTCCAGGGAGATTGGGAGAAATGTTTGTTCCTCAAACTGTATGTGTAAAAATTTTTTTATACCAAATACTAGCATTACTGCTAACAGTTCATAATGCCCTTGGAAGTTACATGATCTAGTAGTATATATACTTGAATGGGTATCCCAGAAATAATTTTTGTGTGTGTGTCATAATTTTTTTAAGCCAGTCCAATAAAAGGCACAGTTGCCCAATTAATCTAGTTAATATCATTTGCGCAAGAGCTGGGCATTATGTTTCGTTGATTTCATGCCAACCAACTCTTGCCAGCAAAAGTCAGAGAAATATAATGCCCAGTGATAGAAGTGTTCTCAACTGGTAGACTTCTCCCAAGTATATCACATCCATTACCACAGAAATGTGCATACAATCTAAAGCACATAAGAAAGTATGCAAGGATTAAAACCCCATACCCATTGCCATTGAGTAGAATGACTTACAACAACCCCTTATGTTATAGAGCAGAACTGCTTTATAGAGTTTTCTTGACTCATTGCTACAGAAACAGATCACCAAGCTTTCTTTCCATGGTGCTGATAGAGGAGTCCAACTTTCAAGTCATAAGAAACTGTGCTGACATGGCAAGGGTGTGCAATTTTAATCCATCAGGTGCTCCATGGGAGAAGGATGAACAATCTCCTCCCATGTGTTTTATTGCTTCTGATATATAAGCCTGCTGGAGGGTCATCTATGAGTCAGCTTCAACTCAAAGGCATACAACAACAACAACAATAACAGTAAAGCACAAACTCTGTCTTCTATTGGAACCCTAATAATGACGTATATTTCACTACGTGGTTATGAATTATTAGGCAATGTTTCTGTAGTTATGGAGTACCCTCAGTTTTTTGCTTCGGTTTGTTTGTTTTTGTTTCTCTCTTCAGAAAGAATGCACAGTTTATTATGGGTGTCACTAGCAATACAAACTTGAATTTATTATCTTCCCTTAATATCTGCTGATCCTCCTGAGTTCTGTTAAAACATCATTGATATCATGAGTTCCATGTATCCCAATTTGTTGTCATGTGCCGTTGAGTCATTTGCAACTCATAGCGACCCTATATACAACAGCCCTAAACCCTGCTCTGTCCTGTGCCAGTTGCACTGCCTC
>NW_006399759.1:20443095-20444145 GCF_000299155.1 Elephantulus edwardii | reverse complement strand
GTCTATACTGAAGGCTGCAGTCCTTGACCCTCCGCAGCAAGTGCATGAGGTCCTCCTCAGTTTCAGCAAGCAGGGTTGTGTCATAGAGTTAATTAAATAATCCTTCCTGTTAGAAAACTTAGACCCAAAGATAATTTATAGATGCATCACTTAATAGTTTTCTTTCTCTAGTTGTTGTAGCAATTCAGGAGGGCTCATATTGAACTTCTCAATGTCACTATTAAGTAAGGAATGTGTGTATGTTGTTGTTGTTGGTAAGTGCCATCTAGTCGTAGACGACTCATAGTGAGTCTATGAATGAAAGTCCTTGACACTTGCGTGACTTTGACCCTTTTCCCATCTTCATAGGGTTTCCCAGGGCAAGCAATTTACAGAAGTAGATGCCACTCCTGCTTCTGAAATGTGTGTATAGAGATTTTAATATATGACTGTGAATGCGCATTTAAAACACTCGTAACAATCGTTGTGCTAGTAATTGTTGTTAGATATTGATGTACTCAAGAAAGCAAATCCAGATCATCAGCATTATCATCACCACCAACAAAAATAAATACTGTCCTTTACTTAGGACTTTGTTTTTCACATATGTCATTTTAATACTCCTAATAAAAGCCTTTTAATTTGTCCATTATAATCTCTCTTCTCTCTTTGCCTTCTTTAAACCTTCCATCTCCTCCTTCTTCTTCATCTTTTAATTTTGCAGCTTTACCAAATAATATTCAAACTGGTTAAACTAATATGGTAGTAGGGAGGTGTGTTTCTTTCACCAAAACAAACTCTTATTCCAAATGGCCGGATGAGCATAAATGAGTGAGCATGCAATGGATTACATTTCAATCTACATTTTCCCACACTATTTTGTGGAAAGGAATTTGGCAGAATTAATACCTTTGTATGCATATATAGAGGAGAATATGCATATATATGCATATATATGCATATATATGCATATATGCTCTATGAGGAGAAATGTGGGGTCAGGATTGGTGGACGATTTATCAACAATCTGTGTTATGCGGATGACACAACCCTGCTTGCTGAAACTGAGGA
>NW_006399759.1:20421233-20442995 GCF_000299155.1 Elephantulus edwardii | reverse complement strand
ATTGGGATGGGAGTGTCAGAGACAGTGTGATTGGCACAGGACAGAGCGGAGTTTAGGGCTGTTGTACATAGGGTCGCTATGAGTCGCACGCAACTCGACGGCACATAACAACAACAACAACATGCATATATAGATATGAGGAAACCTGTCAATGAACAGCTAACAAAGAATTGTTTTCAAAATAAATTTAAGAACAGCATAAATTCAGAGTGGCAGCAGAAGAGTAAGTTATTCAAATTCGTAACCCTAGGTTCTTAGCTCACCTCACCCTAAAATGAGTAATTGGTTGGATGATAATATGCTTTCACATGTTATGTCTTTATACGCTAATTGTGTTATACTATATAAAGACTTAGTACAAGGAATTATGCTGCCAGTCTGAAGATACATGATTGGAATCCACCAGCTACTCTGCAGGAGAAAGATGAGGAATCCCCTCTCATGTGGTTTACTGTCTCTGAAAACGCCCTGGAAGGTCAACTATGGGACAGTCAACAACAGCAGATAGAGAATTATAAAGGCCTCCTTAAATTTTGCAATTATTTAAAAAATTTTTGCAATTATTCAAACAGAACAAGGGGATCTTTAAAATTGGGAAGGATATGTGTCAAGAATATGTCTTTTCCCCAGGCTCCATACTAAGGAAATAAGTGGAAATGGTAGGTTATATAATAGGAGAATGTGGCATCTAGATTGCATGAAAACTCATCAATAATCTATGATAGAATACCCAACCTAGCTTGTTAACTGATAAAGACAAAGATTTTTAAATTCTAACTGATAAAGATCAAATAACTATGAGGATAGATTAAACTGCTGCATAAAGAAAACAGAAATTCTCACCACTAGATCAATAAGCAACATCAGAATAATGGAGGAAAGATTGAAGTTTCAACGATTTCATTTTACTTCAATCCATGATCAGCAGCCAATTAAGAAGCAGGGAATATTACTTTGGCCAAATCTTCTATAAAAATTTTTTCTTTAAAATGTTAAAGATCAGGGTTGTCACTTTAAGGTATAGGATTTGTAACCCAAGCCATGATATTTCCAATCACCTACTATATGGTGAAAGTTCTACAGTGAGTAAGGAAACTAAAGTATTTATTCCTTTGAATTCTGGTGTTTGCAAAGAATATTGACTGTTACATAACGAAACAACACATATATATTGGAAGAAGTAGTGAAATCAGATTGTTCCTTGGAGACAAGGGTGAACAGGCTTTACCTCCCATCTGTTGAATACTAACCTGAAAGGCTAGACCTTTGAGAATGACACCATGCTTGGAAATGTAGGATCAGTGAACAGAAGAAAGAACCTCGAAGAGATGAATTGCCCCAGTAGTTGAGATAGTGGACTTAACACAGCGACAATTGGGAGGACTCACAGTGTTTTGTTCTGTTGTACATAAGGTCATTATGGGTCAGAATTGACTACTGGCACCTAACAACGTGGTATCTCACTTTCTTAGTTTAGCTCTGTCTCTGCAGTCAATGTTTTTAAACCTTTAGTTCTGCTCTGGTTACAAAGAAATCAAAACTCCTCAAATAGTGATATATGATCAATTAGTAATGAAGGATGATGTTCAAGCTGCACTGAAGGCTTTGCCAAAAAAAAAAAAGTCCTAGGAACCTATAGATCAAAGAGTAAAGTTTTAAACATGGATTGCATCTCAAGGTCAAGAAAACAAAAGTTCTCCCCACTAAACTGATGGGAAACATCATGATAGATGAAAAAAAAAGACTGAAATGGTCAATAACTTCATCTTACTTGGGTCCATGATTAATACACTTGGCACCAGCAGTCAGGAGACCAGGGGACACATTACACTGGGCACATTACACATTACAGTCAAGGACTTCTACATATTATTGGAGAACAATGATGTTAATTTGAGGACTAAAGTACATCTTTTTCAGGCCATCATTTTTTGGTCTTTTTCTAAACATCTGATAGCAGTACAATGAATAGGGGTGATAGCAGAAAAAGTGATGCCTGTAAACTCTAGTGAAGAGTACTGAATAGCCCATGAAATGCCAAAAGAACAAACAGAAAAGTCTTAGAGAAGGTTCAGCCAGAGGGGTCCTTGGAGGCAAAGATGATACATACTCTGGATATGTTGTTGGGAGATTAAGATACCTACATGTTTGGGGAAGTTATTGAGAGATTCTTTGGAGAAGGACATCATTCTTGGAAAAGTGGAGGGTACATGAAAGAAAGGAAGAACCTCAAATAAATGGATTGACACAGTGACTGCAGTAATGGACTTAAGTACATCAGACTGTGAAGATGGTGTAGGATAGTACAAGTTTCAATCTTTTGCTCATAGGGTCACTATGAGTCATACTTGCCTCGATGGCACCTAATGACAACACAATAGGTGGGATATGTTTTGGGGAAAATGAAAGTATTTCCAGTTATATTTCATTACTCAGAAGTTACATGTTGTTGCTGTTATGTGCTGTCAAGTCGTTTGCGACTCATAGCAACTCTATGTACAAGAGCCCTAAACTCTGCTCTATCCTGCGCCAATCACACTGCCTCTGACGCACCTATACCAATTACCCCAGTCACTGAATCAATCCACCTCATAGAGGGTCTTCTGTGCTGTCCTTCCACCTTACCAAGCCTGATGTCCCTCTCCAAGGACTGGTCCCTCCCTACAACATGTTCAAAGTACGTCAGATGGAGCCTCAGAATCCTTGCCTCCAAGGAGAAGCCCAATTTAACCCTCTCCAGGATGAATCTGTTTGTTTTCTTAGCAGTCCATGGTATCCTCAATACTCTTCTCCAGAACCACAGCTCAAAGGCATCAATTCTCCTTCTATCCTCCTTAGTCACTATCAAACTCTCTGATGCATAACAAGTGACTGCAAAGACCATGGCCTGTATCAGACACACCTTAGTCACTTCAGACACACCTTAGTCTCCAAAGTGACACCATTGCTCTTCAGTACTTTGGAGAGGTCCCTAACAGCAGACTTTCCCATCACAATACGTCTTTAAATTTCCTGGCTACTGGTGCCAAGAGTATTGACTGTGGAACCAAGCAAACTAAAGCTGTGAATAATCTCAATCTCTTCACCATCCATCCTAATGCTGCCAGTTGGTCCAGTGGTGAGCATCTTTGTTACATACACTGGAAAAAATTGCAATACAGCTGGAAAAATAAGACATGCATATGAGGAATAATCAAAACAGATACATGTAGTCAATTTTATAAAACATTATAGTCACATGGAAAATGCAGTAAGGTAGGAATGAAGGATGCTATTGAAGGAGGGCTGACGATAAAAACCTTTGCAATCACATCAGGTTGGAGTAGAAGGGGCCCTGCTTAGGAAACTGTGGGACTACACATAGAAATTGATTTATGCCATGTTTAGAAGCCATTTATATGTTTGAATCGGGAACAATGTGCAGAAAGCTTTGTGATGGATGATACATCATTTTGCTGGATAGCTGTCATAATAAATAGATGATGGCTCCTCCCAAAGTGAGTAAACAGTTTTAAAGTGATTGGTTGCATATTACTTCAAAATTCACTCTAAGTGATTATTTCTACAAAGTGCTTTTCATCTGCTACAAGGAAATTGAAGTTAGAAAATAGGAAGCAACAAAGGTTGAAATGTCCAAATCAGGCATTTTATTTATACCATTTTGTTACATTCCCTTTTTTCCTGAAGTTCACTTTACTGTGCACTGAAGTAGTTGTTGGCTCTGATTATCTTTTGTCTAAACCAGATGTCTGGCCACTCAATCAAATGTGGCCATGCTCACTGACAATTTTGTGTGGTTGAGTGTGGTCTCAGATTGGATTAACAGAGCAGGGCTCAGACCTGAACATGGGATGGTCTTTCTCTCTAGTCTCTGGCAGTAGTTGGGTACATGGAAAGCAATTAATGAAATTTTCACTGCACTCTGCTTTGGAGAAAAGACACATAGAGAAATTGAATTTGATTCCCTCCTATGGAAAGGTTTCCATTATTTGTGCTTTGCAAGTTTGGACTGACCTGAATGAAATTTCCAATGGCTAATTTAATTTCTAATCCTTACAGGAGCCAGAAAACACCACCTGTATGGGAATTCTTTTTCATGGCTTTCTTTGAAAAGGGTCAGACCCTATTTCCTGTCAACAGCAGCTATAGTCACAAAGATTGGCAACGTACATGGTATTGGTAGTTGTTAAGTTGCAGACTTCTGTACAATTACTTGGTTTTGGTTCAAACCAGAATGAACAATGAAAGATTCACATGTCTCTTGGCATGTGGATATCTGAGCTGAGGACACTAAGGTCCAAGGCAGTATTTCAAGAGGGTATAATTGTGAAACTCTGTCACTCACCAGGGCTTCTTTCCAGTTCAATATATCCTGGGACTAAGCAGTAGACATAGCAACAAAACACACTTAATGTGTACACTTTTTGTATTGTTAAATGGAATACATTTCCTATGCTTAACCATAAATCAACAGAAGTGTAATGGAGTGATACCTCATTTACTTACTATCACTAGGGGAAAAACTATTTTTTAATAGATAAATATTCCAAATAACTAAATCCTTAACTGCAAGTGCCAAAATTTTTAAAGAAAATATTAACTGCTTGTGATGACAATCCATTTAAACTTTCCCTAGTTTCTTGAACACAGGATACAATTTGACTTTGTTATATTTGCAATGGAAGAAAAACCCCACACAACTGAATAAGCAATAGAAATGCTTAGACTCACTTCTTTGGTGCTGAAAAGTAGCCAGGAGAAACAAAATAGATCTAGTCATAATCTCTCACTTTTAAATTCTACAAGCCTTATTGGTGAACTGAAAACTATAGTTTGGGGATTTTGAGAAGAGAATGGAGATCTTACTGCTGAAGAGAGAGTGAAAGAATGTTGATAATGATAATGAGATTTATAGATATATATGAACTAAACAGATTATGATGTCTTTTAGTAACAAGACTGTGGGAACTTTAATTTTACAATCCCACTAAGAGTATATGAGAGTGCCAATCTCTCCACATCCTCTCCAACATTTATTGCTTGCTGTCCTATAAAACTTTGCCACTACTACTAGGCTAACCTTTGCCACTGATACAAGGGTAAACTTTGCCACTACTATTGGGGTAAACTTTGCACATTCACTGGGGGAAGAGGATATTGTGATTTTGATTTGCATCTCTCTGATTTTCAAAGATTTTGAGCGTTTTTTTAATGTGTCCATTGGCCCTCTGAATGTTTTCTGTTGAAAAATCTTTCCATGTCTTTTGCTCATTTTGAAACTGAATAGTCAATCATTTTCTTGTGGAGGCTCTGTAGTCTTCTGTAAATGTTTGTTATGAGACTCTTATCTGAGATGTCATTGCCTAATGTTCCCCCACCCCAGTAAGTAGGTTTTCTTTTCACCCAGTTGTAAATAATTTTTTATACACACAGGTATTTAATCTTTAGAAGGTCCTATTCATCAATTGTATCTTCTCTTGATTCTACATTTCTGGATGTCTTTGCCAGCCTGTTTATACTATAGGTTAGGCCTTCTAGGTATCAGCTCATTTTGTCTTTTAATATTTTTTATGGTTTTAGACCATACTCCTAGGTTTCTGATCCACCTTGAGTTGATTGTTTTGTATGGCATGAGATGTGGATCTTATTTTAGCTTTCTGCAGGTAGTAGTCAAGTTTTGCCAGGACCATTTGTTGAAGAGGTTGTTGTTTTCCCATTTGATAAGTTTGGCTTCCTTGTTGAATTTAAGGTTCATTTCCATGTTCAAGACTTTATTGCATTGGTCTATGTGCCTGTCATTGTACTAGTACCATGCTGTTTTGATTATTACAGCTGTGTAGTACTAGGTTTCGATATCAGATATTACTATGCTTCTCACTTCGATTTTGTTTTTCAGAAATACTTTTCTTAGTTGTATCTCTACCCTCTATAAATAAGTTTGCTAATTGTCTTTTCTTTCTTTTTGAAAAATGAATTTGGTGATTATGAGAAACCTGAACTCTGACCAGGAGGCAGTTGTTAGAACAGAGCAAGGAAACACTGCATACTTCAAAACTGGGAAAGGTGTATGACAGGTATGTGTCCTATCTCCATACCTTTTCAATCTATATCAGAACAGATTATTCGGGAGGCTGGGCTCTATTAGGAGAAATGTGGTATCAGGATTTGAGGAAGATTCATCAATAATCTGTGTTATGCAGATGACACAACCCTGTGTGCTGAGACTGAGGAATGCTTGTTGTAGATGTTTGGGGACTACAGCCTTCAGTATGGATTGAAGCTCAACATCAAGAAAACAAAGATTCTCATCCATGGGCCAACTGGCAGCATCAAGATAGATGATGAGGAGATTGAGATTTTTAACAGCTTCAGTTTGCTTGACTCCACAATCAACACTCTTGGTACCAGCAGCCAGGAAATCAAAAGACAAATTGCATTGGGAAAGTCAGCTGTCAGAGACCTCTCTAAAGTACTAAAAGGCAATGATGCCAGTCTGGAGACTAAGGTGTGCCTGAGTGGAGCCATGGTCTTTGCAATTACTTGCTGTGTGTTAGAAAGCTGCACAATGACAGGGATAATAGAAGGAGAATTGATGCCTTTGAGCTGTGGTGCTAGAGAAGAATATTGACTATACCATGATTTCTAGAACAAACAGATTTGTCCTAGAGAGAGTGAAACCAGGCTTCTTCTTGGAGGCAAGGATTCTGAAGCTTCGTCTGACCTACTTTGGCATGCTGCAATTAGGGATCAGTTCTTGGAGAGAGACGTCATGCTTGGGAGAGTGGAAGGACAGAGCAAAAGAGGAATACCCTTGATGAGGATGGACTGATTCAGTGACTGGGGTAATGGAGGTAGGTATGTCAGAGACAATAAGGTTGGCACAGGATAGAGCAAGGTATAGGGCTGTTGTACATAGGGTGTCTATGAGTCACAAGCGACTCAATGGCACAAAAAAAGAACATTGAAATTGCATTACATATTTAGATTGCTTTTGATATGATTATAATTTTTACTAAATTGAGTCTACCTATCCTTCAAGAAGGAATATTTTTCAATTTCTCTAGATCTCTTATTTCTTGCAGAAGTGTTTTATAGTTTTCTTTGTAAGGATCTTTTGTATCTCTAGTAAGGATTATTCCTAAGTATCTCAAGTCGTGGTTGGCTATTTTAAAATGGTATTAATTTCTTAGTTTCCTTATCTGTGTTTTCTTAAGTTACTGTAGAAGAATCCCTATAATTTTTGTCTATTGATCATGTATCCTGCTTTTCTAGTAATTTAGTCTACTAGGTCTAAGAGTTTTTTGGTGGAGTCCTTGGGGTTTTCTGTGTACTCTATGATGGCATCTGCAAATAGTAACAGTTTAACCATCTCTTTGACAATCTGGATGCCTCTAATTTCCTTCTTTTGCCTTAGCAATCAATTCCATACCTAATAGGAATGGTAAAAGTGAGCATATTTGTCTGGTCCCTGTTCATGAAGATAATTATTTTAGTTTTTTTCCATTGAGAATAATGTTGGGTTTTGTTTTGTGTATGTTGAGGAAATTCCCTTCTAGTCTTGTTTTTCTGAGTGTTTTAATCAGGATAGGATGTTGTATTTTGTCAAATTACTTCCCTGAATCAATTTACAGTATTAAGTGGTTCTTGTTATTTGTTTTGTAAATGTGAAAAATCACTTTATATTTTCTTATATTGAACCATCCTTGCATACCTGTTATGAATTCCACTTGATCTTGATTTTTAAATGTGCTGTTAGACTTGATTGGCTAGGATTTTGTTAAGGAATTTTGCATGTGGAGTTATGAGATATACTGGTCTGTAGTTTTCTCTTTTGGTAATATCTTTGCTTGATTTTTATATTAGAGTTATACTTGCTTCATAGAACGACTCTGGGAGTGTTCTTCTTTTTCTAAACAATTTAGGTTAGGTAGAATTGGTGATAGATCTTCTCTAAATGTTTGGTTGAATTCATCCATGAAATCATCTGGACGAGCATTTTCTTTGTGGAATATTCTTTTTTATGATCTGCTCAATTTCTTTGTCTGTGATGGGTCTTTTCAAGTATTCTATATCTATTTGTGTCAATCTAGGTAGGGCTTGAGTTTCAAGGAATTTGTCCATTTTCTCTAGGCTTTCAAATTTATCAGAGTAAAGTTTCTCATGATATTCTAATATCAATTTAGTTTAATCTGGTTCTGTTGGGATGTTAACTCTATCATTTCATTATTGAGTTGGTTGCGATTTCTCTCTCTCTCTCTTTTTTTTTTACTTTTGTTAAGTTTGCCAGTATTTTATCAATTTTATTGACACATTCAAAAAACCAGCTCCTGGTCTTGTTGATGGTTTCAGTTATCTTCCTGTTTTCTATCTTATTGATTTCAGCTCTTGTCTTTATAATTTCCTTTCTTCTAGGGGCTGTGTAGTTAGATTGTTGTTCTGTTTTATTTGATGGAGGTGTTGAGTTAGATCATTAATTTTCCATGTTTTGTCCTTTCTTTATGTTTGCCTATTGCTGTAAACTGTCCCCTAAGGACTGCCTTATCCCAGAGGTTACATGTGTTGTATTTTCATTTTAATTTGTTTTAAGAACTTCTTAATTTCATCTATAAACCAATTGTGTTTTAGCAGCGTATTACTTAGCATTCACATTGGTGATTTTGTAAGTTTTATTCTGTTGTCATTAATTTCTATAGTTTCATGGAATTATATTCTGAAAATATACTTTGTATTATTTCAGTATTTTTTAATTTGTTGAGGCTTGCTTTGTGTCCTAATACAGGATTAATTCTGGAGAACATACCATATGTCCTTGAGAAAAAGGTAATTGACTTTAGTTGGATATAATACCTTGAATACATCCACAAAGACAAGTTAAGTGATTGTGTAGTTTAGATCTTCTGCAGCTTTGTTAAGTTTCTTTTAAGCTGACTGTGACACTGATAATGTGTCAAGTGTGATAATGGTTACTTGTGGTGGACAGTGTTTGGTAGAACTCCCCAATTAAAACACGCTTGGACGCAAGGGTGGCATCCACTCCCAAAATAGCTTGCCTCCCGAAACCCCATCAACTTGGAGAAAAGAAGAAAGTTATACAGGTGTTCAGGTCTTTAATTCATAGGGTCACTATGAGTTGCCTACAACTCAACTACATTTAACAACAACAACAACAATCAGAGCTCAGTTGGCTTAGTGGACAAAAAGTGATGTTACCAAGCCAAAGGTGGGTGACTCTAATATGCAGCCCTCAGACCTGATTTCAATCGGTTTTGATCAAACATTCTTCTAGGTCATATAGCACTGGTCTGTCCTTTGTCCTTTGGAGAACAGAGGTAACTCGTGGCTGCTGTGATGCTGAATACTGTGACACTGAAAATGTGTCAGATGTGATAATGGTCACCCATGGTGGATAGTGTTTGGTGGAGCTCCCCTGTTAAAACAAGCTTAGAAGCAGAAGTGGCATCCGCTTCCAAAATAGCTTACCTCTGGAAATCCTATGAACTTGGAGAAATGATGAAAGCTATACAAATGTTCAGGTCTTTCATTCACAGGGTCCCTATGAGTCATCTACAACTCAAAAGTTCTTAACAACAACAACAACAACAACGTATTCTTTCTTGTGAATAGTGTGTTAATGTCATCTTCCACTATTGTGGTGATATTTTTTTCTTTAATTCTGTTAACTTCTGTTTTTATGTATTTTTGCAGGTCTGTCATTTGATGTATAGATGTTGAACAACATCTTGATCTGTTGTGCCTTTAGTCATTATATAGTGCCTTTCCTTACCTTTTTTTTTTCTTCGTAGTAGTTTATTTACAAAATTTGAATACTTTGATTTTGAGACCTGATTGTGGTTTACATCCTGAAACTGATTTTATCAGAGGTTAATATCGCCACTCCAGATTTTTGTGATGTCATTTACTATATTTTTTCCAGTCTTTGTTTTTTAGTCTTTTTCTTTCTTCTTGTTTTTATGATGTGTCTCTTGTAGGCAACATATTGATGAGATTTACTGTTTGTTGTTTCTTTGGAGTTTTTTATTTTTATGCATTCTTCTGTTTTTTTTCTCATACTAATTGATGCATTTAGTCTATTCACGTTAGGTGTGAAAATTGACAGGCTAGGTTTTATCATTATCATTTTGCTGGGTTTCTTTTTCTGTTGTTTCTGTTCCCTATAGTCATCTACTTTCCTTTGGTGTTTCTGTATTTAAGACTTAACTGGAATTTTTGTAAAGGTGGTCTTGTTTTCACAAATTCCTTAAGTTCTTTCTTTTCTTCAAATTACCCAATTTCTCCTTCATATCTGATGGATAGTTTTGGTGTGTAAAGGATCCTTGGCTGGCAATTATTTTCTTTCAACTTTCTGTGTTTGCCATCCCACTGTTTTCTTGTTCACATGGTTTCTGCTGATAAATCAGAACTTAGTATAATTAGTTCTCCTTTGTAGGTAACTATAAGTTTTCATCACACTGCTTTTGATATTTTATCCTTATATTTTATTTTGGAGAATTTGACTATGATGTAGCTTGATGTTTTTCTTTTTGCATCCTCTCTATTTGGGGTTTGCTAGCTTCTTGAATGTGGATTTCTCTGTTCTTCACTGTACCTGAGACGTTGTCTTCTATTATCTCTTTCACAATTTTCTCAGTGATTTACTTGTCCCTCTAGTGTTCCTTTTTTTTGTCATCCCATAGGATTCTAATGTTTTCTTCATTTTCTTTCCATGTTATTGCTGATTTCCCCCCCTACTATGTTTCCATTGAGTTCATTGTCTTCCAGTTAACTGACTTTCTGTTCCATCTCTTCTGTTATATTTTTTATTTTTTTTCTAGAGTATTGGACACTTCTTCCATTTTGCTCAGAATATTATTAATTGTATTGTCATGCATTTGTTATTTTCTTTACTGGTTGGCTATTCTCTTTTTGTCTTTTAATGATTTTTTTTAAGTTCTTGTACCTCTTTTTCTATAATTTCAATTCTTTCATCCTTTTTTTGCAGTTTCTTCTGGAGTTTCTCAAGTTCTTTCATGTTGATTATTTATTTATTCTTGTTCCTTGTCTCTGAAGGATTCACTTTATTTATGGTTTCCATTGTCTTCTATAATTTACATCTTCTTCCATAGCTGTTTATATAATGCAACATTAATGTATTTCTTCTTATTCTCTTCCTCTGGGCATTCACTTTATTTCTTACTTCCATTTTTTTCCTTCCAGCATTTGTACCTTCTTCTGTAGCTGCTTGAATGACTCTATCAATATATATCATCTGCCTGCCTGACTCTGGGATATTCACTGGATCTGCAATATGCTCTGCTCTTTCCCACCTCCAGAAGACTTAATTTGTTTTTTCACAATATTTGAAGATGCTTGTTGCTTTCTTGACATTAAGAGAAGTTTTTCTTGGTATGTATAAGTCCATTGCTATTGTGTCTGTGTAGGTTGTTGATTTTTATTTATTTTTATCTTTAAGATGTTACTGTTTAGTTACCAGATTAAAATAGTCAAACAGTGGAAGTGGAAAATTTGCGTTATTGGAAGTCCTTTCTGGTACTATGAAGTGGGGAAGTTTACTTTGCCTAAAATTTTTCAGGTCCTCTCTGGTCTGTAGTGCAGCCCTGTAAGAATCTCTCCTCATTTCATTACCGTCTCCTGAAACTCCTCCTTTGTGAAGTAGCATATGACCAAGTGGTCTCTCTAAGCAGTTTCTTTCCAGGGGTCTTTGGAGGCAGTTCTCTCCCTAGCACTTCAGTATGTCAGCTGTGAAATTGAGTTTCTCACCTGATTACAGCTCCCTCTTCCAAACTCTATTATCCTCTTTTATCCCTGCAATGATCACTGAGAAGGATCCACAAATGGAAGAGCCTTTCTCTGGGGGATTTTCAGGCCCTTCGTTCCAAAGCACCTGAAAGTGCTTGCTCTGGTGTTGAGTCTCTCACCTGATTGCAATATTAAATCCTAAAACCCATTTTCCTGCTTTGTCTTTGGAGTGGTACACAACTACATGCCCCAATTTAAGCTTTTTTCCCCCCCTAAGGGTTTTGAAGACGATTCTCTTCTGAGTACTTCAGCTTGCCAGCTATGAAAATGGGTCTCTTGCCTGACTATTTCCCCTTCTCCCAAGCTCTGTTGTCTCCTTTGGTCTCTGGATGGCCCTGTGGTGGCCTCATCAATTCTTCTTCTGTCATCTTTAGCTACTGTCTAATTTTCATATGCATAGCAAGTAATTGAAAAGTCCATCGTGTGGATCAGAGGTTTTTAAATTGACAATATTCATCTTCACTACTTTAGAGAAACCCTTGACAACAGATTTTCCCACTGCAACAAGTCGTCTAATTTCTTGACTTCTGGTGTCATGATTGTTGATTTTGGATCTAAGTAAAATAAAATAAAATAGTTGACAACTTCAACCTTTCATGCGTGCAGTAACGAGGATTCTTTTGTTTTCTTGATGGTGGGGTGTAACTCACATAAAAGGTTCTCTTTTGAAGCAAGGGATTAAAATTCTCTTCATTTATTGCAAACAAGGATGCATCATCTGCATAATTTAGGTTGTTGATGAGTCTTCTTCCACTCCTGGTACCACATTCTTCTTCGTAGAGTCCAGGTTCTCAAATCATTTTCTCAGTATACAGATTGAGTAGGTATGGCTGGACCCTTTTAATTTTTTGTAATTTTGCAAAAGTATACTTTATTAATATTGCTGAATATTGTGATTTTACATTTCAAAATTTTATGTCTTATGAATACAGATGTGAAAATCCTTAACAAAATCCTACCCATATAATCCAAAAGCTAATAAAAAGCATTAATCATGACCAAATGGGATTCATAACAGGTATGCAAGGATGATTCAATATAAGAAATGCAATCAATGTAATTCACCATATTAACAAAATAAATAATAAGAACCATATGATCTTAGCAATTGATATAGAAAAGGCATTTGACAAAATCCAACACCCCTTCCTGATAAAGACACTTAGAAAAATTAGAATAGAATTTCCTCGATATACTGCAAAGTATATATGCAAAACCAAGAGCCAATATCATTCTCAGTGGAGAAAGACTAAAAGCATTTTCCTTGAGAACAGGAACCAGACAAGGATGCCCTCTGTCACTATCTATTCAATATTGTATTGGAAGTGCTTGCTAGCACAGGAAAACAAGAGAAAATAAAACGTATCCAAATTGGCAAAGAGGTGGTTAATCTATCTCTATATGCACATGATATGGTACCGTACACAGAAAAAACTCAAGAAATCAACAACAAACCCCCCCCCAGTCTGTTAGAGCTAGTAGACCAATTTAATAGAGTGTCAGTATATAAGATCAGTAACTTTTCTTCCTCTCCCAACAATTGTTAATTAAACACGTTCTTTGGAAGTTTGTTCTGAAGAAGTAAAGTTGACGCCTTCTCACATAAAACTTTGGCCACATACTCATATCTCACATACTTTAGTCATGTTGTCAAGAAAGAAAACATCCCATTATTATATTTGGACAACAGCTTCTTTGTCTGTTGTCATTATGTGATGTGGAGTATAACACATAGAAAACCTATTAACAGCTCTGAACCTTGCTGTACCTTGAGTCAACTTCACCATCTTCAACATATCTGACCTCATTGTGACAACACTGCCAATCCATCTTGTTGAGAGTCTTCTCCTCTTGTATTGTACTACAATTTCAAGCATGACGTCCTTCTCTGAGGACTGACCTCCCCTGACAATATGCCCAAAGTATGTGAGATGGAATTTCACCATCTTTGCTTCCAAGGAGCATCCTGGTTTTAGATACAGAATAGAACTGTTCGTTCTCTTGGCTGTCCATGGTCTAGGTATCAATTTTTCAGGAGCACAATTAAGTGTTCTGGAATTCCCATTATTCTCAATGTAGCTATACTTTGTTATGACCCCCACATTCACATGTTTTATACATAGTCAATAAAGCACAAATAAACATTATCTAGTATTCTTTGGTTTTAGCCCGAACCTAACTTACATCAGCAATGATATCCCACATACCACAGTCTTTTCTGAATCCAAATTAAATTTTTCACAACTTCCTGTTGATGTATTATTCTAGTAATTTTAATACTCTTCAGCAAGATTTTACTTGTACATAATATTTATTATATTTTTCCATAATTCACACGTACAAATGGCTCTCCCCCTTTTTTTTTTAATGGAAGCAAATCAGGAACTCTTCTAGTCAGTTGGTCAGGTAGCTATTTTCCAAATTTTTAGCACAGACCAGTGAACACATGTAGGGCTGCATTTGTTTATTGAAGCATATTAATTTACTTTCAATCCATTCCTGGGACCTTATTTTTTGCCAATGCCTTCATTGCATCTTGAACTTCTTCCTTAACTACCTTACCCACCATTAGTTCTTGATTATACATTATTTCCTGAAATGTTTCAGGGTTGACCAAACACTCTTGTACAGTAATTCTGTACTCCTTACATCGTCTTTTGATGATCCCCGCATCATTGAAGATTTTGCCCAGAGCATTCTTCAGTATTGCAATATGAGTTTGAATTTGCTTTTCAGTCCTTTCAGCTTGAGACATTTTGAGCGTGTTCTTTCCATTTGCTTTTGTAAATACAACTCTGCACATTTCCCTATACTACATTACTTTGTCTTCTCTAGCTGATCTTTGAAATCTTTAGTTAATCTCATTTGTATCAGTAATTCTTCCCTTTAGTTTCTACCCACTCAAAATCTTTTGTGGACTACAATGCAAATGTTGGGGGGGGGGAAAGGAGAAGGAATGGTTTTATCAAAGGAGAACTTAAACAGTGACTAAGCAGTAAACAATAAACATAGACCTTATCTGATGGACTATATCTGTAGAATGAGACTTTGGAGAAGCTCAATATCAGCAGCACAAACAAGAGCAAAGGATGACTTTAGAATAGATCAGCAGCTACTTATGTCCAATTTTCTGAAGAAAACTAAAACAAGTTCACAAGAACCAAAATATGACCTTGAGTCAATCCTACCTAAATTAAATACCATCTTGAGAATAGGTTTGGTGCACTGAAAAGTAATGATCAAGGGCCAAATTAGATGTCGGATGATCTCAAGGATATTATTAATGAAAAAAGCAGAAAGTATTACAAAGACAGGAGAGAAAGCAAAGACCAAAATGAGTGTCAGACAACTTTGAAAATTGCACTACTATGTATAAAATCCAAAACAAAAGGAAACCGCTTGATGAAATTTGATATATTAATTGCCTTGATAAGAGTATATAAATCAATCACCTTGATATTGAGCTATAATATGAGAAGGTAACAAGTTAAAACAAAGTTTTTTTGGAATCGTGTCCTTCACTGAATACATGTGGGTTACTGGCTTATTGGTTTTGTTATTTTAGAAAATTTAACTTAAAGCAGAGGCTAATTTGAGAGTACCTATCAACAATAAGTAAACAGGCAATAGGAAAATTATTGTTGTTGTTGTTATGTGCCGTCAAGTCTCTTGCGACTCATAGCGACCCTATGTACAATAGCCCTGAACCCTGCTCTATCCTGTGCCAATCGCACTGCCTCTGACACACCCATCCCAATTACCCCAGTCACTGAATCAACCCACCTCATAGAGGGTCTTCCCCTCCTGCACTGTCCCTCCACCCTACCAAGCATGATGTCCCTCTCCAAGGACCTCTCCCTCCTTACAACATGTCCAAATGTCAGACGAAGCCCCAGAATCCTTGCTTCCAAGGAGCATGCTGGTTTAACCATCTCCAGGATGAATCTGTTTGTTTTCTTGGCAGTCCATGGTACATTCAGTACTCTTCTCCAGCACCACAGCTCAAAGGCATCAATTCTCCTTCTATCCTCTCTCGTCATTGTCCAACTCTCTGATGCATAAAAAGTGATTGCAAAGACCGGGTACCTTTAATTTGGCTTTTACTCGCAGTGACCCTCTGTACAATCTGCCTGATCCTGTGCCATCATCACATTCTTTGTTTAAGTTGATTGTTAAATTCACTGTGTCAGTGTATCTTATAAAGGGTTTTCTCCTGCACTGTCCCTCTATCTTCTAATCATGCATGATGACTTATTCTAACGACTGGAAGAATACATTAACAGAGAACTACCCAAAAGACAAACTGGGATTAGAATGGGCTGTGGCCCTGGGACATTATCAACAATGTCGTATAGTTGTTATGTGCCGTTGAGACCCTTGCTACTCATAGTGACCCTATGTACAACAGCCCTAAACTCTGCTATGTCCTGTGCCAATCACACTGTATCTGATAAACCAATCCCAATTACCCCAGTTACTGAATCAATCCACCTCATAGAGGGCCTTCCCCTCCTGTGCGGTCCCTCCACCTACCAAACATGATGTCCCTCTCCAAGGAGTGGTTCCTCCTTACAACATGTCCAAAGTATATCAGAAAAAGCCTCTGAATTCTTGCCTCCAAGGAGAAGCCCAGTTTCACCCTCTCCACGATGAATCTGTTTGTTTTCCTAGCAGTCCATGGTACTCTCAATACTTTTCTTCAGCACCACAGCTCAAAGGCATCAATTCTCCTTCTATCCTCCTTGGTCATTGTCCAACTCACTGATGCATAACAAATGACTGCAAAGACCATGACCTGTATCAGACGCACCTTAGTCTCCAGAGAGACACCATTGCTCTTCAGAACTTTGGAAAAGTCCCTAACAGCAGACTTTCCCATCAAAATACGCCTTTTAATGTCCTGGCTACTGGTGCCAAGAGTGTTGATTGTGGAACCAAGCAAACTAAAGCTGTGAACAATCTCAATCTCTTCACCATCCATTCTGATGCTGCCAATCGGTCCAGTGGTGAGAATCTTTGTCTTCTTGACATTGATCCTCAATCCATATTGGAGGCTGCAGTCCTTGATCCTCTGGAGCAAGTGCTTCAGGTCCTTCTCAGTTTCAGCAAGAAGTGTTGTGGCATCTGCATAACGCAGATTGTTGATAGATCTTCCAACAATCCTGACACCAGACTTCTCCGTTTAGAGCCCAGCCTCCCAGATGATCTGTTCTGCATACAGGTTGAAAAGGTATGGAGACAGGACATATCCCTGGCATACACCCTACCCAATTTTGAAACATTCAATGTTTTCTTGCTCTGTTCTGACTACTGCCTCTTGTTCGAAGTATAGGTTTTGCATTAACATGATCAAGTGTTCTGGGATTCCCATTCTTCTCAGAGTCAGCCACAGTTTGTTATGATCCACACAGTTAAACGCCTTTGCATAGTCAATGAAACACAGATAGACATTCCTCTGGTATTCCCTGCTTTCAGCCAAGATCCATCTAACATTAGCTACAATATCCCTAGTAACATGACCCCTTCTAAACCCAGCCTGGACTTCTGGCAGTTCTCTGATTTTGGATAATCTACAGTAGAATCTTGCTTGCATGTGAAATCAATGATATTGTTCTATAGTTTCCACACTCTGTTGTGTCACCTTTCTTTGGGATGGGAACAAATATAGATCTTTTCCAGTCAGTTGGCCAAGTGGTTGTTCTCCAGATTTCTTGGCACAACTTGGTGAGCACGTCCAGGGCAGCATCTGTTAGCTGAAATATGTCAATTGGTATACCACCTATTCCTGGGGACTTATTTTTTGCCGTTTCCTTCAAAGCAGCTTGAACCTCTTCCTTAATCACCATAGGCACTTGCTCATATGTTGTTTTATTAAATTCTTCTGTGTCTGCCAATTCCTTTTGATATAGTGACTCAGAATATTTTTTTCCATCTTCTTTATTACTTCCTGGATCATTTAATATTTTGCATAAAGCATCCTTGATTAAAGCAATTTGAAGTTCTAATTTGTTCTTCAGTTCCTTGAGCTTAAGAAATGCTGAGCGAGTTCAGCCCTTTTGATTTTCTGGCTCGAGTTCCTTGCACACTTCTTTATAATATTTTACTCTGTTATCTCGTGCTGCCTTTTGAAATCTTCTATTCAGCTCTTTAGTATCTTGAATTCTTCCTTGTGCTTTGGTTTCTCTGTGCACCAGTGCAATATTCAGAGTCTCTTCTTACATTCATTTTGGTCTTTTCTTCTTTCTCTTCTGTCTTTGCAATGACTGCTTACACTCTTCCTGGATGATACCCTTGGTATCTTCCCACAGCTCATCTGGTCTTCGATCATTAGTGTTCAAGGCCTCAAACATGTTCCTGAGATGGTTCTGAAATTCAGGTGGGATAGACTCAAAGTCGTGTTTTGGTTCCCGTGAATTTGGCTTAATTTTCCTCAGCTTTAGCTTGAACTTGCATATGAGTAGTTGGTGGTCTCTTCCACAGTCAGCTCCTGGCCTACTTTTCACAGCTGATATTGAGCTTCTCCAATGGTTCTTTCTGCAGATGTGATTGATCTGATTCCTATACATACCATCAGGTGAAATCCATGTATAAAACCAATGTTATACTCATACATTGGTATGAAAACCTATGTCATATAGATCTTTGCTAAAGGTGAAGAGGACCAAAGAAATGTCTGTATGTGCTGCATTGACTATGCAAAGACATTTGACTGTGTAGTTCACAAAAAAGTGTGGCTAGCTTTGAGACGAATGGGAATCTCAGAAGCTTGATTGTGCTCATCATGCACAATCCTATACTTGGACCAGGAAGTAGTTTTTAGAATAATGCAAGGAAACACTGCATGGTTCAAAATTAGAAAGTCAGTGCATCAGAGATGCATCCTGTACCCATATCTTTTCAATCTGTATGTAGAACAGATTATTTGGGTGGCTGGACTTTATAAGAAGAAGTGTGGCATCAGGATTGGTGAAAGACTCATCAACCACCTGCATTATGCAGCCGATACATCCTTGCTTGCCAAAACCTGGGAGAATATGAAACTTTTTCTGCAGAAGATAATGGACTGTAGTCTTCAGTATGGAGTGATGCTCAACATCAAGAAGACAAAGATTCTTACCACAGTGTCAATTGGCAGCCGCATGATAGATGAAGTAAAGATTTAGGTTGTTAACAATTTCAGCTTATTCAACTTCACAATCAACACTCTTGACGTCGGCAGTCAGAAAAAAAGACAAATTGCATTGGGACTGTCTACTCTCAAGAGCTTTTCCAAGGTGTTAAAGATAAATGATATCAGTCTAGATATTAAGGTGCACCTGATCCAGGCCATGGTCTTTGCAATTACTTCCTATGTATCAGAGCTTTACAGTGACTAAGAATGTCAGAACAAGAATTTATGCATTTGAGTTACAGTGCTAGACTAGAGAAGAGTATTGAACATACCATGGATTGCCAAGAGAAGAAGTAGATCTGTCTTTGGGAGGGTGAAACCAAGTTTCTCCTTGGAGGCAAAGATTTTGAGCTACTTCTCATATCTTTGAACATGTGGCCAGGAGGGACCAGTCCTTTGAAAAGGACATCATGCTTGGAAGGGTGTAGGAACAGCACAGGAAAGGAACAACCTGGATGAGATGGATTGACATAGTAACTGGGGCAATGAGATTAGGTGTGGTTGGAGTCAGTAAGACTGGCTCAGAATATAATAGGGTTTGGAGCTACTTTACATAGGCTCATAATGAGTCATGGGTGACTTGATGGCATATAACAACAGAACAACAAGCCCTACTTTATTAAAACACAAAATATTACCTCCAGTCTATCAATATTAAATTTAAAAATCACATCAAAATTTGATGTAGCACATTGAATACTGAAGATATAAGAATATAAAAATTTTAGGATAACATCAGGGTCATCAGTTAAGATCAAAATGGATACCAGGAAAGACTCTTAAACTGTGATAAAAAAAGCCAAAACAAAGGGAAGGAATGTTGAATTAAGAGAGATGAACAGAAGAGTTAAAAAGAAAACTTTAGAATACAAAACAATGTATAATAAAATGTACAAAGAGTTAGACTTAGGAAATCAAAGATCCAGCTCAAATTAGCCATGATAGCTCTTGTCCTAAGGCCTTTTCTAAATCCAGATTTAACTTATGGCAGGTTTTTGCTGTTATATTGCTTCTGATTTGTTTTAATAATCTTCAGCTAGATTTTATTGGCTGTTGTTGTTGTTAAGTGCTGTTAGTAGAGCACAACTCATAGTGACCCTATGGACAAAAGACCTGAACCTTGGTTTATACCGTTCACTGTTTCTCGACATTCATAGCTTCCAGAAGCATGTTGTTTTGGAAGTGAATGCCGCTCCTGCTTCCAAGCCTGTTTCAATTCTTAGAGTTCCACCAAACACTACCCACCATAGGTAACCATTATGGCATTTGACACACCAGTGGACCAACATTCAGTATCACAGCAACCGCAAATTTACAGACCAGTGCTCTACCATTTAGAAGAATGTTCATCCCAAATACAATAAACACCAGGCTTGAGGGCTGCAAGTCCAAGGGCTCAATTGACTTTTAAATAGAAGGCCTGCCCATCAGGTCCTTGTTAACTCTAAACAACAGGCTTCCAGCCCACAGTGCATTGTTAGCTAATTCCGGCAAATTGGATCAGTTTACACATGATTGTGAAGGGAAAACACAACAACCAAACAGTCCACTACTGACCTTTACCAAAGCAAGAGAACCCACCTTCCAGAATCCAACCAATTCACACATGTGCCTCCAAATTTTACTGACAGTTTATATAAATGGTATTGTTTGATAAGTTCAGCATTCAATTGGATCATCTATTTTTGGAATGGATAAACATATAGGTCTCTTTCACTTGATTTTCCAGGTATTGGCTTCCAAATATTTTGGCACAGATAATGAGGTCTCTGAAGTTCTGTAATCGATTCTTTGTAGAAATCAGTAAAATTATCAAAGCACTATAATATCACAATTGTTGTTGTTACATGCCATCAAGTCACTTGCTACTCATAGCAACGCTATGTACAAAAGCCTAAATTCTGCCTTATCCTGTGCCAACCTAATCATCTCTGAAGCAGAATCTATCCATCTCATCTAGCATCTTCCTCTCCTGCACCATCCCTCCACTCTCCCAAACATGATGTCCCTCTGCAAGGACCAGTCCTTCCTTGCAACATGCCCAAAGTATGTCAAAGCTTCAGAATTCTTGACTCCAAGGAGCAGTCTGGCTTCACCCTCTCCAGGACAAACCTGTTTGTTCTCCAGGCAGTCCATGGTATATTCAACACTCTTCTCCAGCACCACAGCTCAAAGGCATCAATTCTCTTTCTGCCATCCCTAGTCACTGTCCAACTCTCCAATGCATGTCACGTAATTGTGAAGTCTATAGCCTGGATCAGGTGCACCTTAGTCTCCAGCCTGAAGTTGTTGCTCCCTCACAGCTGATTTTCCCAATGCAATTCATCTCTTGATTTCCTGGCTGCTGGTACCAAGAGTGGTGACTGTGGAGCCAAGCAAATTAAAATTGTTTACTATCCCAATCCCTTCACCATCCATACTGCTACTGCCAATTGGCCCAGTGGTGAGAATCTTTGTTTTCTTGAAATTGAGCTTCAATCTGTATTGAAGGCTGCTGTCCCTGACCTTCTGTAGCAAGCGTTTCAGGTTCTCCTCAGTTTCAGCAAGCAGGGTTGTGTCATCTGCATAATACAGATTGTTGATGACACTTCCACCAATCCTGATGCCACATTCCTCCTTGTACAGACCAGCGTCTCGGATGATCTGTTCTGCACACAGATTGAAAACGTATGGAAACAAACTACATCCCTGGCAGACTCCCTTCTTTATTTTGAACCAAGTAGTGTCCCTTTGCTCTATTCTGACGACTGCCTCTTGGTCCAAGTATAGGTTTC
>NW_006399759.1:20404049-20419462 GCF_000299155.1 Elephantulus edwardii | reverse complement strand
ACAAGAACAAACTGGGAGGAGGGTAGAGAGAATAGTGCAACAATGAATGAATGGAAACCCAAAATCTCTGTAAATGTTTATGAAAATTAATAAAGTATAATTATAGAAAAAAAAAGCTTTAGTATTCTGAGTCTATGTTTTATACCTTTTAATGCATACTTCATCCATTTTGTTAAACGCCTTCCTCTCTTTTGCTAACTTTGCCTTTCCAAGCAAGGTGTCCTTTTTCCACGGACTAATACATCTTGATAATATAACCAAATAAGAGGAAAAAAAAATTCACCATTTTTGTCTCTGAAAAGCAACCAAATTGAACTTTCCCCAAGACATATTTCTTTGTTCTTTTAGTAGTATATGGGATATTTAGTACTGTTCTCGAGTATCACACTTCAAAATCATCTAATTCAGATTTTAATTTTTTATTATTTTATATGTGTGTACCATCAAATTGGTTCTGACAGGTACAGGAAGAGATTGCCTCTTTCTCTAGCAAAGCTCCTGGTCTATTTGAACTGCGTGCCTCTGGGATTGCAGTGCAATTTCTAACCACTAGGCCACCAGAGCTCCCTTAATTCAGATTGTAAACATTGTTAATCCATGCTCAATAAAGACTAGATCTTTTCAGGAAAAAATAAAGCCTAAAAATATGTAAGAAATGATAGGGTAATTATAAGCCTAGATCAATGGTGATTGGTTTTTTTATAAAATGTATATTAAAGATTATATGAAATAAAATACTATACATTTTAAAATGTATATGAATGATTATATGGAACACAATTGAAGCACAATGTATATGAATTGAACATAATGTATATGAATTATATGTGCAAACCAATGTAAAACTTTAAAAAAGAATAGTACAAATTCTAAAGAGTATAAATATTCAGTGGACTGCATGAAAGCTTTTTCTATGACATTTGGATTAACTGCCTATTTCCAAAGTCATCTCATTTGGGCCATCAGAGTGTCTAAAGTTAAACTCTAAATCTATTGATTATTGAACAGTGTAGTGTGATGGCTTTATTTAAGCTGTGGCAAGTGGATCTAATGTTTAACAACAAATATTCTACTACAGGCATTGGTAAAAAAGACTAAATAAATCCCTTACACTGTGGTTCTAGCATGTCCGTCAATCAATGTATCCTTTATATTTACTTTTTTATATTGTGAGAAACAGGACAATAGCGATACAGATACAAGGAAGGTCAATGAATACCGCTATCATTCAGATATATGCACCAACAACCAGAACCAAAAAAGAGGATATAGAAGATTTCTACCAACTTTTGCAGTCAGAGATCAATTGAACATGCAATCAAGATGCATTAGTAACAATGGATAACTGGAATGCAAAAATTGGGAATAGAGAAGAGTTGGAAAACATGGACTTTGTAACAGAAATGAAGCAAGAGATAGAATGATACATTATGTACAATCAATGATTTATTCATTGCAAATACGTTTTATAAGAAACATAAACGCAGGCTATACACAGGATTTTCACCTGACGGTATGCGTAGGAATCAAATAAATTACATATGTGGAAAGAACCGCTGGAGAAGCTCAATATCTGCTGTGAAAACTAGAGCAGGAGCTGATTGTGGAACAGACCACCAACTACTTATATGAAAGTTCAAGCTGAAGCTGAGGAGAATTAAATCAAGTCCACAGGAACCAAAATTTGACCTTGAGTCTATCCCATCTGAATTTCAAAACCATCTCAGGAGCAGGTTTGAGGCCTTATACCTTAATGCGTAAAGACAGGATGAGGTGTGGGAGGATATTAAGAATATCATCCAGGAAGAATGCAAAAGGTCATTGCAAAGACAAATGAGGAAGAAAAGAACAAAATGGATGTCAGAAGAGACTCTGAATAGTGCACTGGAGCACTGATAAGCCAAAACAAAGGGAAGAAATCAAGATCTTAAGGAGCTGAAAAGAAGATTTCAAAGGTCAGCATGGGAAGACAAAGTAAATTATTACAATGAAATGTTTTAAGAACTGGAGTCAGAAAATAAAAATCAAAGGAGCCAAACTCAGCATTTCTTAAACTCAAGGAACTGAAGAACAAATTCAAGCCTTGAATTGTAATACTTAAGGATGCTTTGGGCAGAATAGTAAATGATTCAGGAAGTATTAAAAGGAAATTGAAAAAGTATACAGTCATTGTTCCAAAAGGAACTGGCAGACACAGAAGAATTTCATGAAAGAACATAAGAGCAAGAGCCTGTGGTGATGAAGGAAGAAGTTCAAGCTGCTCTGAAAGAATTGGCAAAAAACAAGGCCCCAGGAATTGATGACATACCAATTGACATATTTCAACAAAGAGATGTTGCCCTGGATGTGCTCATCAAGTTGTGCCAAGAAATCTGGAGAACAACCACTTGGCCAAGAGATCTATATTTGTTCACCTTCCAAACAGAGGTGATCTGACAGAGTGTGGAAATTATCAAACAATATCATTAATACTACATGCAAGCAAGATTCTGCTGAAGATTATCCCAAAATGACTGGAACAGCCCATCAGCAAAGAACTGCCAGAAGTGCAGGCTGGATTTAGAAGAAACTGTGGTACTAGACATATTATAGCTAATGTTAGATGGATTTTTGCTGAAAGCAGGGAGTACCCGAGAATTTTCATTGACTATGAAAAGGCATTTGACTGTGTGGACCACAACAGACTGTGGCTAAATCTGAGAATGGGAATCCCAAAACACTTGATCATTCTTATGTGAAATCTATACTTGGACTAGCAGGCAGTTGTCAGAACAGAGCAAGGGAACACTGCATGGTTCAAAACTGGGAAGGGTGTACACCAGGCATGTGTCCTATTTCCATACCTTTTCAATCTATATGCAGAACAGATTATCCGGGAGGCTGGCTCTATGAAGAGAAATGTGATATCCGGATTGGAGAAAGACATCAACAATCTGTATTATGCAGATGACACAACCCTGCTTGCTGAAACTGAGGAGGACCTTAAGTGCTTACTGCAGAAGGTCAAGAACTTCAATATGGATTGAACCTCAATAACAAGAAAACAAACATTCTCACCATTGGACCTATTGACAGAATCGTGATGAATGGATAAGTGATTGAGATTGTAAACAGCTTAAGTTTGCTTGGCTCCACAATCAACACTCTTGGGACCAGCATCCAGGAAATTGTGGCTGCTGTGAAGCTTAATACTGTGACACAGACGTGTCAAATGCAATAATGGCTACCCATGGTGGACAGTGTTTGTTGGAGCTCCCCGATTAAAACAAGTTTGGAAGAGGAGTAGCATCCACTCCTGAAATGGCTTGCCTCTGGAAACTCTATGAACAGAGCTCAGGTCTTTCGTTCATAGGGCTTACGACTCGACAGCACTTTACAATAACAACATTGTTTTTTGTAGTCTTATTTTTAAGTTTCTCTTAAAAAGGTCTTTTGTGACTCTTGTTAGGTTTCTTGTGGTTGGTTATTGTAAATGATTTTGCTCTCTTAGTTTCATCTTTCGTATTTTTGTTGTTGTTGTTGTAAAGAAATCCCACTGATTTTTGTATATATTTAACAGGGGTTTTGTGTTATTGTTGTGGAGTCTTTGGAAATTTCTATGTACACAATAATGTCGTCTGCATATAGTGACAGTTTCACCACCTGTTTCCCAATTTGGATGCCCCTTGTTTCCTCATCTTGCTTTACCTGGCTAGAACTTCTAATACATTATTAAATAGAAGTGGTGATAGTGGTCAGCTTTGCCTGATCCCTCATCACAAAGGGAATATTTTTAGTCTCTCTCCCATCACAGTTATGTTAGCTCTTGGTTTTACAAATATATTTTTCATTATGTTGAAAAGATTTCCCATTATTCCTATTTTGTTGAGTATTTTAATTAAGAAGGGGTATCAGATTCTTTCAAAGACATTTTCTACATAAATTGACAAGATCATATGGTTCTTTGCTTTGTTAATGTGATGAATTAAATTAACTCTTTTTCTTATGTTTAACCATCCGTATATTCCTGCCATAAATCCCCCTTGGTCATGACTGAGTTTTGGGGTTTTGTATTATGGGTTTTTTTTTTGTTTTTTTTAAATGATGTTGGGTTGCATTGGCTAGGATTTTGCTAAGTATTTTTGTATCTATGCTTATGAGTGATGTTGGTCTGTAGTTTTGTTTTCTGGTTATGCCTTTGCTTGGTTTTGGTATTAGGGTTATGCTTGTATCATAGAATAATTCTAGGACTGTCCCTTCTTTTTGCATTTTTTGAGATAATTTAAATAGCATTGGCTAACTGTTCAGCTTACTCCTTGATATAAAAGTCTACTTCATAGCTGTGAAATCAAAACAGCATAGTATTGGTACAATGACAGACATACAGATCAGAGGGATAGACTCAAGAATAAAATAATTAACCCATCAACCTATGGTCAACTGATATTTGAAAAGGTAAAAAGCCCTACCAATTGGAGAAATTACAGCCTCTTTAACAAATTGTGCTGGATTTGGACTGTTTCTATTTTCTTGTTATAAATAATAGTGCTGTGAATATAGGTGTACAAATCTCCATTTGTGTCTCAGTTCTATTTTCCTTGGGATATTTATATTCCTAGCAGTGAAACATGTAGGTCATGGAATCTCTATGCTCAGCTTTTTGAGAAAATGCCAAATTGCCTTCCAGAGTGAATATACCATTCCACAATCCCACCAGTAGTGCATGAGACTTCCCATCTCTCCATATCCTTTTCAGCATTTATTCCTCACCATCCTGTTAAACTTTACTACTGTCACTGAAGAGAGATGGTATATTGTTGTTTTGATTTGCAACTTTCTGATTTTGTGTGTTTCTTCAATGTCTATTGGCCATCTGAATATATTTCTTTGTGAAGTGTCTTTTTCCATGTTTTCTGCCCATTGCATTGGGTTTTCAGATACTTTCCTGTAGAGGCCCCATAATATTATGTAACTTTCATTTTAAGACATTTGTTTAAGACGTCATTGCTGAATGTGTGGGTTGTGGTGTTTTGTTTTGTTTTTTTCTCTCTCTCTCATTCTCTAGACTTTCTTTTCACCGTATTGGAAGAATTTTTATGGGTTGTTTTTTTTTAATGTACAAAAGGATTTAATTTTAGAAGGTTATATTTGTGGATTTTGTTCTCTTTTGGTAATACATTGCTGGCTATAGTTACAAGCTTAGTTGTACCACTTTATCACACACAACAATAATTTTTCTTTCTAGAAATTGGTATAAAGACCAAGACACTTAAGGGTGTATGTCCATTTCCCTGGGCTTGGGTTCTAGACTGTGTCTAAAGCATAGTGGGAAGGTTCTTTATCCTGTCTCTGACTTGTGTGTGGACTGGCTGAGTCCTGCTAAGCTGAAGTATTGTTTGGCTCCCCCAATGTCTGTGAGAGATTTGGGAGAACCTGGAACAAGAGAGAGCTAAGAACTTTGTCAGACTTACAAAACTGCCCCAATGCCTGAAGCCAGTTTGTTAATAAATACTTATACATGTGGCAGAATAAGGCTTAAGACTTGTTTTTGGTGTAGCTTCTAGAAGTGAGGTCTCTGGTTGCCACTGCCCTCTCATTTCTTGTTGATAAGTGTCCTCCAGTTGGCCCTGGGTCACAACTGCACTGTGTAAATGGAACGACGCCTCACCTGGTCTGGCATCACCCTCGCAGTCTCCACTGTGCTTCAGCGCATTGTTGCACCCATTGTGCCCATCCATCACATTGAGAGTGTTCTCTTTCTTTTTTCCACCCTCTCCTTTTCCAAGCATGATGGCTCTCTCCAGGGGCTGGTCCCTCCCAATGACGTGTCCAAAGCATGTGAGATGAGAGGCTTTGCCTTCCTTGTTTCTAAGAAGCATTCTGATTGTGTGTCTTCCAAGACATATTTGTTCATTGTTCATTGAACATTAGTTCAGGCTAAGGTATATACAATATTCTTTGGCAACACCATTTTCAATTATATCAATCCTTCTTTAAGCTTCTTTATTCACTGTCCAATGTTCCTATGTACATGATCATTAAATATACCATGGCTTGAAGGTTACAATTGTGCCTGACCAAATTGCCTTCATTCTCAGACTTTGTCCACAAGGGATTGTAAGCAACCAGACCTGTACATGTATCATTAACACTTGTTTTTAAATCACTTCCTCTTTCTCAGCAACATCCAGAGTTTCTATCTATCTATCTATCTATCTATCTATCTATCTATCTATCTATCACCTATCTAGTTCAGAGATTTTGACATGATTAGGAGAGAAGATCCAGAGAAGGGTTCATTAGAATAATAGTAGGACTGTAATTATAATGATTGTAATAATGTCTTTGTCCTTACTGCAAAATTAACCTCACTTGTCAGCACTACTGAAAAGAATGGTAGTTAAGTTTTGTGCTTTACAAAATGGCATTGGTGATTGAATTGATAATGTTTCTAAAACTTGGCTTTACTGAAACTTCACGAGAGCATTCCTAGAAATAAATCAAGGAGCTCTGGTTATAAAGTGGACTGAATATTTGGCTTGTAATCTATTTATTAAAGACCTCATGGAAGGCTTTTTATTTAAAGGTGGTTGGTATTGTATTTTGTAGGAACATTCTTCTAAGTGGTATAACACTCTTCTGTCAATTTGCTGTACTACAGTAACGTGGGGCTGCTGTGATGCTGAACTTTGTACTGTTGGGGTGTCAAATGCTATAACAGTTACCCATGGTGGACAGTGTTCAGTGGAGCTCACAGTTTAAGACAGGTTTGGAAGCAGAAGTGGCATCCTTAAATAACATGCCTCTGTAAACTCTATGAACTTTGAGAAACAACAATAGTGATAGAAAGTCTTCAAGTCTTGTTCATAGGGTCGCTATGAGTTGTGCTTGACTTGACAGCAATCAACCACAACAATTTATACCATAGATCAGTGCTTGTAAGTTTGGTCCCATTTTGTCTCTGATGATCTTAATGCTTTGGGATCTTACTGTTAGGTTTTTGATACACCTTGAGTTGCTTTTTATGGCTGGCGTGAGATGAGGCTCCTGCTTCTGCATTCTGCAGGTAGAAGTACAGTCTTGCAAGCATAATTTTGTGAAAAAGTTGTCGTTTCCCCATTTGAGAGGTTTTGTTTCTTTGTAAAATACCAATTGGCCATAGGTGGGTGGGTTGCTTTCTGGGTTCTTGTTTCTTTTCTATTGGTCTATATGTCTCTCATTGTACCAAAACCATGGTGGGTTTTTTACTATGGCTGTGTAGCAGATTTTGAGATCAGAGAGTGCTATGTCTCCCACTTAGTTTTTATTTCCAGAAAACCTTTACTTATTTGGTTTGTCTTGCACCCCCCCCACACACTTTCCAAATAAACTTGCTAATTGTCTTTTCTATCTCTTTGAAAGTTGACTTTGATATCTATTTTGGAATTGGATTGAACGTGTATATTGCTTTTGTTAGAATTGCCATTTTCACTATGTTGAGTCTTCCTATTCATGAACAAGAAACATTGTTTTCCTTTAGTTCTGTTTCATATAAATTAAAGGATTGGGAAATTGTAGTACATTAACACAATAGAATACTATGCAGCACCAAGGAAAAACAATTTCATAAATATATAACATGTGAGAGTCTAAAAAAAATTTAAAAAAACATGGGACAGTCTAGAGAGCATTGTGCTGAATGAAATAACTCAGTCTCACAAGGCAAATAATGCATAAAACCATTATTGTAAAAACAATAGGATTACTAACAAGATATATATTAAAATAAAAAGGGGAAGATGCAGAGCCAAGGGAGTGGAAAATGGAGAAAGGAAAAATCACCAAGACAGCGGGGCTGATGAACAGATGAGTGGGGTCAAGGAATGGGAAAGACCTAATTTAGACCTTAAAAGACTAGATAATAATAAGCACGAATCAATGGTGATAAATTTAATGATACACATAAAAAAATTGTTGGAGAAGCTCAATATCGGCTGTGAAAATTAGACCTGGTGCTGACTGTGGAACAGACCACTAACTTGTAACATGCACATTCAAACTGAAACTAAAGAAAATCAAATCAAATCCACAAGTAAGCTTGCCCTTGGGTCTATCTCACCAGAATTTAAAGTCCATCTCAGGGATAGGTTTGAAGCCTTGAGCGCTAATGAATGAAGACCAGATGAGCTGTGGGAGGATATTAAGAATATCACTCATGAAGAATGCAAAATGTCACTGCAAAGACAGAGGAGAAAGAAAAGACCAAGATGGATGACAGAAGAGATTGAATATCGCACTACAATGCGAAAAAGTCAAAGCAAAGGAAAGGAAACAAGAAGTTAAGGAACACAAAAGAAGATTTCAAAGAGGAGCATGAGAAGATAACAAAGTATTATAATGAAATGAAATATGAAAAGACTTTGGGTTCAAAAATTTAAAGGGATGAACTCACTCAGCATTTCTTGAGCTGAAGGGACTAAATAACAAATTCACGCCTTTATTTTACTTAAAGATGCTGAAGGCAGAATGTTGAATGACGGAAGCAGCGTCAAAAGAAGATGGAAGGAGTACACAGAGGCACTATACCAAAAGAATTGACTGACATGGAAGAATTTCATAAAACTATATATGATCAAGAGCCTATGCTGATCAAGGAGGGGGTTTAAACTGCTCTGAGAGAATTGGCAAAAACACAAGGCCCAGGAATTAACAGAATACCAATTGACATATTTAAACAAACAGATGCTGCACTGGATGCACTCACCAGGTAATGCCAAGAAATATGGAGGACAACTACCTGGCCAACTGATTGGAAGAAATCTGTATTTATTCCCTTCTAAAAAAACGATGACCCATCAGAATGTGGAAATTATCAAACAATCTCATTAATATCACATGCAAGCAAGATCCTGATGAAGATTGTTCAAAAGTGACTTGAACATTACATTACCCGGAAACCACCAGAGGTGCAGGCTGACTTTAGAAGAAGGCATGTGACTAAGGACATCATAGCCAACATTAGATGAATCTTGGCTGAAAGTAGAGAGTACCAGAGGAATGTTTATTTGTGTTTCATTGACAATGCAAAGGCATTTGACTGTGTGGATCACAACATTTTAGGTAATCTTGAGAATAACGGTGATCCCAGAACACTTAATTGTGCTCATGTGAAACCTATACATGGACTAGAAAGCAGTAGTCAGAACAGAGCAGGGAAACACTGAATGGTTCAGGATCAGGAAAGGTGTGTGTCAAGGATGTATTCTAACTCCATACCTTTTTAATCTATATGCAGAACAGATAATTTGGGAGGCTGGATTTTATGAGGAAGAATGTGGCATTAGGATTGGAAGAACAATCTGCATTTTGCAGATGACACAATCTTACTTGCTGAAACTAAAAAGAACATGAAACATTTGCTGCAGAAGGTCAAGGACTTTAGCCTTCAATGTAGATTGAAGCTCAACATCAAGAAAACAAAGATTCTCACCATTAGGCCAATTAGCAGCTTGATGATAAGATACTGAGATTATTGATAACTTCAGTTTACTTCATTCCACAATCAATACTCTTGGCACACAATCAGGAAATCAGGACATTGCACTGGAAAAATCTGTTGTCAGGAACCTCTCTAGAGCACTGAAGAGCAATGATGGTCAGTCTGGAGACTAAGATGTGACTGATTCAGGCCAAGTGGTCTATGCAATTACTTGCTATGTTAGAGAGCTGGACAGTGACTGAGGAGGAAAGAAGAATCTATGTCTTTGAGTTTTGCTGGAAAAGAGTGTTGAATATACTGTGGACTGCCAGGAGAATAAACAGGTCAGTACTGGAGAGGGTGAAATCAAGCTGTTCTCTGGAAGAAAGATCTTGAAGCTCCATCTCACATATTTGGGGTACATGGTTAGGAAGGACCAGTCCTTGGAAAAGAACATCATGCTTTGAAGGGTGCAGCACGAGAAAACAAGGCCCAGGATATAATGGATTGACTCAGTGACTGAAGAAGTGGGATTAGGTCTGTCTGAGAAAATGAGATTGGTTCAGGACAGGGCAAGTTTCTGAGTTAATGTGCATAGCATTGCTAAGAGTTGCAGGCAACTCAATGATACATAACAACAACATACATGATTGTATGCAACATGAAGTAAATGAAGGAATGGGTGAGGCACAATGTACATCAATGAAACACAATGTATTAAAATTCATATTCAATAGAGAATTTAAAAAACAAAACAAATGGTGTTGGCAATATTGGGCATCTGTTGTGTATACAGAAAACGGAAACGTCCACATCTCACACTATTCACAAAAATCAACTCCAAGTGGGTCAGAGATGTAGGGGAGAACCCAAAACCTTAAAGATCTTAAGAGACAAAATAGGAACAAAAGTAGAAGCTCTGGCCCACAGTATAACTGCACTTGTGAGCATAAGCAAAAATATACAACCTTGAGAAGATTGATGAATGCGACTTTGTTAAAATGAAATCTCTGTCTTTATCAAAAACTTTCTCCAGTAGAGTAAAAAGAAAGCCCACAGGTCTGGGGGGAAAATATTTGGCAATGACGTTTCAGGCAAAGTCTTACAGAATACAAATAAACCAAAGTTTACAGAATACAACAGGGACTCCACAAGAAAAAGACAATAATCACAAAATGAACAAAAAATGTAAAAAGAGGCTTCTCAAAGGAGGACATCTACGTGGCCAAAAAAACAATGAAGAAATGCTCAAAAATCACTGGCAATCAGACATGTAAATGAAAACAACAATGAGATACCACCTCACTCCAGCAGCAATAGCAAAGTTCAACAAAATAACGAACAATGAATGTTAGCAAAGATGCAGAATGATTGGAAATCTTATGTACACGGGTGAAGTTGTAAAATAGTGCAATCATTATGGAAGGCAATTTGGCATTTCCTCTAAAATCTGAACGTGGAAATATCATCTGACCTATCTATTACACTGCTAAAAAAATTGGAAGTAAGATTCAGAACTTAGTTCTGAAATCAGAACTATGATTTTTCCTAAGAAAATCAGAACTAAGACACAAATTAACATTTGTACACGCATGTTCATAGTATTGTAATTCAAAATAGCAAGAAAATGGAAGCAGACCCAATGAATGGATTGAGAAATAGTGGTATCTTCAAACAATGGAATACTATGCAGCACTAAGGAACAACAATTTCATAAAATGCTACATAACATGGGAGAGTCTAGAGAGCATTATACTGAGTGAACGAAGTCAGATAAGGAACTTTCGATAGAAGTCAACTATTGTGAAAAGAGGAAGATAACTGTATAAGATACACATAAATGTTCAAAAAGTGACATCTATCTTCCATTAGTATTCAGTTAGTTCATCTGTGAGGATTAAGGTTGTATATCAACATGTCTATTAAATGTAGTTTTGCTGTGTTGATGTGGTTATTTGCTTGAAGAGGGAGGTTCAAGGTATTGCAGTATTTCTCTTGATGAGTTGAGGAGTTTATTTGAGATTGTGGCCTGCATCAATTACATAAGGAGATCTGGCATAACTGGATTAATTTTTGCTCAATCTGGGTCTTTCATCTGGCTCATCATCTCTTTTGTTCCTATTTCACCTGCCAACACTGGATTTGTCAGCCTCCACACCTATGAGTCCTAAGATTTCCTGTTCTTTGCAAACACCTGCACCATTTCCTTTGGACACATCTCTCATGTATCTGGACATTTCCTGTATTAATAAAAAGATGCCTTGATGATAATTTAGGAAAGTTAAAATAGTTCTCATTGAAGACTTCTTTATCTTAAAATAGTCATTTTCTTGTCTTGTTGTTGTTAGGTGCCATTGAGTTGAATACAACCCATAGTGACCCTATGGACAAAAGATCTATTCTGTGCCTTCCTCACACTTCCTGACACACTAGAGTGCATTGTGCAGTCACTGTGTCTTTCCGCCTCCTTTCCAAGCATGATGTCCCTCTACAAGGAGCAGCCTCTCCTAGAAACATGCCCAAAGTATGTGAGGAAAAGCTTTATCATCTTTGTCCCCATGGAACACTCTGGCTGTACTTTCTCTAAGAAATATTTGCTATTTTGACAGTCCATGGGATTTTCCGTGCTCTTCTCTAGCACCACAGCTCAAAGGCATCAACTCTTCTCCAATTCTTATTCTGTTATCCTGATCATGTTAGATAATCTGAAATGACTATGACTCAGAGACTTTTAAATGCTTTCAACACTCAAACTCACTGCTGTCAGGTTGGAATGACTCATAGTTAACTCTTGAGAAGGTTTTCAGGAGGCAGTATATCTCATGGGAAGTGATAGCCCATCTTTTCCCCATGAAGTCACTGGTGAATTCAAACTGCCAGAGAGGTGCTGCCTTTTGGTTAGTAACAGAATTTTTAATGAACTAGGTCACCAGAGAGAAAAATGAAAATCCAGTTTAAAAAAGAGCCACAGAAACCTAGGAATCCTGAGAGTTGTTTTCCAGTTAAAGGTATAGCAAATAGAAAAGTAATTTTTGTGTACTTAAAATCAATTAAAAAAACCAAACTTCTGAAGACATTAAATATCCTACATACTTGATAGAGGCTCTCCAGTTGTATTTTTTTTTCTTTAGAAACTTTTTTATCATACAACATAATGAAGTACACTATCTTCAAGACAAGACTGCTTGGAGGCACAGCTGGATAGAAAAGACTCAATACATTGTAGCAAAAAGAACTTGCTGGCAAATTGTACGAGTTATAAATCCATGTGAAAGATTTGAGGAAAATATGTAGGAGATTCAGTATAACTCTAGAGGCATTGCAGTTCAGGCAACCTATTGCTTTCCACACAAACAACACAATCAACCAAATATTAGCTTTCAAAGTGCAAACAAAAACTAAAGGACATCTACTAAAGTCAGTATGTGGCAAGTAAGAATTCTACCACTGAATGTCTCACACACACACACACACACACACACACACACACACACACACACATTCCTGACCAAGAAGTCTTCGTGGCTGAGTTCTAGCAAATATTCTGAGACGATCTATCACCAACTCTACTTAAATTATTTTTAAAAAAATACAAAAAGAGGGAATGTTCCAAGAGTCATTATGTGAAGAAAGCATAACCCTAATACTAAACAATCAAAGACATTACAATTAAACCCCTCACAAACTATAGATCAATATCTTTCATGTACATAACAGCAAGAATCTTAACAAAATTCAGGCCAATAGAATCTAAAAGCATATAAATAAATGGCTAAGTGAGATTTATAACATGTGATAAGAAGCTGTGCTGCAATCCCAAAGGTACATGGTTTGAGGCCACCAACCTCTCTGCAGGAGAAGGATTGACAATCTCCTCACATGTTATTAACTGCCTTTGAAAACCCACTGGAGAGTCAGCTATGGGTTGGTTCCAACTCTACGGTAAACAACAACATGTAGGGATGGTTCAGCGTAAGAAAAACAATCAATGTAATGTATCACGTTAACAAACACTCACCATAAGATAAAGGTAAACAACTTAACTGTGAAATGGGCACAGGGTATGAAAAGACACTTCACCAAAGAAGACATTCAGATGGCAAGCAAACACATGAAGAAATGTTAAAAAATCCCTAGCTGTAAGAGAGATCCAAATCAAAGCAACTATGAGATATCATCTCACACCAGTAAGAACAGCAAAATTTAACAGAACAGCGAACAACAAATGCTGGCGAGATTGTAGAGAAACTGGAACACTTATTCACTGTTGGTGGGAGTATAAAATGGTGCAACTACTATTGATAGCATTATGACACTATCTCAAAAAGTTGTAAATAGAAATACCATTTGACCCAGCAATTCCACTACTGGGAATATACCCTAAAGAAACCATAACGGCCACCCAAGCATACATATGCACGCCCAGGTTTATTGCTGCTTTGTTCACAATAAAAAAGAGTTGGAAACAACCCAAGTGCCCATCAACAAAAAAAAAAAGAATAGAGAAGCTGTAGTATAATCACACAATTCAATGTTATGAAACACTGAAAAATAAAACTCATGAAATATTATACAAAATGGATGATCACAGAGGACATCATGCTGAGTGAAATATCTCAATCACAAAAATGACAAATAATGCATAATACCACTGTTATAAAACAGATTTACATGGGGGTTGGTGGAAACTAAGAAAAGAGAGGGATAAATAATGTACATGGCATTGAAACAGAAAAGAGAGATAACTGTATAAAAGGAATATATGATTAGGTATTATTGGTATGACAAGAATACAGAATAAAAACTGCATAGTAAAGTGGTCTGGGAGAGGGGACTGTATAAGAATGAAAGAATTTTTCTCCCAAAGACAAAAAGCAAACCGGGTGTGTGTGTGGGGTGGGGGGAGTGGATCAGGGAGGACAATGTGCAACAATGAATGAATGGAAATCCAAGTTCTTTATAAATTTACAATAAAATCTAAATTTAAAAAGTTGTAAAGGAGATGATTGCTTCTCAAAGACACTGGTGGATTCAAACTTCCTGACAGGTCAAACTTTGTGTTAATGGTTCAGCTCTCTATAGACAACAGAGCTGTAGGTCATTCAATGTAAATACTGATGTATAAGTGATATATTTTAGTAATTTCCGTATTCTGTTAAAAAATCAAACCCTCTTTTCTTAGTAAATCACTCAACAACATAGAAATAGAAGGGAATTTCCTCAACAGAGTAAAATGTATATATGCAAAATCAAGTGCTAACACCATTCTCAGTAGAGAAAGACTTCAATCGTCCTGCAAAATCCTTTCCTCTTCCCTGTTCATGAATAGGAAGACTCAACATATTGAAAAATTACAATGCTATCAAAGGCAATCTACATATTCAACACGATTCCAATAGAACTACCTTCCGATTCCATTTTTCAGAGAGTTAGAAAAGCCAATTAGTAGATTTATTTTGAAAGGAAAGAGACTCTGAATAAGTAAAGCTCATCTAAAATAATAAAAATGAAATAGGAAGCATAGTACTCCCTGATCTCAAAACATGCAACATAGACGTAATAACCTAAACAGACATAGTATTGGTACAACAACAGAAACATAGACCAATGGAACAGAATCAGGAACCCAGAAATCAACCCATCTACCTATGGTCCAAACGGAATCAAAACTTAATAAATGGTGAAATGACAACATCTTCAACAAATGGTGGTGGCAAAATTGAATGTCTACCTGCAGAAAGCTGAAGCAGGACCTGTATCTCACACCACACACAGAAATCAACTCATGTGGATCAGAAACTGAGGGGTAAAGCCAGAAACCATACAGATCGTAAGAGACAAAATGGGACCAAACTTAGAAGCTCTAGTCTGTGGCATAAATGTTGTTGTTGTGGTTGTTGTTATGTGTCGTCGAGTCGTTTGCGACTCATAGCGACCCTATGCACAACAGCCCTAAACCCTGCTCTATCCTGCACCA
>NW_006399759.1:20399102-20403099 GCF_000299155.1 Elephantulus edwardii | reverse complement strand
AAACACAGATAGACATTCTTCTGGTATTCTCTGCTTTCAGCCAAGATCCATCTAACATCAGCAACAATATCCCTAGTACCACGACCCCTTCTAAGCCCAGCCTGGATAGGCTAGCTAATATAGCCAGAAATGCACAACCAGGAAAGGATAAAATCAAAGAATAGGACTTTATAAATATTAAGTCCCTACACATCAAAGGGGAACTGAAAACACAGAATGATAGTAAGTATAGATAAATTATGATTAATTTTATAAAATATAGTGTACAGCAATGATTATATAAAACACAATAAACGAAGGAACGTGTGAAGCATAATGTATGTGACTTAAACACAGTGTATGTCAACTTTTATGCAAATAAATATGTAAAAGACCACAGTCAAGAAAATAAAATTTTTTAGAAAACCCATATACTACTTCCCTCAACAAAACAGAAAACCTCAAATCTTTTTTTCCAATAGAGTGGGGGGAAAAAACCACAAACAAACCCCAAATAATGGGAACAAACATTTGGCAATGGCATCACAAACAAGGATCTTATAACACAAGTTTAGAGAACACTGTAGGGCCTCCACAAGACTGATAGTCCAGTAACAAGATGGGCAACAGACATGCACAGACTGTGCACAGAGGAAGACATTAGAATAGCCAACAAGCACATGAAGAAATGTTCAGAATCACTGGCAATTACAGATGTAAATAAATATAATGAGATTCCATCTCACCCTAGTAGTAATACCAAAATTTAACAGAACAGCAGGCAATAAATATTGGAGTATTTGAAACTCTGCTGCACTCCTGGTGGAATTATAAAATGTTACAACCCACCCTGTGAGGCATTTTGGTGTTACCTTAAAAAAAGTTGAACATAGAAATCCCACAGGATCCAATTATTCCACTGTTGAGAATATATTCCCAGGAAATGAAAACTGAGGCCTGAATAGAGATATGTATACTTATGTTGATAGCAGCATTATTCACAACTGCTAGAATGTGAAAACAGCCCAAACGCCTACCAACAAATCAATGGATTGTGAAATTATGGTACATTCATACGATGGAATGATATGCAAAACTAATGAGCAATTTGGTGAAATACTATATAACTTGAAAGAGTCTAGAGAGCATTATTTGATGTAAAGAAATTCCGTTTCATAAGGACAAATACTGAGTTAAGATCATTATCATAAAAAGTAGAAGGCTAACTAGTAAAATATGTATAAATGCCTTGAAGGGGAAAGGTAAGAGAGGAGAGGAGTGGAAAGGAAAGGGTGGAAATCACTAGAACAGAAGACATTAGTGGTCTGATAGGGAGGGGGACGTGAAAGAATAGCAAAAGTTTAGTGGTTTCTCAAAAAGATGGGGTAATAATAGGCATGGATCCATAGTAATTAAGTATACAAAATGCAATACGTATGAATGATTATATGAACAAATGTAAATGACTGTATAAAAAACAATATATGTGATTCAGTGACTAGGGTAATCAGGATGGGTGTGTCAGAGGCAGTCCAACTGACACAAGATAGAGTAGGGTTTAGGGCTGTTGTACATAGGGTCGCTATGAGTTGCTAGCGACTCCACAGTACATAACAACAACAACATGCAATTAAAACAAAATGGAAACAAATTATTGTTTTCAAATCAATAAAATTGTTGTTGTTGTTATGTGCTGTCGAGTCACTTGGAACTCATAGCGACCCTATGTACAACAGTCCTAAACTCTACTCTGTCCTGTGTCAATTGCACGGTCTCTGACACACCCATCCCGATTACCCCAGTCACTGAATCAACCCATCTCATAGAGGGTCTTCTCCTCCTGCATCATCCCTCCACCCTCCCAAGCATGATGTTCTTCTCCAAGGTCCGGGCATTCTCTCCTTGCAACACGTCCAAAATATGTCAGTCGAAGCCTCAAATTCTTTGCCTCCAAGGAGCAGCCTGGTTTAACACTCTCCAGGATGAATCTGTTTGTTTTCTTAGCAGTCCGTGGTATATTCAATACTCTTCTCCAGCACCATAGCTCAACAACTCAAAGGCATCAATTTTCCTTCTATCATCTCTAGTCATTTTCCAACTCTCTGATGCATAACAAGTGATTGCAAAGGCCATGGCCTGTATCAGACGCACCTTTGTCTCCAGAGAGACACCGTTGCTCTTCAGTACTTTGGAGAGGTCCCTAACAGCAGTCTTGCCTATCACAATACGACTTTTAATTTCCTGGCTGCTGGGGCCAAAAGTGTTGACTGTGGAGCCAAGCAAACGAAAGCAAACAATCTCAATCTCTTCACCATCCATCCTGATGCTGCCAATTGGTCCAGCGGTGAGAATCTTTGTCTTCTTGACATTGAGCCTCAATCCATGTTTAAAACTGCAGTCCTTGACCCTCTGTAGCAAGCACTTTAGGTCCTACGCAGTTTCAGCAAGCAGGGTTGTATCATCTTCGTAATGCAGATTGTTGATAGATCTTCCACCAATAAAACACTTTTTAAAAATTAAAATAGGGAAAAATATATAAAATAATTGTCATGCAAATTGATATTAGAAATAAATGAATAGGAATTTGGGACCATGGCAAATTTAGGTATGAAAATGCAATCGATTTCTAAAAAAAACTTCAACAAATTTCCAGTCCTTATTATTTGTTTTTCTGTTGAACAGGGACTGCTGCAACAAATAATGAAGACTTCAGGGGTGGGGTAATGTTGTATTAATGGAGAAAGTTCTTTGGCTTCTCATGTGAACTGTTAGTGGGGAATTTTTTTAAAAAAATCTTTTATAAACTATTCGGAATGGCCTACGTTAAGATGTAGTGGCTTGCAAAGATTCCAGGAACTGAGAAAAGTGCTTCTAATCTGGTCAGGAATAAGTAGGACTTAATCTTGAAGAGGGAAGGGCAAAGAAGTTCTCTTTTCTTGCATGCTATGTAGGCCCAGGTCTATCTTCTTATACTTGTTGGTTAAAGACAGTAAAATTGCCCTCCTTCTAAATGCTTTGCAAATAAAAATTTTTAGATAGACATGTCTGTCTAACAAATTAACTGAGGTATCCAGATTAAGCAAAAATAGTTGAAGGTCCTCAACAGTAATTAAGGATATAAATACTGCCTGGGAATATATGAAGGTTTGTCTTTTATTAATAACCACTGTAAATTTTGTAACGGAACTTTTGTAGGTCAGTAGTGTCTGTGCCAACACAAAGGCAAGGAATTCAAATCCTCCAACTGCTCCACGTAAAATAGATGAGAAATCTCCTCCCCTACAATTTAAAGCCTCTAAAAACCCACCAGAAAGGCAGCTATGAGTCACTTCCAACTTTATGGCAATGAACAACATAAATGTTGTCTCGTTTATTCTCTGAGACAGTGGTTTTGTAACCAAGTGAGTTAAATTGCAGTTCAGGTAACAAGGTACCAATTAATTTCGAATTCTTCATTAATGGGAAATGAGTATTTTTCCTTGTGTATTAAGGCCATCAGTGAGAAAGTCCTGATTTGTCCCAAGACCCCTTACTCTATAACTGAAAGTTTTCTTGTTAAGATTACTTCGTTGAATTATCATTTCACTTGGTACAGTCTGTTTTACCATGAATGGTTTTGAGGCAAAAATTTAAAAGTCAAGGTATGACATTCCAAGATGTCTTTAGTTTATAATTTGTTGGTTAGGAAATTGTAATTGGTATAATTTTAAGAGTGCTAGTTTACTTGCCTCCAAGTTTTGTTTAGTTCATAGGATCTGAAGAAGATTGTGAATCACATTCGTTACCTTGGCATTAGAGGTGGTGATATTCCATTGTAATTGATCCCTTTTTACTAATTCTAAAAATCTGAACTAAAACCAGACATAAAGAATAGATAATATACATAAACAGATATAAGGAATAGATAATAGTAATAGAATATGTAGTCTCTGGGCACCTAGGGATCCAGTCTGGAGGCTTCAGAATATCTTTGAAACAATATTGTTTGAAAATCACATATATATATATATATATACAC
>NW_006399759.1:20390933-20398432 GCF_000299155.1 Elephantulus edwardii | reverse complement strand
TCTCTCTCTCTCACACACACACACACACACACACACACACACACACACACACACACACACACAAACACATTACTGCCAAGTCAGAATCAACTCAGAGATGACTCAACCATCCATTGGGTTTCTGAGATTGTAAATTACATCTGAAGCCTTTGGCTTAGCAGCACAACTCCTTAGGTATTTTTTTGTTGTTGTTGTATACCATTAAGTCAGAAAAGACTCTTAGTTGGCCCTCCAGTAAGTTTTTAGAGGCAGTAAGTCCCATCTTTCTCCCATGGAGCTGCTAGTAGATTCAAAGTGTATGCCTCTGGATTAGTAGTGTCGCTCCTGACCATTACGCCACCAGAGCTCCCTAAAGAATTTTGTTGTTGTGGTGTACTGTCAAGTCAGAATTGACCCATAGCTGACCCTCCAGCAGGTTTTCAGAGACAGTTAATCTCACGGAAGAAGATTTTCTATTCTTCTCCCACAGAGATACTGGAGGACTCAAACTGCATGCCACCACCATATTATCACACGAACTCCCACATGGTATAGATCTAGAATCCTTTGCTTGTAATCTTCAATAACAATTTTCAATCCCTCAAAAATATACAAGGATCATTATACAATACTTGGGGAATCCTTTCTCATATCCCTCAAAATGTATAAGGATCTTCATAAAAGAAAGGGAAATCCTTTAGAATATTACATAAATCTGTAGAAGTCCAGGGAACAAAAGTTATACCGCTATGACAAGACATTCTTGGTATCCAGAAATCACCATTTCAAAGACATTTCAGGTAGTGTATTTTTCAGGAGCAAATGTTGAGATAAACTGTAGAAGAGTATGAAGAGAGACATTGAGGAAAACAGTTGGCAAAGAAGGGAAATAAAACTGATACCTATATCTATAATACCTTGTCTTGGTTAATTTTCGAACACTATCCTGCTGGAAAACAATTTTACTACTTTGATATCTTTTGGAGGCTTCTGTATACCAATGAGAATGTACGTCCCACTGTGGTTGCTTAATCAAGTACCTTTGTTTTGTAATTTACAGTGCAGAAGTATAAGTTTAGGGAAAAAACAAAAGAAACTCTAAGTAGCTGGTACTTTGCCAAATAATGTTTGATAAATTATGCCAAAAACCCCCTAAAAGTATTTGTTCATATAGTGAGTGAGATGACCAGAAGGAGATCCACTTGTGATCTGAAAACATTTCCCATTGCCAAAATAGTTTGAATTTTTTTAAAAATTTTAAAAAAACCTCTTAGATTCTAAGAAATTCTGATGTAGCTTTCTCCACTTAACATATAATTTATTTAATGGAAATTATTTTAAAATTTTAAGATAGGCTAATACATAGGGTCGCTATGAGTCGCAGGCGACTCGACGGCACATAACAACAACAACAACAAAAATGCTCTGGCTCTTTTCTTGAACCAGTTTATCCAGCCAGACCAATCTTTCAGATAGTGAAAAACGCTTTGTAGACTTTCCTTGTCCATAGAGTTTTTAGCCTTAATTCTGTGATTCCTCTGACCATAAGTTTAATCACATATGATAATCTTTCAGAGATCATACAGCTTTTATGTAAAACAAACTCCTTTTTATGAAGGAATATATTCTTGACATTGATATGTAATCCATATTGAACATGACAGTTCTTAATCTTCTGTAATCAGTATTTCAGGTCCTTCCCACTTGAAGCAAGCAAGACTGTGCCATCTGCAGAATGGAGGTTGTTAGTGAGTCCTCCTCTGATTCTGCTGCCCCTCTTCATAGAGTCTAGCTTCACAAATTTTTTATTCAGCAAACATGTTGGATAATTAGAAAGGATACAACCCTGATGCACACCTATCTAATTTTAAATTGTTCAGTGTTCTCTGGTTCCATTTAGACAACAGTTTCTTATTCTAAGTATAGATGTCATATGAACAGAGTTAAGTGTTCTAGGATTCCTATTGTATAAAAACAACAAAATGTGTTAGCCTAATGTTTTTGCTGAGAGAGCTCTGATAGCCTATTGGCAAGAATCTGTGCTGCGATCCTGAAGGCACGCAGTCAGAATCCAGGAGTTGTTCCAGAGGAAAAGGATGGGCAAGCTCCTCCTGTTTGATGAACTGCCTCTGAAAAGCTGCCTGAGGGTCAGCTATGAATCAATTCTGACTCAGTGCTACTAAACAATAAGAACAATAATGTCTTTGCTGATGTTAGTATCTTTACTTAAAAAAAACCATTTCCTTGAATACATTTTAACACTTAAAAATGTATAATATTAACATGTATTACTTTTAAAAAAAATTTTATCTGTATTTTAACAAAAGTTACAAAGAACTTGGATTTCCATTCATTCATTGTTGCACATTTTCTTCCCCACCCCCCTCCTGCCAGATCACTTTTTTCTTTAAAAAGGTATATTTCATTGTTGCACACTTTCCTCTCTCCTCCCCAACCCCCGTTCCAATCCACTTTGCTATGCACCTCTGATTCTGGACTGTTGTCATGCAAGTAATACTTCATCATATATTCTTCTTAAACAAGTCTTTTCCTCATCTGTTTCAATGCTGTATACATTATTTATCCCCTCTTTTCTTAGTTTCCCCCAAACTCCCATGTCAGTCCTGTTTTATAACAGTGGCATTATGCAGTATTAGTCCTTTTGTAACTGTGATATTTTACTCAGCATAATGTCCTCCAGGGTCACCCATTTTGTATTTCCATGAGTTCCTTGTGTTTCAGTGATGCATTTCCATTTTGTGAATATACAATAGATTCTCTATCCATTTGTTTGTTGATGGGCACTTGTGTTATTTTCATCTCTTTGATATTATGAATAATGTGGCAATAAACATGGGTGTGCATTTATGTGCTTGGGTGGCAGTTCTGGTTTCTTTAGAGTATATTCCCAGTAATGGAATTGCAGGGTCAAATAGTATTTCTATTTCCAACTTTTTGAGAAAGTACCATAGTGGTTGCACCATTTTACACTCCCACCACCTGTGAATAAGGATCCGAGTATTTTCACATGTATTAATTTTGAATCAAACAAAAAAAAACACCTCTAGAGAACTCTCAGAATTAATATAGTCTCTATTGTTTTTGTGAGTACAACTCACAAAATTGAGTAGAGTACAACTCATAGTGAACCTATGAACAACAGATCTGAACCTTCTATCTTGTGTCACCTCGGACACACGTGTAGGCATTACTGCTGTTACAGCCAATTCATCTCAATGAGGGTCTCCCTCTCCTTAGCTGACCCTTCACCTTTCCTAGCATGATGTTCCTTTCCAAGGAATAGTATCTCCTAGCAACATATGCCAAGTACGTAAGTCACAGCTTCATCATCCTTGCCTGCAACGAACACTCTGGCTGCGCTTTTCTCAGGACATATGTTTGTTCTTTTGGTGGTCTGTGGCATATTCAGTGTTCTTCCCCAGCACCACATCTCACAAGCATACATTCTTCTCTAATCTTTCTTCATTTTCTAGCTCTTAGATGAATAGCAAGTGATTGGAAAGATCGTAGTCTGAATCAGATATACTTTCCTTTTCAAGCTGAAGTCATCATTCCTCACTAATTTGACGTGGTTTCAGACAGCAGACTTGCCTAATGCAATACATCTCCTGATCTCCTGACCACTGGTACCAAGGCTTTTGATTGTGGATCTGAATAAGATTAAATCACTGACAGTTTCAATCTTTTCTCCATTGTCATGAGCCCAGTGATAAGGACCTCTGTCTTCTTGATCATGAGATACAATCCATATAGAAGGCTGTAGTCCTTGTTCTTACTCAGCAAGCATTGCAAGTCCTCTTCACTTTTAGCAAGCAAGATTGTGTTACCTGCATAACACAAATTGTAGATGAGTCTTATTACAGTCCTGATGGTATGTTCTTCTTCTTAGAGTTTAGCTTATTGAATAACTTGTTCAGCATACAGAATGAATTGATGTGAAGAAAAAAAATACAACCCTGATGAACACCATGCAGTGTCCAGTTATTTAGAAAATATCTTATTTTTCTAGGTGTAGGTTTCTTATGAGGATAATTAAGTGTTCTGGGGATCGCATTTTTCTCAATGTTAGCCAAAGTTTGTTATGATCCACACAGTCAGATACCTTTGCATAGTCTATAAAACTCAAATACACATTTGCTTATTCTTTTCTTTCCGTCAGGATCCAGCTAATATCAACAATGATATTCCTGTTGCCATACCCAGTTTGAACTTCTGGCAGTTAATCTGTCAATGTACTGTTCCAGTTGGTTTTGGATAATCTTCAACAATATTTTTCTTGCATGTGGTAATAATGATATTGTCTCTAGTTTTTTGAAATTCATGAAATCAATTTATCTTTATTTATTCATATTCCCCAGATCCACATCTGTGAAATAAAAATATATCTCATTTATAAACTTATTTTAGTAATGGATAAAATATTTTCTGATTTCCTATTTAGTATCATAAATGTGGTTGTTTTTATGTACCGTAGAGTCAGAACTAACCCATAGCTGACCCTCCAGTGGGTTTTCAGAGGCAGTTAATTGCACAGGAGGAGATTGCCCATCTTTCTCCTGCAGAGCAGATGGTGGTCTCGAACTTTGTGCCTTCGGGATTGCAGTGCAGCTCCTTGACACTAGGCCCCCAGCGTATTTCTAAATCTCCTACTCCTAAAGTTTTAGACATACTTTAAGAGCAAGCATTAATAAATTGTTGATTGTTTGTAGTGTCTTTAGCATCTATTCATTTATTTAATATTTCTAGAGTTTAACATTGCGGCTAGCATAAGATGTGGCAAGAGCATACAAAGATAATGAGAGCTAGACCTTCCTTGTGAACTTAATTTATTTGAAGAGACAGATTTGAAACTAAATAAAATGCAACTTGAAATGTATATAAGTGCATAAAAAAAGTTCTAATGGCAATTCAAAGGAAGAACCATCTACTTACTGATTCTAAAAATATTAACACTGATCTGTCAGCTGGACAGGCTAATAACAATTGTCCCAAGACCTCAATGTCTTACAAAATCTATGGCATGAAAACTTAGTGGAAGAAACTTAATATTCACAAGACAAAACAGGGTTTCTGTGAGATGTTAATCATTAGATTGTCTCTTTTTAAAAAAAGTAACAAATGGCTAAAATGTTTTCCATTCAATCAAATGGTATTTTAGAAGTTGTGGTCTACACAAAGGATGTCTCTTGCTGGGCAAAGTAATATAATACTTTCTGTGTGGAGCAGGAAACTTTAATGATATATGCACTTTTGTTATTAAAACTGAGTTATATATTTTGCTCTGCTCTGGAAAATTGTGACCCAGTATAACATATCTTCACATTGTTTATAACTTGAGGAAAATCAACATTTTGGATTCCCAGTTCACACAGTAGGAATTACATTTGTTTTGGCCAAATATAATTTATATAACTGCAAGGAACAATAAAACATGAACTCTACAGTGTTTTCTTACCAAAAAATAATATGGACCTTGTAAAATTGAAGAGATTATTATTATAAAGGAAAAGACAGTCACTTAAAAGTTTGAAGCTCATTTTACAACACTCTTTAATGCCTGTGCAAATAGGCAGACACCTGTGTCCCAATTTTCCTTGACCTTGGCCACAGGAGTGAGATTTCATGCAGTAATAAATAATCTTGAAAGTTAAACTTTGAAATATAATTTGCTTGAATAAACTCCATTTCTTCTATGTTTAAAGATCTTCAAAGTAAATTAGGCAATTGTAATTATGTAATATGTCTGTATGACTCATACCCATAACTTGTCAAAGGTAATTTCACTGTTTTACTCTTCTTACCATCTTTGTATCTTCTAAAAATGGAGCAATAATTTACATTATGCTAATTAGATAGCAGAATTAATTCTTTGGAAGCAGGAGTGACATCCACTTCCTAAACAACACGCCTCTGGAAACTATGAACTTAGATAAATGAAAATAGATATAGAAAGGCTTCAAGACTTTTGTTCATAGGATTGTTATGAGTCATGCTCAACTTAATGGCAATCAACAACAATAACAACAATATACACTAATCAACTTTTAAAATAAATGCCTATTCATGCATTCTTGTATTCATCTATTTAATTTACAATATCTCGATCCAGTCACAAAATTAGGAAACATAATATCTTTTAGGCAAGTATTATGTTTAAGGAAGTAGGCTATGATATGTCATAGAATCTGTTAAATTATAAATTACTCAATAAAGTCAGAATTATCACTACTTTATATGTGAACAAACTAAAACTCACAAATCTTATATACTATTTTCCAAGTCACAGAGCCAAATAGCCAAAGTGGTATTGACTCTACACTATCAGTCTTCCCACACAACATCTACATTTTTTACTACATTCACTTTAGAATTTTCTGGGTAGGTAAAAGACAGAGCTCATGTGGCCTAGTGGCAAGAAGCTGCACTGCAATCCCGAAGGCACACAGTTCTAGACCACTAGCTGCTCTCCTGGAGAAGAATGGACAATCTCCTCCTGTGCGATTGACTGACTGCCTCTGCAAATCTGCTGGAAGAGTCAGCTGTGGGACACAACTTAACAGGTAAAAAAAGTTAGTATTAATTACAGTCCAGTAGATGATGGATGTTATAAGAATTCTTACTTGAGCTAGCTCTGGAGGCTGACCTACTGGTGAGGTGTTGTGCTGCCAACTCAAATGCACATGGATCAAGTTCAGAAGCTACTCCTTGAAGGAAAGATAGGGATTTATTTCCTTTGCTATTCACCTCTAAAACCCACTGGAGGAGGTTCAGCTATGAGTCAGGTCTGATTTGAGAGTACCTACCAACAATTATAGAAGCAGTATCTACTCTTGCCATTCTTACCTTTCCTTGTTGCTGTTGCTCTTATGTGCCATCGAGTCGCTTGTGGCTCATAGCGACCCAATGTACAACAGCCCTAAACTCTGCTCTGTCCTGTGCCAATCGCACTGCCTCTGACAGACCCATCTCGATTACCCCAGTCACTGAAACAATCCACCTCATAGAAGGCTTTCCCCTCCTGCGCTGTCCCTCCACTCTACCAAACATGATGTCCCTCTCCAAGGACCTGTCTCTCCTTACAATATGTTCAAAGTATGTCAGGTGAAGCCTCAGAATCCTTGCCTCCAGGGATCCACCCGGTTTAACACTTTCCAGGATGAATCTGTTTTCCTAGAAGTCCATGGTACCCTCAGTACTCTTCTCCAGCACCACAGCTCAAAGGTATCAATTCTCCTTCTATCATCCCTAGTCATTCTCCAATTCTTTGATTCATAACAACTGATTGCAAAGATCATGACCTGTATCAGATGCACCTTAGTCTCCAGAGAGACACCGTTGCTCTTCAGTACTTTGAAGAGGTCTCTAACAGCACATTTTCCCATTGCAATACATCTTTTAATTTCCTGGCTGCTGGTGCCAAGACTGTTGACTATGGAGCCAAGCAAACTAAAGCTGTGTACAATCTCAGTCTCTTCACCATCCATCCTGATGCTGCCAAT
>NW_006399759.1:20384571-20390833 GCF_000299155.1 Elephantulus edwardii | reverse complement strand
ATGCTGGCGAGGTTGTGGAGAAACTGGAACCCTTATTCACTGGTGGTGAGAGTGTAAAATGGTATAACCATTATGGATGGCTGTATGGTGCTTTCTCAGAAATTTGCAAATAGAAATAACATTTCACCCAGCAATTCCAGTACTGGGAATATACACCAGAGAAGCCATATATGCTACCGAAGGAGATATATGCACATCCATGTTTATCACTGCCTTGTTCTCAGTAGCAAAGAGTTGGCAACAACTAAGTGTCCATCGAGAAACAAATGGATAGAGAAGCTATTTATATATATATTTTTTCTTTTTCTTTTTTATTTCATTTACTTTATTTTATTATTTTATTTTGCTTATTTTATTTCATCATTTTGTGCCTGTACCGTCAAATCGGATCTGACTGGTACAGGAGGAGATTGCCCCTCCTTCTCCAGAAGAGCATCTGGTGGATTTGAACTGTATACATCTGGGATTGCAGTGCAGCTTCTTTCCACTAGGCCACCAGAGCTCCCCTGCAAACCATTCTTAATATTTAGTTAGAGACACTCTTTTAAGGCATTCTAAATTATGCATACTTATTTCTCAGGGTGAACTTGAAAATCCATTTTACTCTTAAAACTTTTTAGCTTTTCACAGAGTTGAATCATCTGGCTCAGAGTCAAGCACTAGAGGGTGCTTTAGAAATATTTGATGATGAGCTCGGACGTTGATGACTTATTTTTCAGGAATCATCCTTGTGAATCATGGCTTTGAAAAGTTGTCAGTACTTTGCTCTTTTTTTGGTGGGTCTCTTCAAAGTGAGAAGGAATGCTTGAAAAGTAAACATTCAACAACCATAACTGAGTCCCAAGGAGGGAGGAATAAAAAAATATTATAGATACTTATAGATACATAAATATTTCTGTGAGATAAAAAGGGAACCCTGTGGATAACTCACAAAGAGCCTTCAGGAGCTTTATCAGTTGGCTGAACTTTGTCAGAAGAAAATGAGTTTGTGTGAGAGAAGGGGAACATGTGTTTCTCCCTGTCTTGCACCTTCCTCTGCTGGGAGCGCTCTGTGATCATAACCCTTCATATTTTCATGAGATTTCTCTCTTTTTCTAACAAGGTGTTTTTGCATATATTATTGCAAGGGATATTTACAGCAACTTGTGTGGTAAGGAGTATTATTCCTCTCTTATAAATGAATCACACATACACACAGAGGTTCAATGAGGACAATTACTCATTCAGAGTCATAAAACTAAGAAGCAGCATCAGACTTTAATTACAAGATTTTGATTTTCCCCAGCTTATGGAGCAACCTCATTCACATTCATTTTACTCTGTTACCATATGCCTATATCTTTCCATATTCATTCATCTATTGTCACACAAGTATAATATTCTACTCTATTTTTTCCCCATGGGCCCTTTAATGACCTCAATTCTTCTAAGAAAATTATAAAATCAAAGCAAAGCATATTCCAAATAACCCAAAAACCAGAAGGAATGAAATATGAAAAAGAGAGCCAGACACGTTGTTGATCTCAAAAATCAGTATAATCTGGAAGTTGTACTACAAGTCAGCACAACAAAGTACAACTTTGAGGGTGGTACAATTGAAATACACCATATGGTCATCCAGACTCAGAGATATGATTGGGAGGATAAAGGATTTGAAGGGTGCCATTCTTTTTAGCAGTTACAAGAGTGCTCTCACCTTTGGAAAGTCAAATGCACAAAGTTAGCAAACTTTAGAATATGAGCAAATACCATTAAGTATCATTGAGTCAGTCAGAATTAACCCATAGCTGACCCTCCAGTGGGTCTTCAGAGGCAGTTAATCTTGCGGGAGGAGATTGTCATCCATCCTTCTCCTGTGGAGCAGCTGGTAGATTTGAACTGCATGCCTTTGGGATTTCAGTGCAATTCCTTATTCCTAGGCTACCATGACTCCCTATATAAGCAAAAGTAGATCATAAAACCTTTCATTAACATCATGTCAGAACTAACTGATGGTTGACCCTCTATTGGGTTTCTGAGGCTGCTAATGGCATGAGGGGAGACTGCCCATATTTCTCCCTAAGAGCTGTTGTTGAAGTGGAACAACCAGAGAGACACAGTCCTTTTGATAACAGAGCAAATGTTCATTTATTGGAGAAATCTGCTTTGGGGACAGATAGTCACAGGAAGAAGAGGCTGGCCAATGTACTTTCAGCCATGTCCTAGAAGACATTTGTCCATTAGAACTTTCTAAGGTAATGCAAATGTTTAAAAAAAATATGATGTCCAATATAGTAGATACTGTTTGTGACTACTGGACACTGAACAGTGACAGTGAAACTGAGAAACTGAAAATTTAATTTTATTTCAAAGTCACACATGATTGGAAGTGACCATTTTTAACTGTACAATTCTAAGGGGACTAAGGCTACATATGCAAGAGAGATCGACACTTGCTGACTGAAGGACAGAGTAGTTTCCTGGGATTTCTGAATTTACCTAGTGTAAATTCTTTAAGCACATCCTTCTGAATCTTCATAAATGCCACACCAAGCAAAGGTTTTGTGAGGAGTCTAATTATACAGGATTACATATAGAAAAAAGAAGTCTCAAAGCCTCCCTTGCATACTTTTCATTTTGAAACATTTTCTCCTTTATTACCCAAAGTCATGGTCTCTTCTCATAAAGTCCATAACCATGGAAAAGCTTTTATACAAATACATGGATGCTTCTTGAAATTCAACCCAAGCTTCAGGTCTCCTTAAAGTGTATACTCAATATTAACAACTGCTTTAGAATTCTCATTCTTGTGAGATAACTCTGCATGTATGCATACATTTTCACAAAATGTGGCAAATTAATTGTACTTTTCAGCTGCCTTTTAGGGGAGCTCTGGTGGCCGAGTGGTAAGAAACTGTACTGCAATTCCAAAGGCATGCAGTTAGAATCCACCAGCTTGTTCTGGGAGAAAGATGGGAAATCTCCTCCCATGCAATTAACTGCCTCTGAAAACCCACCAGAGGGTCGGCTGTGAGTCAATTCTACTCAACAACAACAAAAACAAGAACCTTTCTTTAAAGCACTTGGAATTTTTCAAGTGGCTTACCAAACACATTATCTACGTGTTTTTCCTGTTGTTACTTTTTTCCAATCCAAAGGAAAAAAATATTGTTTTGTTTCACTTTCATTAGTTTCTTAAACTATAGATAAAATATTCTGTAAAGCTAGTCATTGATCACTTCTTCATACCCTGGGGCTGAAATGATGATTGAAACAAAACAAAACAAATTCAGGTTTCCCCAGGATATAACAAGGAGTTAATTGCCAGGAAATTTTAGATCAAAATATCAAAACCATAGGTGCAATGTGGTGCTAAACTTGATAGACAGATTTTCTACACTGTCTAGGGGAACACCTCACCCTCAAAGCCACTGATCTACCAGTACTATGTTGTTGTTGGATGCTTTTAAGTAGATCATTTGCTCCTATCAACCTAGCAGGACAGATTAGATCTGTCCCACAGGGGTTTTTAAGATGGAAGTTTTACCAGGTCAGATCACTAGGCCATTTTCACAGGGAATGACTAAATGGGTAGAAATTGTCTAGTCTTTGGCTAAAAGTTATGTGCTTAATCATTGCAAAAGGAATCACCATGAGTCTTTGATTCTTTAAACAAATATTAGAGAATTTCATTCAGTGAATCCACGCATAGGTCTATTTTAAGACAGAATGGACATGAAGTTACCTTCTACCCATTGTATTACAAGGCAATAATATTCAAACTGTTGACCTGATTCCTCTTCTATATAAGGGTATAAGTGGTAGTGTCTAAAAAATATAGCAAAATGTGCAGAGTTTCAGAAATAAACATAGGTGGGCGAATTTTAGTAATTTCTTAATATCCACTCAAAGATTCCTTGGCTATGTATGTACGATGGCATGGCATGGATCCATCTAGATCTCTTGGCAAAGGGTCTGGGTGTTTTTATTCCATAAAGTCTTATCTAGGAGAAATGTTTGGCAATTTACTGATAACCCCTGCAGCTAATGTCTTTCCTCTCCCTCTCCCTCTCCCTCTCCCTCTCCCTCTCCCTCTCCCTCTCCCTCTCCCTCTCCCTCTCCCTCTCTCTCTCTCTCTCCCTCTCTCTCTCTCTCTCTCTCTCTCTCTCTCTCCCCTCCCCTCTCCTCTTTCTCCTGGAGGGGAGGAAATGTTATAGGTGGTCACTAAGTCACCTTAGAGATAGCAAACTTGAAAACTCAGAAGATTTGCTTCCTTATGCCTATTTTGCTTCACAATATTAGAAGCATCCACACTTACAGAATATTTTTGTTTGGTCATAGTTCACTTATAAGTTTCCTAATGTTTCTTTGAAGTCTTAATGGTAGAATTTTTGTTATGATTTTAGCTCCCCATATGTAATCAAAACTCCATTTTTTTGTCCTTCCATGTCTCATATTTCATTTGTCTTACTCCTCCCAAAAATAGTATGTGGAGTCAATATCCATGTCTGTATTTTTTCTGAATATAGGTTGTTGAATATATAATAAAATTGAAGGAAAAAATTCAGCTACCAGCATTGGTTGAATGTTAAAGCTGGAATTTATACTTCATTCATAGAATTTTAGAATATTAAAACCAAATTGACTAAAGGAAGGCTCTAAACCATTCTTACACAAAACTATACTATTACAAGTAATAAATGCCCAGGAACAGATACCAGAAGAATGCTTGTTCACGATCTGTTCTCTCTCTCTTTTTTTTCTCCAATTGCCCAAGTAGCCAAGTCTCTGGTATGTATCAGAGAAACAGGCAATTTTCAGAGTGAAGTCAAGTGAAAACTATGCAGATGGCAGTGTAAATGTTAGGAGAGATTGTGGAGCAATGTGCCAAGTATGTGCTGTTTTGTAACTGTAACGATAGAACCATCTCTCCAATGCCACGATTAAGACCTTTGCCAAGCGGAATACCCTATTTATAACCCAACCGTGGGGAGGGAATTGTGCCAGAAACAAGATAAAACTATTATCTGTATTAAGGAAATTACTTTAATGCATGTTTGTACATGAAAGTAAATGTTAGTGGTTAGGAAAAAAAAAATATGGGTAGTTGTAGATGTGGGTGTTGAAATTTGTTGCAAAATCATTAATTAGTCTTCATCTTATCGTCACTGCCTTATCTCTGCCAACTCGCTTATTTGAAGTTGTATATGAAGCTCATAAATGGACTCTTTAGAGATATGTAGAAAATAAATACCCAGCCCACTCCTCCCTCCACCCCCCCCCAACTACATGCACTTAGGAAGTAGCTAAGCAGTCTTTCTGGACTCGTATTTATCCCCCACTTGCACATCTCTTCTTGCATCTGGGATTTCCACCTAAATTGTCTTGGGACTGGCAGTCTTTTCAATGCCAAGCATTTAAGCAGAAGCTCCAGAAGTGAGATGGTTCGATTCTGTGACTGGAGCGGTGGGAATAAGTGCGTTTGAGATGGCTAGGTTGGCACAGGAAAGAACAGCATTTAGAGCTCTTGTACATAGGGTCGCTATGAGTCGCAAGTGACTCGATGGCACATAACAACGACAACAACAACCAGAAGTGAAGAGAAAAGAGACTTAGCCTAAGAGTGTGCTGTCACAAAACCAAGTGCATGTGGCAGTGTCTGGACACAACCATGGGCTGGCAACCCACATCATTTCCTCTTCCCTGGTACCCTAAGGAGCAGTCTACTGAATTAACAAGACCTGAAACAATAACTGGATTGATTCCAATGTCTTCTCCAGTATATCAGTGAAAACCTGACATATACATACTGTCCTTACTATGAAGACACATTACTTTTGTGCTTTCTTTATTTTGCTCCTTTCTTTCACTTTCTTTATTGTTATGATTGTTGTGTGCTGTTGAGTCGCTTGCGACTCATAGCGACCCTATGTACAACATCCCTAAACTCTGCTCTGTCCTGTGCCAATCAAAACCATCTCTGATACACCCATCCAGATTACCCCAGTCACTGAATCAATCCACCTCATAGAGGGCCTTCCCCCTCCTGCATTGTCCCTCCACCCTACCAAGCATGATGTCCTTCTCCAAGGACCGGTTTCTCCTCACAACATGTCCAAAGTATGTTAGACAAAGCCTCAGAATCCTTGCCTTCAAGGAGCAACCCTGTTTAACACTCTCTAGGAGGAATCTGTTTGTTTTCCTACCAGTCCATAGTACCCTCAATACTCTTCTTCAGCACTGCAACTCAAATGCATCAATTCTTCTATCCTCCCTAATCATT
>NW_006399759.1:20375647-20377085 GCF_000299155.1 Elephantulus edwardii | reverse complement strand
GTCTATCTGCGTTTCATTGATTATGCAAAGCTATTTGACTGTGTGGATCATAACAAACTGTGAGTATGTTGTTAGGAAAGGCTATTCATTGGAGATGGACATCATGCATGGGAATGGGGGGATAATGAAAATGAGCAAGACCCTCAGTAAGCAGACTTACATGGTAACTGTTGCAAGGGGCTCGAGTGTGTCAGAGATTGTCAGGATGGCGCAGCATTGGACAGAGTTCAGATCTGTTGTTCATAGGGTCGCTGAGTTGTATTCGTCTCAGTAGCACTTGACAACACTAACAATGTGTACCAAATTGTGTCCAGAGAATTGAAAGCCATATTTAATTATCATAGTGATTCATTAAAGTTCATATTATTATTTAAATACAATAGATGGATATCAAGGCTGAAAGAAGTAATGTGATGTTGAGTGAGGTCTAAAGGACAGAGACACCTACTGCAGGCCAACTCACTTTCTCCTTTTGCCTATAATCCCACTCTGTTAATTGCGGTCATTTTTTATTTGACCAACAATTCTTCTCCCTGAACTCATGTGGAAAAAAGAACTCCTTTAACACACAATTTATTCCTAAAGTGCCACTTGATGCAGGTGCCTCAGCTAGAGCTGCTCAGCATGTAAACATCCCTACAGCTCCAAGGCTGGGTTTTCCCAGAGCCTTCTGGGCCTCTAAGCACATGTAACACTTCAGAGGGAAGTAAGCTGGTTGAGGAAATCTGCTTGAAAGAGCAGGTATTGTAAAGTCAGGACTTAGACTTCACAAGGGTTTTAACCCAACATGTATTGCTGCTCTGGAGACTAGATATGAAAGTTTTGGACAACTTCCCCTAGATACAGCAACTCTCACAATTAACCCTAGATGTATCAGCTCTCATAATTAACCCCTCTCTTTGGAATGCAAATAAATGAGAAAGATAAGAAATTTACCTTCATCATAGCAAACTCAAAAGGCTCAATTTGTTATTTTTCAGGCATAGCAGCATTCTGGACCATTGATTACGAAGGCTTGGGGAGGGGGTAAAACTAGGTATGCTTGGTGAAAAAACAACATCAGGGCTCAAATTCATAATGTCAAAATGGTTTCATGGCTTAATCCTAACTGATCTTATTTATATCCGGGCTCATTTCTGTGGGCTCAGAACCTTGAAACTCCATGGAACTTCAGAGGCTATAAATCATCAGGGAGGAGACTGGCTGTCTTTCTCCTGAGAAGCCCCTGGTGGATTTGAACTAGCCAAGAGGTGTAGCCTTTGAATATGCAGCCAAGTCCTTATAGACTCCTCATCTTCATAATTCTATAAGAAGTATCCAATAGCCCTTTCTTTTTTTCCAAGACATACTTGTTCATTCTTTTTTTTCTATAATTATATTTTATTAATTTTCATAAACATTTACAGAGATTTTGGGTTTCCATTCATTCATTGTTGCA
>NW_006399759.1:20370708-20375547 GCF_000299155.1 Elephantulus edwardii | reverse complement strand
GACATCATGCTTGGGAGGGTGGAGGGACAGCGCAGGAGAGGAAGGCCCTCTATGAGGTGGATTGATTCAGTGACTGGGATAATTGGGATGGGAATGTCAGAGACAGTGCGATTGGCACAGAACAGAGCGGAGTTTAGGGCTGTTGTGCATAGGGTCACTATGAGTCGCAGGCGACTCGACGGCACATAACAACAACAAACAACATTTGTCTCTAGATGAAAAGCAGAACAAACCATTTAACTCGTTTAAACTTTAGTTTGTTGTTGTTGTAGTTGTTATGTGCCCTCGAGTCTCTTGTGACTCATGGCAACCCTATGTACAAGAGCCCTAACCTCAGTTCTATTCTGTGTCAACCTCACTCTCTCCTTCTCCAAGGACTGATCCCACCTTGCAACATGTCCAAAGTATGTCAGATGGAGCTTCAGAATCCTTGCCTCCAAAGTGCAGCCTGTCTTCACCCTCTCCGGGGCAAATTTGTTTGCTTTCCTAGTAGTCCATGGTATATTTCTGAAGCTAACAAGTAATTGCAAAGACCATGGCCTAGATAAGGTGCACCTTAGTCTCCAGGGTGGCATTATTGCTCTTCGGTACTTTGGTGAGACCTCTGATAGCTGACTTTCACAATGCAATTCCTCTTTTGATTTCCTGGTTGCTGAGAACAAGAGTGGTGATTCTAAAGCCAAGCCAACTGAAGCTGTTGACAATCTCAGTCTCTTCCCCATCCACCCTGATGCTGCCAATTGACCCAGTGGTGAAAATTTTTCTTTTCTAGATGTTGAGCTTCAATCCAGATTGAAGGCTGTGGTCCTTGATTTTCTGCAGCAAGTGCTTCAGGTCCTCCTTTGTTTCAGCAAGCAGGGTTGTGTCATCTGCAAAATACCGGTTTAATAACTTTATTATTCCAAATTAATTTTGTAAGTCAGGATTTAAGATAGTATATTAATATTACTAATATATTTATAACCTGTAACTTACTATAAATGGATTTCAACTCCAGCTGACCTCATGAGCAGAAAGATGAAATATGACCCAAAGGGTTTTTGATGTCTGTGACCTTAGAAAGAAAATAACCAGGTCTTTCTTCCAAGACACCTCTGGGTGGATTAGAACTGCCAAACGTTTGATTAATGGCTGAGTGTTTAATATTATATGTTGTTATTATGTACCATAACTGACCCTCCGGCATGTTTTCAGAAGCAGTTAATCACACAGGAGGAGACTGACCATCATTATTCTGCAGAACAGCTGGTGGCCTCGAACAAATTACCAATTGGTATTGCAGCACAGCTTCTTGCCACTAGGCCATCAGAGCTTGTATACCATGAAGTCAGAACCAACTCATAGAAAAATCTCCCATAGATTTTTGGAGATGGTAAATTGCAAGGGAGAAGATGGCACATAACAACAACAACATGGCCTGGATCAGGCACACCTAAGTCTCCAGATTGACATTGTTGCTCTTCAGTACTCTGGAGATGTCCCTGACAACAAACTTTCCCAATGCAATTCACCTTTTGATTTCCTGGCTGCTGGTACAAAGAGTGTTGACTGTAGAGCCACACATAATAAAGCTGTTAACAATCTCAATCTCTTCACCATCTATCATAATTTTACCAATTGCCTGGTGGTAAGAATCTTTGTTTTCTTGATTTTGAGCTTCAATCCATATTGATGGCTGCAGTCCTTGATCTTCTGCACCAAGTGCTTCAGGTCCTCCTCAGTTCCAATAATCAGCATTGTACCATCTGTATAGTGCAGTTTGTTGATGAGTCTTCCTCCAATCCTGATGCCACATTCCTCAAGAGCCCAGCCTTTCAGATGATCTGTTCTGTATATAGATTGAAAAGGTATGGAAACAGGACATATCACTGGCCCACAGCCTTTCTAATTTTGAACCATGCAGTGTTTCCTTGCTCTTTTCTGATGATTGCCTCCTGATCCACACATAGGTTTCCCATAAACACTATCAAATGTTCTGGGATTCCCACTCTTCTCGGAATCAGCCACAGTGTGTTGTGGTCCACACAGTCAAAAGCCTTAGACATGGTAGTAAAATATAATAAAAACAAAACAACACACCTTAGAGTGAGAAAAACTTAAATTCAAGAGCTACAAGGTGTGTGAATTTGAGTGGGTTTTTAGTCTCTCTGAATCCTAGTTCTTTACTTTTATATAAAGGGACAAGGAAAACTTAGAGATTTAAACTAAGTTATGTATAGAAAGAGTACAAAACAATTTCTGGTGAATAAGAAATCAGCCATTGCTTATAAATGTTAAATTTCATTATTCACAGTATTATTTTATAGCTAACTGCTAATAAAAATAATTATCTTTGCTGTTGTTTACAATGGAAATGTTAGAAATACACTCAAGAAGTTGCTGCTTCACCTACTGGGGATTTCTATGCACAGAACTGGCTACTGCGGTTTCTGTTTTGCTTGGGCCTCATTTGGAGAGCAAGGCCAGTTGTTCTCACTTTCCAGTGGTTGGAGAATATTCAAACTGATATCCCTTGTGGGGTAAGATCTTGGGGACAAATGTTTCTTTTATTTCAAGGTTTCTTAAATTTCACATGTGATTTAAAAAGCAAATAAGCCCCTTAATTGCTTCGTTAAGCTAGTCAACACTAATTAAGAAAAGTCGAGGGGAAAAATAATAGAAGCCCCTCTGCTTGCCTTTCAGCCTCCTCCCTTTCTCCTAGGATATATATTTTGCTTTGCCGAGAACAGGGCCTCTGTGATTTTCCGTGAGAGAACCCACTGTGACCTCCTGGGTTCTGAGTTTGAAATTGAGCCTGTCTTTTGGGGTTCAATTCTGTTTACTGCTGGTAAAGCAATATTCCCTAGCCCTATGGGAAAAAAAATCCCTAAAATATCTTGTAAAGTAGCACTGGGGGAAACCAAATTATATTGAGGAGCTAAAACTCACCAAGCTTGGAACATCAGTTTCTTCTCCCTTGACAAAGCTCAAGAGCTTAAGAGTGGTGGCAAAGGAACCGTGTCAGAAAGCTCAGGCTGAATGAGAGCTTTGCATAGGAATGTGTATATGTGTGTGTGTTCACGTGTGTACATACATGGTTGCTTATGTGAACATAATGCAGAAGAGAGATTGTACTTGTCTGAACTCAGCCTTATATTCTTATCCAGACTTTAGAATATTTCTTTCTCTTACCTCTGTTGGACAAAGACTAGGGAGGATAGAAGGAGAATTGATGCCTTTGAGCTGTGGTGCTGGAGAAGAGTATTGAATGTACCATATGGACTACCAAGAAAACAAACAGATTCATCCTAGAGAGGGTTAAACTGGGCTACTCTTGGAGGCAAGGATTCTGGGGTTTTGTCTGACATACTTTGGGCATGTTGCAAGGAGGGATAGATCCTTGGAGATGGACATTATGTTTGGGAGAGTGGAGGGACGGCACAGGAGGGGAAGACCCTCGATAAGGTGGATTGGTTCAGTGACTGGGGTAATCTGGATGGGTGTGTCAGAGGCAGTGAGATTGGCACAGGATAGAGCAGGGTTTAGGGCTGTGGTACATAGGGTCGCTGAGTCGCAAGCAATTCGACGGCACATAACAACAACAACAACAACAACCTCTGTTGGCCTAGTGGACATAAAGTGATGCTACCAAGCCAAAGGTGAAACTTACAAGAAGTGTTGTTGTTATGTGCTGTCGAGTTGTTTGCGACTCATAGTGACCCTATGTACAACAGCTCTAAACCTTGCTTTCTCCTATGACAATCTTATTGTCTCTGACACACTTACCCAATTATCCCAGTTACTGAATCAATCCATGTCATAGAGGGTCTTTCTCTCATGCACTGTCCCTCCACCCTCCCAAGTATGAAGTCGCTCTCCAAGGACTGACTGGTCTCTCCTTGAAATATGTCCAAAGTATGTCAGATAAAGCTTCAGAATCCTTGCCTCCAAGGAGCAGCCTGGCTTCACCTTTTCTCGGACAAACTTGTTCATTCTCCTAGCAGACCATGGTATATTCACTACTCTTCTCCAACACCACCACTCAAAGGCATCAATTCTCCTAACATCCCTAGTCATTAGGATTCTTATTTATCTGGTTGACGTAGTTCTCTTGAGATTTCACAGTTCCAGAGAGAATGATGAAGAAAATCCAAAATATGTTTCACTCTCTTTAACTAGTCAATAGTGTCTAGCCATTGGAACACGGCCTCACCTGACGCAGATGTGCTGGAGCATTGATAGCACATCTGAGGGGCTTTGTAAACCCTCCCATTTTCCAGTTCAAGGACTTCTCCAAATTACTGAAAAGCAAAGATATATTTTAGAACTAAGTAGTGCCTGATTCTGGCCATGGTCTTCTCAGTTATTATGCATCTGAGAGCTGGACAATGAATAAATATGAAAGAAGTATTGAAGCCTTTGAATTGTGATATTGGAGAAAATTGTTGACTTTCCCATGGACTGCTAAAAGAATAGAGATATGTCTTGAAGAAGATGTAGCCAGAATGCTCTTTGGAGACAAAGATGATAAGGTTTCATCTCAACTACTTTGAGTATGTTGTTGTTGTTGTTGTTGTTGTTATGTGCCGTCGAGTCGTTTCCGAATCATAGCGACTCTATGCACAACAGCCCTAAACCCTGCTCTATCCTGCGCCAACCGCACCGCCTCTGACACACCCATCCCGATTACCCTAGACACCGAATCAATCCATCTCATAGAGGGTCTTCCCCTCCTGCATTGTCCCTCAACCCTCCCACGCAAGATGTCCCTCTCCAAGGACCCATCCCTCCTGGTAACATGTCCAAAGTATGTCAGATGAAGCCCCAGAATCCTTGCCTCCAAGGAGTAGCTTGGTTTAA
>NW_006399759.1:20365622-20367016 GCF_000299155.1 Elephantulus edwardii | reverse complement strand
AGATGGGCTGCTTTCTGGGTTCTCAATTGTATTCCATTGATCTATGTGTCTGTCATTGTACCAGTACCATGTTGTCTTAACCACCACAACAGTGTGGTAGGATTTGAAATCCGGGAGTGTTATGCCTCCTATCTTTTTTCTACTTTTAAGGAGTGTTTTGCTTATTCGAGGATTCTTTCCATTCCAAATGAAGCTGGAGATTACCTTTTCCATCTCTTTGAAGAATGGGATTGGTATTTGTATTGGGATTGTATTGAATGTGTAAATTGCCTTTGGTAGTATTGCCATTTTCACAATATTGAGTCTTCCTATCCATGGGCAAGGGATATTCTTCCACTTCTTCAGGTCTCTTATTGTTTCTTGTAGTAATGTTTTGTAATTTTCTTTGAATAGATCCTTTGTGCTTCTGGTTAGCTTTATTCCCAAGTATTTAATCTTGTGATCAGTTATTGTGAAGGGTATTGTTTTTCTTAGTTCTGGCTCTATATTCTCTTTGTTACTGTAGAGAAATCCAACTGATTATTGTATGTTGATCTTATATCCTGCTACTTTGCTGAATTGGTTAGCTATGTCTAATAGTTTTCTTGCTGAGTCTTTAGGATGTTCTAAGTATGCTATCATATCATCTACATAGAGAGATAATTTTACTTCCTCTTTGCCAGTTTGGATACCTCTTATTTCCTTCTCTTGTCTAATTGCTATCGCTAAGACTTCCAAAACAATATTGAACAGGAGAGGTGATAGTGGGCAAACTTGCCTGGTTCCTGTTCTTAAAGGGAATGCCTTTAACCTCTTTCCATTGAGAACAATGTTGGCTCTCAGGTTTTCATCAATACTTTTTTACCATGTTGAAGAAATTCCTCTCTAATCCTATTTTGTTGAGTGTTTTAATCAGGAAAGGATGTTGGATTTTGTCAAAGGCCTTTTCTGCATCAATTGATAGGATCATGTGATTCTTGTTCTTTGCTTTATCAATGTGACGAATTACATTAATTGTTTTTCTTATGTTGAACCATCCTTTCATACCTGTTATGAATCCTGCTTGGTCATGATGAATTATCTCTTTGATATATCATTGGATTCTATTGGCCCGTATTTTATTCAGAATTTTTGCACTTAAGTTCATAAGAGATATTGGCCTATAGTTTTCTATTTTGGTGGTGTCCTTTCCTGGATTTGGTGTCAAGGATATGTTTGCTTCATACAATGAGTCTGGGAGAATTCCATCTTTTTCTGTTTTCTGAAATAGTTTATGTAAAATTGGTGAAAGTTGTCCTCTGAATATTTGATAGAATTCACTTGTAAAACCATCTGGTCCAGGGCGTTTTTTGGTTGTAAGTTGTTGTATTACCTTTTCAATTTCTTCTTTTGTAATTGGTCTGTTCAGATGTTCA
>NW_006399759.1:20354440-20365522 GCF_000299155.1 Elephantulus edwardii | reverse complement strand
TCTAGCCATTCGTTTGTTGATGGGCACTTAGGTTGTTTCCAACTCCTTGCTATTGTGAACAAAGCTGCAATAAACAATAGCCCTTTCTTGTTCCAGCAATGGACCTCTTCTGTTCATGATGGACACACATGCAGGGCTTTGAAGATTTGTTCTTTGAGACTTGGGGCTTATGGACAATGAGATGACTTGTATATTCCACTTGGGCCAGTTGGTATTGCCCGTACTTTGACCTGAGTACACCAATATCCGATGTTTTGGAGAAAGGGAGACATGCCAGTGCCTGTAGAACTCTGATTGCTCTGCACTTCCTCACAAGAAAACAAATTCCATCTGGCCATGAACTTCTTAGATAACTAAGGCACAACATGTGCACAATTAAAAAGACTACACCATTTATGCAAATACTGACTTTAATTAAGACAAGCAAATACAGGAACAAATAAATCTTGTCTATTTCTGTTTCTCAATGTTCTGAAGATTCACAACAACTGATTACAAATCTGAAAATTACTAACAAGTAGTTATCAAATAATTCTCATAACATCATGAAATTCTTTCTTAGGAAGATCTTTAATGAGAACGAAATGAGGTTTTCATTATAACTGTTCTTTTCTGAAAGATGAGGGGATGGGTGGTTACTGCTGCAAGTGATCTCAAACTTAGTGCTAGAAATTATGTTTTAGCAGAAGGAAGAATATGTGATATGGATTATGGAAGAATATGGATTAGGGTCAGAACATGCAACCTATACAGATTTAAGAACACAAGTTGTTGTTGTTGTTGTTGTTGTTGTTGTTGTTGTTGTTGTTGTTAGGTGCCGGCAAATTGTGTATGACTCATAGCAATCCTATGAACAGTAGATCTAAGGCCTGTTCTAGCCTGTGCCATCCTCATGCTTCCTGATACACGAGAGCCCGTTGTGGCAGTCATTGTGTCAATCCACCTGGTGGAGGGTCTTCCTCTCCTTTGCCAACCCTCCATCCTTCCAAGAATCATATCCTTCTCCAAGGAATAGCCTTCTTCTGTAATCCTTCTTCATTGTCCAGGTCTCAGATGTATAGAAAGTAATACTAAAGAATATGGCCTGAATAAGATGAACCTTAGTCTTTAAAATGATATCATTACTTCTCAATAGTTTGGAAAGGTCCCTACCTGCAGATTTTCCCCATGCAATGCATCTCCTTATTTTCTAACTGCTGGTCCAAGGGTGTTAATTTTGGATCCAAGCAAGATAAAGCTGTTGACAGTTTCAATCTTTCCTCTGATGTAGTCTCGGTCATAGGTGGCTAACAAGGTGCTCAACATCTGAGAATCGGTCAGACAGAGAATCCAGGTTCTGGCAAGCTCAAGCCAGGATATAAGTACTCCAGATAAATGGCTGAATTTTTGGCAAAGCTCTGGTCCTAGGCAACTTGAACTCAACGACTTTCTCATTTTCTGACTTCCAGAGCAGAACCTTTCTCTCAGTGAATGTTTTAACTACAGCCTTCCTTGTACCTGAAATGCCCTCTCTCCCCTTTAATAAACCTACTTCTAATAGATCTATCATCTGTTCCTCTTTGGGAAAATGATGAGCATTCTCTTCCAGTGCTGTTTACAGCCTCTGAAAACTCATGGCAGGGTCAACTATGAGTTAGTTCCTACTTGACAGTACATAACATCACCACACTAGATCTTCCAACTAAAACTTATCTTTCTCCAAATGCATTAATTTTTCTCAATCAATTTAAGTTGTACTTTAAGGGAGAAATGCGTTGTTCAAGTGCACGTGCGGATTAATGCTAGAGGTTAAAAAAAGCAACATCTTTTGACTCTTAACTTGGGACTTCTTCCTGTCCAGGAACTTCAACTAGACACACAAATCTTCACCTAGCAAGTGTCATACTTGCAGAGAAACTCAGTTGGATGAACTGAGCCATTTTCTCCCCATACTCCTAGCCGATATAAGTCTGAATACTTCTTTTTAGGTGGGGCCTCTGGTTGAATCATAAGTTCTCTGAATGGACATGTGGAAGCCAGGGTTGGGTGAGTCTACCTCTGAGGAATTGCAAGAAGGAGATCTGTTGAAATTACCCTTGGAATTTCCTCTTATGTTCCCTGCATATTCTCCCTCACCTCATGCTAGGGTTTGGGGCTATGCATGTGCTCAGGGGTAGGGATAGGTGTAATCCCCAGGGCTTTACACTATAAACTTCATTTCCTCCTCTTACTTTAGTTAACTGCCCATGAACTCTATTAATATTTTGCAAATTGAGATCCTTAAAACACATGTTACTGTTAATTTTAACCTCATGTTAACTGGGATGTGGTCGAATTTTCAAAACAAATTCCAAGGATATTTTGATATGCCTTGGAAAATGTATTTAAAGGTAGCTCTAGGGCATGTATGTGTGTGTGTGTTTCCACCCTAAATCCACATATTTCCTTTCAAGTCTTATTGGCCAGCAATGGGCAGAAGTTGACTATTTCAGTAAAACAAGAGCCAAGACAGAGAGTGATTTTGTTAAGATACAGAAATGATCAAAAGAAATCTCATTTCTGTCAAGTCAGAACCACCTCATATCTTCACAGTTCACCCTTTTGCGGGTGTTCAGAGGCTATAAATCATAGGGGAGGAGAATGTCCATAATTCTCCTTCAGAGTTGATGGTTCAGAGCAGATGCGAATCTCCTGCTTTTAGGTGGGAAGTGCAATTCTCTGACCACTGGGTGACCAGACACAGCAGAAGAGTTAGTAGTAAAAAAAATTAAAAAAAATCTATTTCTGAGTTTCATAAACAGTAACAAAATTGTCCTTTGATTAATAATATGTTGATCTAAGTTTGTATTTTCCTGTTGTTCTGCAAATGCTTCATTATTCTGTAAATAATAGCTCCTTTGAAGTGAAAATACTTTGAAACATATAAAGTTTAGCAGGAAGATTATTTTTTTCCAAAATTTTTTCTCTCTCCAGTCATTTCATGGAAGAATATCAGAACCTCCAAATCTCATCATTCAGAAAAAATAATCCCCTTTCCTTCATTCTTCTTTTCACTTTCTTCTTCTCTCTCCAAACCTCCCTTCTTTTTATTTTTGCTGAGAAAGTTTCTCACTTCCTGTGTGCCTGCCTGTACTTAAGATTTTCCTACCCCTTGTAGATAAGATGTAGTGGTCAATGTGCCCCTGGACAACAGTCACCATGTGTTCACACAGTTAATCATTTCATTATACTTAGAAGTGTACAACTTCCTACCAGAAATTAATCTCATGGAATAAATGATTTAGAAGAAACTATTTGAGACCATTTTAAATTAAAATTAACCAATTGTCCCATCTGGTGACCTTGACAGAGTTTCAGCTATATATGCACCCTTGAAATGATTTGTGATTTTCTCTTAATTGCACTCTTTAGATTTACCTAAATGTTGTTCACACCAAATAAAGGAACTTTGTGGTGTAGTTATTGACACTTTTTGTCTTCACCATCAATTCTAAGACTGATGAGAGAGCACAGGACAATACTAGAAAAGAATATTCAATAGGCCCTGCTCCACATCTTCCCATAATGACCAAGATTGAAGGACTTAAAGAGAGTTATTTCTCTTCCCTTTGAATACAGTTCAAATTATTCTTGAATCTCCATTACTGTACTTTCTTCCCCACCCCCTCATGCATTACTTCCAATACATGTAGTACATATGCTTAGTATTTAGATGCCAACTTTCTTGATACTGGTAATAAATAATTATTTGTTTGAATAGGGCATCAAGCCATCTTCAGAAAGAGAAGGAAATATTCTTCCTGCAGAATCAACAAAAAATTACTTAGGACAATAATAATAAATTGATAATTACACTGCATGAGGGACAGATCAAATAACTACAGAATTTATCCCTTAGGTTTTTATTTGGTTTTTTTTTATTTTTTTTTATCCCTTAGTTTTAATTTTGTCAGGTTGAAGAGGGGGCAGTTATTGATGCCTTTGACCTGTGATGTTGGCGAAGAGAACTATCTCCTAGACTGTCAAAAAAATAAACAGGTATGTCTTAGAGAAGCCATCATGCTCCTTGGAGGCAAGGATGACAAAGCTTCATCTCTCATACTTTGAGCATGTTGCTAGGAGAGGCAATTCTTTGGACAAAGATATGCTGGAAGAGTAAAGTGTCAATGAAAGAGAGGAAGACCCTCACTGAGATGCACTGACACAGGGACTGCAACAATGCAAAGGCTCCGATGTATTAGAGATAATGAGGATGGCAGGGAATAGGTCTGTTGTTCCTAGGGTCCCTGTTAGTTGCATTTGACATGACTGTATCTTAACAATGACAACAATGGTATTGCTCAAGCTTCCCAAATTTAGTGGTTTTTATCTAATTGCCTTATATTTTAATGCTTACTAACTGTAGTGGATCCAGAAAGAATTTTGATATAGATTGTATCTTTCAAGAAGGAGTTTTGGTGGTGTAATGGATGCATATTTTTTCTACTAATCAAGAGGCCTGAAGTTTGAACAGGCCAGCCACTCCAAGAGAGAGAGATGAGGCAGTGTGTTTCTATAAGAATCAAAACCCTAAGGGCACATCTACTCTCTCCTTGAGGATCACCACCGGCCACAAGCAACTCCATGGCAGTGGCTTGGGCACCTCTATCAATAGGTGCCATATCAGAAAGTAATATTGATGAATGTTGTAAATGCACTTATTCATTAATTAATTTAAAATAATATACCCATTATAAGTAGACATAAGGGGCATTTTTTTTTTTAAATTTTGTGTGCGTGTACCGTCAAATCAGATCTGACTGGTACAGGAGGATATTGCGCCTCCTTCTCCGGCAGAGCGTCTGGTGGATTCGAACCATGTTCCTCTGGGATTGCAGTGCAGCTTCTTGCCACTAGGCCACCAGAGCTCCCCTATGGGGGCGGGGGGCATTTTATTAACATAAAAAGACACTTATTCTGATCTTCCACAGATAACTCCTTTAAGCCTCTCTTTCTTACAAGTTAGAAGAATAAAGAAATCCTTAGTATAAAGAACAACCCAAAACAAAATAAGAAAGAAATTTAAAAATCAATGAGAGAAAAAAACAAGCAATGAGAAGAGACATTTCTTTAATGTCTGATGATATATTTAGAAAATTTAACCATTCCATCATCAGAAATTATACATCACCGGTGTCTACCTGTGTCTCAGGTTTTTTTATTGCTAAAATGAATATAATAATGTCTATTTATCTGGTTCTTAAAATATTTTAATCAGTTTATATTTGTTCCCATTCCAAAGAAAGGTGACCCGACAGAGTGTGGAAATTATCGAACAATATCATTAATACCATATGCAAGCAAGATTCTGCTGAAAATTATCCAAAAACAACTGGACAGCACATTAACAGAGAACTGCTAGATGTGCAGGCTGGGTTTAAAAGAGGCCATAACAACAACAATAAAAATATTTTAGAGCATTGTCTGACATAGAAAGGATAACCATAATCAAGGATTTTGAGACTCACCATCTCTTTCCTTTTATCATCCTTTCAGATCTATACTTCTTATTCCCCTACTTACAAGTTTCATTGATCTATATGGGTCCCCTGAGAGTTAGCCTAGACCTTCATCTCTGAACTTTTAATTGAGCCATGGTTGTTGAATGTGTATGTTTAGTTAGCCCTAGGCCTCGCAGTACCAACAGCAGTTTGATAGGTCACATGCAGGCCATGTGACCATCTCTTTTCTCTTTGTAAAACAGTAGTCTTTCTTCCTTATTATATAAGGGATATTATACTTGCCTGTGTTATTTTCTTCCTTGTTTGCTTGTTTATTGCTGGAAGTGGGCAGGCTGTAGTCCTACTTTCCATTTAGTAAGAAAGTTAATCTAACTCTTCTATCCCTTGGTGAAAATAGAAGGCCTGGGAAAGCACTGCGGAGCCAAGGAGACTCATGTGGGGTCAAGCACACCCCTACCACCACAGCAGACTTTGCTCCTTGATAGCCCAGGGCTGGCCTGGGACCTGAAGCCTTCAGCTGAAGTCAGCAGCTCCCATAGTGTCTCAAACCTGCTGCTGGCCTCAAAGCTTAACTAGCTTGGCCCAGGCCCCATATCACTGCAGGATACACAGGGCTTCAAAGGAGGGCCCCTCAGAGCTGCCGCCTCCCTCTGAACACTTCTTGCCAAAGCGCTGCCGTGGCAGGCTTGAAGCTAAATATTTGGATTGTATGGGAGGGGAAAATGTGGCCCTTTGAGGGGTATTTTACCCAGGCCATTGGGAGAGGACCAGCTCATAGCAAAGGCATGCTGAGCTTCATGGCATTGGACAGCCATGGAATTTCTATGCAATCAGCTGGACAGCATGCTTGCAATCCTGGAAAACAACAGCCTGCAAAGTTCATATAGCACTTTACAGCCTGCCTGCTTGCCTCATTGCAATTCAGCCTCATAACAGTCTCCTGAAACGTCATGGTAAAAATGGCTCCCTCATTCTCTTGTAGAAATTGAGCAGGCTTCAAAAGAGGAAAAGACTCTGTGCTACACATCAGAAAAAAAAGGCTTGAAACTGGGCAGTGAGCTCAGGCCTTCTCAAGACAAATTCTGTGTCCTTTCTTTTCCATGTAGCTTTCTCTTGAATTATAATAAATTGACATCTAGTCAATTCTGACTCCTAAAAACCTATGTGTAGTAGAGTAGAACTATGCTCCATTATCTCCAAAGACAGATTTCTCAGTAAATCATCAGGGGCGTCTTGTGAGGACTCTTGGTGTGGACTTAAATTTTTAACCTTGAAAAGTTTAATCAACAGCCATGAATATTAACTGTCTCACCTAGGGGACTCCTTAACACTGATACCCACCTCACATGCACGCATCATCACACTGTACAAGGTAGACAAAATTTGTGGATTTTTGTTGTTGTTGTTGTTGTTTAGATCTTGTGAGGTTTTGGGGGGATTTTTAAGACAGAATACTTAAGTTCAGGATTCCATTGCCGCTCCTTGTTAGTTCTGGGACCCGAGATCTGTGTTAGTCTGCCTAATTGAGTGGTAATCTTCCCTGTCAGGGTAGCCAATAATAGGACTCCTTCTGCAGACTCCATCACTGGATCCCATTATAACCTACTGAATCGGTGTATCTTTTAAAAGCCTTTTACATACTTCACAGGAGTCCTGTGATGGCAAAAACATTTTGTGATGAGCTACTAACCAAAAGTTCATCAATTTGAACCCACATTAAGTAACTGAGGAATAAATAAATTCAATCTGCTTCTGAAAAAATGTCAGAGACGTGAAAACCTGAAGAGAGCCATCCTATAGTGACGCACGTGGGGTGGTCATGAAAATAGACCTACTCAAGAGCGAGTGTTTTGGTTTGAGTTACACACTGAACATACCCAGGATGATATGGGTGTTTTTGAAGAAGAAACTGATCATCATAGAAAGAAGGAAATTAGAGGGATGAAAGGGTATTTAGATACCATCTTCTCTGATATCATCATTCTCTAAATGTAAAAAGTTGTTTGCTTAAGTTGGCGTGGTGAAATAGTAGTGCAGCCAGACTTTAATCACCCAGGTCTGTACTCTTTTAGCCTTCTCTTCGTGTTCCCAAACATTTAGGAAACACAGTATTTCTTCCTGTGAAGTAGGGAGAACAGATGACATGTCCATGGTTTATAGATTAGGAAACTGTGATACAAGGGTTGCCATAATTACCTCAAATGGCATGATGAATAAACAGTGGCCTTGGGTCCTCACTTTTGATTTGTTCAGAGTCATCTCATTTTAAACTTGAACAACAAAATAATCAAAAAAGCTACACTCATAGTCATATTTTACATCCCAATAGTCAGAAGAAGTATCTTGTCTCAGACTTCCTATTTGTTCTAGGAATCCCTTTATAAAATATTTGTCAGGTAATTTAAACCACCTCTGTTAAATCATTTCCAGGGCAGTGCTCATCAGACAAATAATTGCTTTTCTAAACAGCTATGATTTCAAATAAAGTTTAACAAACGGCCTTGGTTTCAAATATTTGCCAACATCTGTGGTATATATGACAGTCTCAAAAACTTATCACAGTCCAGTCATGAGCAACTCGATCCCTGAGTAGGTTTTCAGAGGTTATAAATTGCATAGTAGTAAATGGCCCATATTTCTCATGTGGTGTGTCTTGTGGATTCAAGCCATCAGCCAGGTTGGCAGCGAGGTCCCCAGAGGTTTCATCATTTAAAAGTCCTTCTAAATATTAGCATGAGTATATACTTGGTATATATTGTCATATGCTATCTGGTGGTGTAGTAAACATACTAACTCAAATGTGGTCTGTCTCTGGTGATTCAAATCCATCAGCAATTTTATATGACAAAGATGGGCAGTCTCCTCAAGTAATTTGCAGCTTCTTTATAAAAATCCACTGGAGGGTCAACTATAAATTATTTCTAGTTAGAGAGCAATGTTGCTGCATACCATCAGGATGGAACCAACCCACTGCTGATTTCCTGTGGGTTTTTCATAGACAGTAAATTGCACAGGAGGAGATTGCCCATCCTTCTCCCACAGAGCAGCTACTGGATTCGAAATGTATGCCTTCGTAGTGCAGTTTCATACCAATAGGCCACCTGAGCCCCCTAGAAAGCAATGTTGGTGTTGTTGGGTGCCTTCAGTTAGAACTTACCCATAGATGACATTTGTCAAGTTTTCAGAGGCAGTTAATCACACAGAAAGAGATTGCCCATTCTTCTGCAAAGCACCTGGTGGATTTGAACCACAGATCTTCCCAATCGCAATACATCTTCTTGCCATAATGAGTTGAGTAAAAATATTGTGGTAATGCCTGCATCCCCGCGGTTGGCAGTCATCGTGCAGTCAGACTTGACCATTGCTGCCCATTGTGATACTTTGCTGTAGAATTTGTTACCACAACTCCCATTTTTAATTTTCTCAACTTTTTTTTGTGATTATAAGACCCTACCTTCTTCTCCTGTATGCCTGTCTGATCTTTCCTAGCACTTTCATTGGCTGCTCTTCTTTCTTATCCCTTAAACAGCAGTTTTACGGAAAGTGTTGATTCTCAGCCTCAGAAATGCACCTCCCAAATGCACAGCTGCACAGCCTCTGTACTGCATTCCAGATCTGCACATCCAACAACCTGTGAGACATCTGCAGTGGCATGCTTGCAACTGCATTTCTTTTCTCTAATCATTCTGGATACCTCTTTCCTATTCTTAGTGTTCTATTCTCCATCTGAATCAAAATCTTGGAAGTAATCTTTAGTCCCTTCTTTAGTTCCTTGGTACATGGTTTAACTTCGTGGTTTTATAGCATACAGCCTCCCTCCAGCCTCATTCCTGCTGATTTAGGTTTGACCCATTCTATTTCCCAGTGTTTTAACAGCTTCTCAGCTTCCACCCTGATCTCCTTGTCATTCTCTCAACACAATACCACTGGAAAGATCATTCTAAAATGAGAGGTATTTGATCATTTTCCGCTGCTAAAAAGCATTAATGGTCCTCAATCACCAAAGGGTAATAGCCAAATTCTATATCATTCACTAAGAAGCTCTGGGCAATCAGGCCGCTGCTTACTTTCCAGAATAATTTCCATTTTGTTGTTTTTGTTGGCCGTCATTGAATCAGCCCTCCAACTCAGAGGGGTCACATGTACAGTAAAAGAAAATGGTGTTTGGTCTTGTGCCATCTCATGTTAGGCTGCATATCAGATGATCATTTCTATTTATTGCCCCAGTAATCCCCAGAGATTCATCTATTTAATTCTGTTCATTTCCTTAAATACCCTAAGGTTACTCTGACTCCCATTGTTTTGTTAGGAGTGTTGAGTTGACAACTCACAACAATCTTATGAACAACAAACCTGAAATTCCTATCCTTTGCTGTGCTATCCTCATAATTTCTGACACACTTGAGCCAATTGCTGCAGTCAATGTGCCAATCCATCTCTTTGTCTTCTCTTTTGTTGACCCTTCACGAATCCCAGTAATCCCTTTCCAAGAAATTGCATCTTCTAGAAACACATTGCCCAATTTTGTGAGATGAAGCATTCCTACCTCCAAGGAACATTCTGGCTGCATTTTTCCCAAAACATATATGTATATTTGTTCTTTTAGCAGTCCCTGGGACATCCGGTTCTGTACTCCAACACCACAACTCAAAGACATCAATTATTCAAAAAGATTGAGATTGTTAACAACTTTAGTTTGCTTGGATCCACAATCAACACTCTTGTTACCAGCAGCCAGGACAATAAAGAGAAACACAGCACTGGGAAAGTCAGCTGTCAGTGACTTCTCCAGAGTATTGAAGAACAACGATATCAGTCTGGAAACTAAGTGCATCTGATTCAGGCCATACTCTTCACAATTGCTTACTATGCTTGCTATGCATCAGAGAGCTAGACAATAACAAGAAATGATAGAAAGAGAATTGATATGCTTGAGTTCTATCAACAGTTCTCAAATCATAGGTTCTCTGAGTCATCTATGACTCGATGGCACTTGAGAACAATAACAATGACAACACAGAGAGAGCTACGTTGGCCTAGTGGACAGAAAGCTATGCTACCAAGCCCAAGGTCGGTGATTTTAATCTGCAGCACTCAGGTCTGCTTTAAATTGTTTTATTATTATTATCATCATCATCATCATCATCATTATTCAATTTAATGAACATTTACAGATATTCATCATTGTTGCAGTTTTTTCTTTACCAGCCTCCCCCCAGTTCACTCCTCTCTTTGAAAAGCAAAAGATAAACTTCTTCATTGGTATACAATCCCCCCGACCCCATCCCTGCCTCCTTCCCCACTCCAAATGCACTCCACTATGCAACCTTAATTCTGGATACCTGTGATAATCACAATATGCCATCATATGTCACTTTAAACTGTTCTCTCCCTCAACTGTTACAGTTCAGTATACATAATCTATCCAGTTTTTCCCAGTCTTACCCCAACTCTAATGTCAGTCACTTTCTACAACAGTGGCACCATGTAGTATTTGTCCTTTGGGCCTGAGATATTTTACTCAGCATAATGTCCTCCAGGGTCACCCATTTTGAATAATATTGCATGAGTTCCTTGTTTTTCAATGCAGCATAGTATTCCA
>NW_006399759.1:20327831-20351298 GCF_000299155.1 Elephantulus edwardii | reverse complement strand
TTTCTGGTAGTTCTATCTTTTTTTGAGAGGGGTTATTGAAGTCTCCAAGTACTATAGTACTGTTGTCTATTTTTTTTTTCAGTTCTGTTAATGTTTGGTTTATGTATTTTGTAGGTCTTTCATTTGGTCATAGATATTCAGTATTTTTACATCCTCTTGTTCTATCGACCCTTTGAGCATTACGTAGTGACCTTCTTTGTTCTCTGTGATGGTTTTTGCATTGAAATTTATTTTATCAGAGATTAGTATCACTACTCCTACTCTTTTTTGGTTGCAATTTGCTTGGTATATTTTGTCCCATCTTTTATTTTCATTTTTCAGATGTGTCTCTTATAGGCAACATATTGATGGATTTTGGTTTTTTATCCAATCTGCTACTCTTTTTCTCTTCAGTGGTGCACTTAAACCATTCACATTCAATATGATTATTGAGAAGTAAGGTTTTATTGCTATCATTGTGTTCAATTCTTTTTGCCATTGTTGCTAGTTATTTTAGTCCATCCTGTTTTCTGCAACATCTCTGTATGAAAGATGTCTCTCAGTGTTTCCTGTAAGTTTGGTCTTATTTTTACAAACTCCCTTAGTTTCTGTATTTCTGGGAATATCTTGATCTCTCCTTCATATTTGATGGACAATTTTGCTGGGTACAATATTCTTGGGTGACAGCTGTGTCTTTGAGTGTTTGATAAATGCTATTCCATTATCTTCTTGCTCGCATGGTTTCTGCTGAGAAATTGGCACTTAGTATTATCTCCTCTCCCTTGTAGGTTACTCTTTGTTTCTCTCTCCCTGCTTTCAGAATTCTCTCTTTATCTTTGGTTCTGGCAAATTTGACAATGATCTGCCTTGGTGTTTTTCTTTTAGGGTCTATTATATATGGTGTTCACTCAGCTTCTTGAATATATATTCTTTCATTCTTCATTATGCTTGGAAAGTTTTCTTCTAGTAATTCTTTCACAACTTTTTCAGTGCCTTTACTTGCTTCTTCCTTTTCTGGGATTCTGATGATGCGAATATTATTTCTTTTGATGGGATCCACATTATTCTTAGGGTTTCTTCTGTTTCCTTCTTTTTTGATTCTGCTTTTTCTTCAATCAGATCTGTAGTGATAATTCTGTCTTCTATTTCACTGATTCTGTGTTCCATCTTTTCAACTCTGTGTGTCCCTCCATCATGTTGATAGCATCAGAAACCTTAGAACTCATATTTTGGATCATAGTTTCTTGTTTTTGCAGTGTGTCTAGTGCCTCCTTTGTTTTATCTGCATTGTTTTGGATTGCTTTTTTAAGCTCTTCCTGATTTTTGCTAGCATTGTCCTGTAATTCATCAAGTTTCCTTTTTATCCATTGAAAATATTCAATCATTGTTCTTTTAAACTCTGTGTCAGAAAGTTCCATCAAGCTTTCTGGCTTTAGGACCTCCATTGCTACTGTGTCTTCTTTGGGGGGTGATATCTTGCTTTGGGCTTGTGGGACAAGTGAAGTACCCTGCTTTCTTTGGGCCATTGATGTGGCAGAGTTGTTTGTGTCTGAGGTGATAGCTGTTTTTATATTTGATGTCACTGCGATGTGAAGGAAGAGGGGATGGGGGCAGCTGGAATGCAGCCCTGGCCTGGCCCTCCCTTGACTGTCCTCACAGATTTCCCACCAAAATCCAAGTTTTCTAAATTGTTTTTTGTCAAACATTCTTCTACGTGGTATAGACTGGTCTGTATGTTGCAGTACAGAGGTAACTCATGGTTGCTGTGATGCTAAACACTCTGACACTGATTTGCCAAATGTGATAATAGTTACCCATGGTGGACTTGTTTTTGGTGGAGCTTCCTGATTAAAACAAGCTTGGAAGCAGGAGTGACATCCACTTCCGAAATGGCTTATCTCCATAAACTCTATGAGCAGTGCTCAGGTCTTTCATTCATAGGGTCACTATGTGTCATCTACGACTTGATGACACTTAACAACAGCAACAAGGAGAACAAACAGCTTTGTTCTAGAGAAGGGAAAGCAGGCTGCTTCTTGGAAGCAAGGATTCTGAGGCTTCATCTGACATAGACTTTGGAAATGTTGCAAGGGGAGACCAGTCCTTGGAGAGGGACATCATGCTTGAAAGGGTAGAGGGATAGAGAAAAAGTGGAAGACCATTGATAAGATGGATTGATACGGTGACTGGGGTAATGAGGGTAGGTGTGTCAGAGACAGTAAAGTCTGCACAGAATAAAGCAGGTTTCAAGGCTATTGAACATAAGCCCACCATGCGTTGCAAGTGATTTGATGGCACATAACAACAGCAACATCCTTATTTATTGTATAGTGCTCAGATGCATAGCAAGTGATTGTATCTCAACTTTAAGAAGACAAAAATTCTTATCACTGGACTGATAAGCAACATCTTGGTAGATGCTTCCAATGATTTCATCTTGATCCACCATCAACTGTTGGTACCAGTAGTCAGAATATCAAGCTATGTATCATATTGCACAAGTCCACTGTCAGGGACCTCTACAAATTACAGAGGAACAATGATGTCAGTTAGAAGACTAAGGCTCACTTCATTCATTCCATGTTCTTTTCAATCACTTGTTGTACCTCTAAGAGCTGAATAATGAATAAGAATGACTCTGTCTTCTAGACCATACATATTTCTGTCATTATCACCTCAAGTACTTAGTTATCTCTTGATTTCAACCAACATATCTGAGACTACTGTCCCACTCAATGCAAGTCTGGAATAAAGTATGTGGTCAAAAATATTTACTGAATTAATAAAACAGTTAAATTAAAAATTGATTGATTGTATTACATACTTTTCCACTAACTCATGACTCTCTAAGCTTGCCCTCAAATGTTTGGCCTTGATTTCTTTCATAGTAACGCAGCCAAATGTGGCAGATGTTTATTATTTATATCTAACTAGAAAAATTCTTTTATTTAAAGAAAACCTTTCCATAAAGACTTGAGTGACACAGAGCAAAATTGAAAAAGGAAGAAAACACTGAAGTCTCACTTCTCCCCAGAGCCTCAGATCTCTGGCAGGCCATGTTTGAGCATGTTTGTTGTCCTCACCCTTTCTGTCTCCACTGCAGTCCTTAAAAACTGGTGGCAAGGCAGCGGTCTTCACTTTAGAGCTCTTCCCTTCTGCTTCAGGAGAGTTGTGTTTTTTTGTGTTTTGTTTGTTTGTTTTTTTTTCCCTTTGTGGCCCAATTAACCTGTTTGCTAGACTGTGCTTTCTCCTTTATTCTTAGATAGACTTTAGTTATCTTCTCAAATTAGATGATGGCAACTGAGCGATAAACCCACATGTTCTGTCATCTGCCTGGGGCAAATTCTATAAAATACACTGAAATAAGAAAGAAATAAGCGCTTGAATTAAATTTAAATTTTGTTCCACTTGAATTTATTTTGTGCTGATCCTACTGTTAGTATCATAATGTATGATATTAATCAACATATTTTTTCTTGCTGTCATTTTCAACAGGTAATATTCAGAGTGTGAGCAGTAAACGAAGGAGAACTTTTTAAAAAATGTTTTCATGAAGTTACTTATATACATTTCATTTTATAACTGTAATTGTTGTTGTCATTGTTCTTGTTATGTGCCATCGAGTTGTTTGCAACTCATATGTACAACAGCCTATGTACAAATGCCCTAAACCCTGCTCTATCTCTTGCCAATATTATTGTCTCTGACATGCCTATCCCCATCACCCCAGTGACAGAATCAATTAATCTCATTGAGGGTCTTCCTCTCCTGCCTCTGTCCACCTTCCCAAGCATGATGTACCTCTCCAAGAACTGAGTCTGCCTTGCATCATTTCCAAAACATGTGAGATGGAGCTTCAGAATCCTTGAGTTGAAGGGGCAGCCTGGATTAACCCTCTCCAGGATGAACTTTTTTGTTCTCTTAGCAATCCATGGTATATTCAATACTCTTCTCTAGCACTACAGCTCAAAGGCATAAACTTTCCTTCTGTCATCCTTAGTCACTGTCTGGCTCTATTATGCATAGCAAGTAATTGCAAAGACCATTTACAATATCCTACAGAAAACTCACGCTATCATTTCCCCTTTGCCTTGCCCATCCATTCACTAATGTCTGTTTCCTCTCCCTCACCTCCAGACCCTGCCTGTCATCTGTCCACAATTGTTTTTACCTGTGGGCAATCTTTCTTTTATTTCTTTCTCTATTTTTAGGGATGGGAGGCAGTGGAGGTGGAGGAAACATTCTTCACTATTAAGGGTGAGGTCAGAAGTGTCACAGGAATATTTAGAAAGCAAATGCAAAGACTGGGCACTCTGTCCCTCTGAGCTAAATTTATATAAAAAGTAGGAACCTACAAACTGAAAAGGAGAACAGAGATTGTGGGAAATACCAGTTTAGAGTCTAGTCTGTGAGTGGATTCCATCCAATCTTCACTCTGGGGTTAGCTCCTAAGGTGGAGGGACACTAGAATGACCTCACATTTGTCTGAGCCCCCAAAGGTACCTTTTTGTTCATCACAGATCATAACTGAGCAGTAAGCAAGGTTCAGAGAGAAATTGTGGATGGTGCATGATGCCCGAGGAAAGTTCTCAGTAACTCTGTGGGGTTTACAGCAGACAAATGAGAAGAAAACCTCATATAGCCCTTCAAACCCCAAACTAACACAGGGAGAGAAGCTAGAAGCAGAATTTCCCAGTGCTCCAAGAAAGTGCACATTTGCTGACGGAGTGAAAGCAGGGAACTACAGTGTGCAGGGTCCTCCCTAGACCACACAAGAGAAGGTGTGAGCAGGTGTGGTACTGTATGTTTATTGTTCAGCATGGACTTCCTAGATTACTGTCTGACTCTTGCCACATGACTGGGTGGGACTATGCTAGTGATATAAATGAAGTGTTCTTTGGGTGGAAACTTGCCAGGAAGGTATACAGACTACCAGTGATGGGAGTGGTCAGTCTTGCCATCTTGCTAGGTTTACATGGAGCAGAGTCAGAGGCAGATAATGGGATTTGAGTCTTTTGGGGCTAGAGACATTTTTGTATGAGAGGGGAAACAGACTGAGATCGAGACACCAAAGCAGTGAGAATCAACTGTATGTTCAGTTCAGTCTGGGTCCAGTAGAAGACATAACTGACCTTGGATTGCTTCTCCACAGAGCCAGAGAAAGAGCCTTTGTTCAAGCTTGATTTAGGACTAGGGGGGAGAGGCCATAATTGATATGGCTAAGAGAGCTTTGTAGCACTAACCTAATAAACCTTACAATCACAAGTATAATCTCTGAATTTTGTGTGTCATTGGAATGTGTTAAGAAATTATTGTGGCCTAATGGATAAAGAACTGTGCTGCCAACCTATAGGCAGGCAGTTTGAATCCACCAGCTGCTCTGTAGGAGAGAGATGGACAGTCTCCTTCCCCATAAATAACAGTGTCTGAAAACTCACTGCAGGATCAGCTAGGAGTCTGTTCTCACTTGAAGGCACCTAACAATAATAACATTGCAATAGATTAATGAATCCAGTAATAAAGTATTGAGAGCCCTGGGAATGATGGTGTTAAAATTGGTAGAAGTAGGTGTGAGGAACACAGGGGTACATCTGTCCTCATGAAAGTTAAGTTGTTTTCTGGATAGAAAGAACCACATTTTTTACAGCGGGTCAAGTGAAGAGAAGCAGGTCATAGCCCAAGACACAGGTCAGTGAGAAAGGGAATGTGTCTGAGGGAAAATGAAGCTGTGGCACAACAGTCTATGTAAATTGATGTGAACTTTGTAACCCTTCTTAATCACTGCATTAACATGCAAAGTAGAAAAAAATAGGTGATGTGGTAAAATGAGATGAAGGATATTAATTGCTTAGTATAGTGTCTGTTGCTGTTCTGAACCATTGAGTCGTAGCCAACAGATGGCTGACCCTCTGGAAGGTTTTCCAGGGAAGTAAATCACATGGAAGGAGGTTGCCCATCTTTCTCTCCCACGAATCAGCTGGTGGATTCAAGATGCATACCTTTGTGTTGGCAGCACAATTCCTTACCACTAAGCCACCAGAGCTTTCTAGTATAGTACCTAGATCCTCATAATTGTCCAACATTAATTTATGTTTACCAGAAATATTAATTTATGTTCAATGTTGTGATTATGTTTACTAACATTATTCTATGCTTGTTAACACATAACATGGCTTAATAAACTTTCAGAGCCTCACTCCTCAGTACATACTTTATCTGGTAGCAGAAGCAGATTATTACGTGTTTCTTTATGCTGTTGCTAAAACATTTGCCATGAGTATCCATCCAACAATGGAGAATAGTTTGACCAGAGATATCTATAATTACTAACTTTGACCTTGAGGACTTTTGAATAACTTTGTTTCATCAGAATATTTTTCAATACTGTTGAGTTTTTATTAAAGAAACATTTTCTTGAATAAGTTTCACTAAGATGATTAAAGTTTTAGACAATGTAGCTAATCGCATTATAAACTGTGGGATATACATTACCCATAAACATTGGCAGGCTCTCTGGTCTCTTGGGAAGTTGTTTTCCAATTGTGGTGATGTTACAGAGTAATGTATATGTAATGTGTAGAACTGAAGTAAAAGGTCTTACCTCTCCAATTCTATCACCATGTAATTGTATTAGAATCTTCATTACCTTGAACACACTATTTCCTTCATCTCATCATGTCTTCCATTGCTGTTGTTGTTGTTAAGTGCCATCGAGTTGTAGATGACTCATAGCGACCCTATGAACAAAAGTCCTGAACACTTGTATAACTTTTATAGTTTCTCTCAGTTCATGGAGTTTCTGGAGGCAAGCTATTTTGTAAGTGAATGCCACTCCTGCTTCCAAGCTTGTTTTAATTTGAGAGCTCTGCCAAACACTAACCACCATGGGTAACCATTATCACATTTGAAAAATCAGTGTCACAGTTTTTAGCATCACAGCAAACAAGGGTTACCTCTGTACAGCAAATTGATAGACCAGTGCTACACTACTTAGAAGAATGCTTGACTGAAAACAATTAAAACCGGACCCAAGGGCCAAAATATCTTTTTCAATTTCCGATTTAAATCGCTAGTTGTGAGTAACAGTCTCACCCAAGCCTCAGCCAAACAGAAAACACACCTTTGTAGAATCTAGCTGCTCTACTCATCTTCCCAAACTAGAAAGCAGCCCCATGTCTTCCATCACTCAACAAAATATCAAAGTAGAAGAAAAAAATTCAAAGTAGAAAATTACTTGGCCATAAAAGGGTTAATGATACTCCAATTTTATTTGCATTTGAAATTATTTTCAACTGATGAATTGTTTTATTTTTAAATTTTGTAACAGTGATTTAATTTAGTCATCATATTTTTGGCAATAACAAATCTATTTCTTGCAATTTCTGTCATCACATATTTTCTTTTGCAATCTTCATTTTCACTATAGCCAAGCCATTTTTTTCGAGGTTGGATATTGGAGTACTAAATGTTATTATAAATATTTTCTTTTTCTCTTACTAATAAACTTTATCAATATAAGTTTTAGGCTTTGTTAGTTTTGCATTGTCATTGTTATTTTAATGACATATTGATAGTAGATGATATAGACAGCATACAGGGAATGTTGAGGTAGAGTCGTCTGCCAGTCACTGAAAATTTCCTTTGCTCTATTTTCTCAGGATATGGAATCAGAGAATGGGTAGTTTCAGGGTCAATCAGTTGTAAAAAGAAAGCCATTAAGGACATCTTGAAACTTAGCTTCATTATCTGATTAAAATTTTATTTTGTTCTTATTGTTGTGTGCTGTCCAACCAGTGGGTTTTCAGAGGCAACGGATCACAAGAGAGGATATTACCCACCTTCTCCCATGAAGCAACTAGTGGATTCAAACTGCATATCTTTGGGTGTCAGTACCTGTCTTTACCATTAAGCTACCAGAACACCCTGTATATTTCTCTGCATGTAGAAAATTCTCCAAAAGACCTGAATATCTCAGGCAAAATAGTCACTGTTGAGCTGCTTGCTAGTCTATTGTTGGACCTGAAAGAAAACTCAAGGTTCAAATGAATGCCTTAAAGGGTCAAAAATAAAAAAGAAAACCAAAGGCAAATTGTCTCAGCAGTTCTTTCCAACCTCATGGACTAAGAAATCTGGATTCCAGGAGAATTGAAAGGGTTTATTGAGAGGGACAAAAATTGTCTTGAGTTTAGGAAAATGTACCACATTTTTTTAGGATTATGTGATATGATAGTGTGTTTTGCATGTGAGAAGAACTTGAATTTAGGGAGGCCGAAGGGTGAAATATTACGGATTAAGCTGTATTTTCCTGGAGTACCTTCTATAAATCCCAGCTTTTATAAATGTAAATATAATCAGACATGAGAATAAGATTTGTTATGTCAATGAGCCTGTTTCACTATAGGGTGCACTTTAAGTCAGATAAAACAAGAAACAAGAAAAGGGAAAAATAGGGTTTTAAGATCTGCCCCCTGAGATTGCGAGAAGAGTCTTCTCCTTAAGTCACTGCCCTGAACTCACACTTGGAACTTCCTAATTGTACTACATAAAGTTATGCTAGTACAGTAATCCATGTGTGGTATTTCTGTTATAGCAACAGTAAGAAACTAAGCCATGCGCCCTGAGGTGAGACTCCTGTGTGACTGTCTTAATAACAAAGTATTTCCCGGTTAGAAACCCATAGAAAGGAGAAGGCGAAAACAGCTTAATGGAGAACTGAGAGGAAATCCAAATAACCTTGCCAAGTTCAGCAGATAAAAGGCAGGACACCCATTTAAAGTTTAATTTCATTTAGGCAATCTGTACTCTATACAATATTTCTTGTTTGCAGGGTTGGTCTTGCACTTGCCAACACTACCTGCATGGCATCCTGGCACTACCGACTACAAGACAGGAGAGATGGATGAAGTGTGAAGGGGAGGAAGGCCCAGCGTCTCTCACTTTTGTCTGCTGAGTTCTGAACTGCATCTAGTAGTTAAGAGTAAATGACAGAGTAAAGGGGTGAAAATGGTTTGAAGAAGCATCTGCTTTCAAAGATATTCTCATTTGCTTGCTATGAGTCTGACAGTGGGACAATGACAAAGATGATAGCAGAAGAAACAATATATTTGAATTAGGGTATTGGAGAAGAATATTGAACATTCCATGAAAAAGCCAAGAGAATAAACAGATCTGACCTGGAAAAAGTGAAACCAAGGTTCTCTTCTTGGAGGCAAGGATAGTGAAATTCCATCTCATACTTGGGGCATGTTGTTTGGAGAGGCCACTCTTTTAAAAAGTACATCGTGCTTGGAAAGGTAGAAAGAGAGTCAACATTAGAGAGGAAGACTCAAACCAAGATGGATTGACCTGGTGACTGTAATAAAAGGTTCATGTGTGTCCCAGATGATGAGGATGGTACAGAATGAGGCAAGGTTCAGATGTGCATTTCATAGAGTTGCCGTGAGTCACAGTTTACTCTATGGCACATATTCACAACAACAGGAACCTCCCTTCAGGGCATGTAGTGGCAGTCCTGTATAATTTAATAATCATAAATCTAGTTCAAATAATAGCTAAAAATGAGTGTTCATAATAATGCTAATAATAGGATTTAAAGTGATATTTAAAGTACTGTCTCAATTCTAAAACCAATGCGATATATATTTTTAAAGTTTAAAAAATATTTTAAAAACACATTTTTTAGAAACAAGACTTTCAAAAAAAAAAGAAACAAGACTTTCTACTGGCATAGGACTCTGCTGGCGTAGTGGTAAGGAGCTGTTCTACTTACCATCCCAAAGGCATGTAGTTCAAATACACCAGCTGTCTGTGGGACAAAGATGGATAATCTCCTGTGATATTAAATTGCCTTTGAAAACCCACTGGCAGGTGAGCTATGGGTCAGTTCTGAATCGATGATATATAACAACAGCAGTGGTATAGTCTATAAGGAGTTTCACTGCTAAGCAAAGGCAGCATTCACCTAGGGTTCAAATTCACCAGTTGTTCCGTATACGGCATAAAAAATGGACAGTCTCCTCCTGTGTGATTTGCAGTTTCTGAAAACCCACTGGAGGGTTAGCTGTGAGTCAGGTCTGTATCAACAGCAATGAATTAGAGTTGAGCTATTATACTGTATGGTGAAATAAAGTTTACTAATTTCTTTATTTTGTACACTTAGGCTCTGCATATTTTGTGGCTAATCCATATGACTCTGTGAGTCACTATATAAATATGAGCATATCTTTAATATTTTTATAGGATTATAAGCATTTTATATGATAAATGTTTTACACCCAACTTTATATGTAGGCTGCCAAACAAAACTTGAAGAGATGGAGAGTTGTTTACTTATTCCGTGCTACAGTTCTTCTGTAACGATAGGATTGCTTCCACTAACCACAAAGAAAATATTCAGGTATTAACCAGAAAGATCAGTCGATATCTGCAAGTATCTGAAGGATGTTATGAGAAAAAGAAAGTAGATTTATTCTGGTGACTTGGCAGATAGAGCCAAGGTCAAAGTGAAGCGATACGGAAAAGCAGACATTAAAGCAATTCAAGGAGTAGTTGTTGTTGTTGTGTACCTTTGAGTCAGAACTGACCCATAGCTGACCCTCCAGCAGGTTTTCAGGGGCAATTAAGTGCACTGGAGGAGATTGCCCATCCTTCACCTGCGGAGCAGCTGGTGGCCTCGAACTGTGTGCCTTCGGGATTGGAGTGCAGCTTCTTGCCACTCTTAAAAGTCATCTTTGTAGACAACAGAATTGACTTCCTTGAGAAACAGGGAACCTTGGTTTGCTAAAAGCATTCATGCTGTGGAGCAGAAATATGCACTCAGGGTTGATATTTAAGAGGCTGAAAGAAGCAGGTGTGGAGCCAGAAAATTTGTGTTCCAATCCCAGTTCTGCTACTTTTTGGTTGTGTGTTTCAGTAAGAACTTTCTTTTACTTATTCGGTTGCATAATGCAGGGTATAGTTTTCGAATAAGCACAATCAAGTGTTCTGGGATTCCCATTCTCCTCAAGGTTGACCACAATTTGTTGTGACCTACACAGTCAAATACTTTTGCACACTCAATAAAACACAGATAGATATTCCTCTAGCACTCTTTGCTTTCTGACAAAATCCATCCAATATTGGCAACAATGTCTCTAGCTCCATAGCCCTAAATCCAGCTTCCATTTCTAGTAGTTTCCCTGTCAATATATTGTTCCAGTCTTTTCTGGATAACCTTCAGTAGGATTTTGCTTGCATGACAAGTGATATTGTACAATAATTTCCACCTTCTGTTAGGTCACTTTTTTTTTGACTGGAAATAAATGCCGATCTTTTCCAGTCAGTTGACCATGTAGTTGTCCTCCAGATTTCTTGGCAAAGCCTGATGATCATGTCCAAGGCAGCATCCATTTGTCAAAATATGTCCATTGGTATTACATCAATTCCTGGGGCTTTATTTTTGGCCAGGTCCTTCAGAGTAGGCTGGATTTCCTCCTTTATTACCATTGCTTCTTGATCATACGTTGTTTCTTTAAGGCAGTCTTCAGAACAGACCAAGGGAACACTGCATGGTTCAAAATCAAGAAGGGGGTGTATCAGGAATGCATCCTGTCTCCATACCTTTTCAATCTATATGCAAAACAGATCATTTGGAAGAATGGGTTTTATGAGGAGAAATGTGGCATCAGGAATGAAGGGATACTCATCAACAACCTGTGTTATGCAGATGACACATCTTGCTTGATGAAACTGAGGAAGACCTGAAACGCTTTCTGTAGAAGGTCAAGGACTTTAGTCTTCAGTATGGATTGAAGCTAAACATCAAGAAAACAAAGATTCTCACCACTGGGCAAATTAGCAGCACCATAATGGATGGAGAAGAGATTAACAGTTATAGCTGCCTTGATTCCAAAATTAATACTCTCTACACTAGCAATCAGGAAATCAAAAGATTAATTTTATTAGGTAAATCTGTTGTCAAAGACCTTTCCAGAGTACTGAGAAGCATATAGCAACAGCAATTCAGGATTAGCTTTGTGTTCTGACCTACAAATTTGGGCTTAATGCATATGAAGTTACACTGCTAACCGAAAGCCAGACCTTTCTGGTGGTTTGAAGGCACCAATTCCCCTAGGGAAAGGTGGATAATTGCTTTCCATGTGATTTCCAGCCTCAGAAACTCAATAGATGGTCAGTTATGTGTTGATTCTCACCGGAGGGCAATGAGTGAGAAGAAATTATTGCAAAGTAAATTAATAAGGCTGTTATAGAATTCAGAACCATCCTAAACATCTACTGAGCTATTGTTGTTAGGGACATTTGATTCAAGTATGACTCATAATGACCCAAGAACAATAGATCTGAATCCTTCTGTATTCATCATTTCTGACATATTTGAGTCCATTGATGCAGTTTCTGGGTCAATCCAAGACTTTAAGGGTCTTCTTCCCTTTTCCCTACCCTCCACCTTTCCAGCATGATATACTTTGCCAAGGAATAGCCTCTCCCTAGCAACATGCCCAAGGCATGTGAGATGAAGCTTCATCATCTTTGGTCCCAAGGCAAAGAAAGTAGTATACTTTCTTCAAAACATATTTGTTCTTGTAGCAGACCAGGAGATATTCAGTACTCCTCTCTAACATTACAGCTCAAATCATCAATTCTTCTCCTGTCATCCTTATTTACTTTCTAGTTGTCAGGTACATAGAAAATGCCTGAAAAGACCATGGCCTGAATCATGAGCATCCTAATCTTCAAAGTGACCTCATTGTTCCTCAATAATTTGTTGTTGTTGTTTTTAGATACCTTTGATTCAAGTATAACTCCATAACCAACAGATCTGAATCCTGCCATCCTCAGCATTTCTGACATACTTGAGTCCATTGATGTAGTTACTGGGTCAATCCATGTCTTTAAAGGTCTTCTTTTTCGCCTACCCTCCACTTATTCCGTGGAGAGCAACATTATGCTTCTATAAGTGGAGAATCTGCAAAGTAAAGGAAGACCCTTGACCAGATGGATTGACATGACAACTGCTACAAAGAATTTTGGTCAGAGGGTGTGAGGATAGCACAGAATAGGACATGGTCCAGATCTGCCATCTACTTGGTGGCACCTAACAACTACAGACTCTTGTGAAGCCAGACTTGAACTTTTGGCAGTTTTCTGTCAATATACTGTGCAGGCAGAACCTCTGAGCACTTGTTCAGATAGTATCAGGGTAGAGCGGCTTGAATAGACAATATAAGCAGCCAATTCTCAGAGCTTTTAAGTCTACACTTCATCTTAGAGTGTGTCACTACAATGATGTTATTAAGAGACCCCACAGACACTCCACAGGACAGACTCTAGTTCTGTTTGTTTCAGGGTTATGCCTTGTTGTTTATATTTTTATGAGAATAAAAATGAGTTTAAGCTTTGTTGCTTTACAGGCATGATAGACTCCAACTGTAGTTTTGTAGCTTATCCATCTTGACATCTAATAGCTGCCTTGTAAAAGCAGTTTTGCAATCTTTAAATGCCCATAAATAAGAATTTGAACGTTTATCTTCCATCATGTGACTTGGTAAAAGTAAACAGCAAGACTTTCAATCGAAGAATGGAAGTGATGAGTGAGTGAAATGATCTGAAACAGGAGGGTTAGGTAGAGAATGTGTTTCAAATGTAAATACGTGAAGGAGTTAAGGGCTGCTGGTTCCAGAGGAGTAAGTATTACCTGGCAGGCAAGCAGTTGCTGTCAGTGGAGGGGAAGGCTCTCCACTGTGTAGAGCCTTAGGTGCCTTTGCTAATTATGGCACTTACTGAACTTTATTCCTTCTTTGAAATCTCCCTTCGCATAAGATCCAGAAGGGTGTACTACAATTGAAAGGTATCTCCTCGCTCAAGAGGAATTAAGATTGAGATCCATGAGAAACTGTGAAGAACAGAAAGTTTGATCACCTGCTAATTCATTAAAGCTGCATTAGGTAAAACAACACACTAGAGCTAGCCATTCCTTCAAACTGCCTAATATTAAGGGTAAAGAAATCTCACTGAACATAAAAGAAAGCTAATATTGGAAATCTGTCCTAAAGGAGTACGGGTTTGTTTATTGTTATGGTTTCTGTTTGTTTTTTTAAAATAAATGGAGAGTCCTAAGTAAGACAATAGTGGTTAAGACAAGGTAGAAGATGCATTGAAATTGTTGACTCACTTAAAAAATTCATCATGCCTCTGTATGAGACATCCTAAAACTGTTAGAATCAAGAAGAGAATCATATTTGCTTACAATAATCCACAAACTAGCCAATGCTTCTGCAATTCAGACCATTTTTGGTTGTTTTTCTTGTTCAAAATCCTAGAAACTTTCAGACCTAACACTGAGCATATTCAAAATGAGATTTTGTGGTTTCATGAATTGTTAGTGTTTAAATATTTCAAAGTAATATTTTAAAGAAATATTAAAGAGTTTGTCAATAGCATGGGCAACTCTACCTTCCAAAGAGTTGGTGGATTCAAACAGACTGTCTTTCTTCAAAAGACTTTTACTTTAGACCTTCCATCCTTGACATCTATAACAGAAACTCTGGAAATGAATTACCAGGGAGGAGCCAGCTCAAAAGCCTCCAGAGAAGGAGTCAGCTCTGGTGAGCCTGTCCCCAAGCACCTCAGACAAGGGCAGAAGAGGCTGTCCTCACTATGATCTTTGTATGTATGATTGTTTCTATCATTTGCTGTTAGAGGTATAATATCTATACTTATCAATTAGTTCTCTGAATTGGGGGAGTGATTTTCATGTTGCTACTATTATGCTGCTAGGCGAGGCTATACTTTGAAAAGATACATCATGCTTGGAAAGATGGAGAGTCAGAGAAGAAGATAAAGACCCCCAGTTAGATGTATTGTCACAGTGACTGCAGCAATGGACTCAAATGTGTGAGAGAGGAAAAGTATGGAATAGGATAGGACAGGTTTCAGATCTGTTGTTTATAGGTTTGTCATGGGTCATATTTGACTTAATGGCACCTAACAAGAACAACAACAGCTTATTTTAAAGCTTAGGCATATGTGGGTGTGTGTGCGTGTGTGTGTGTATATGTGTGTGTGTGTGTGTGTGTGGTTTGTTGGATATTGTTTGTTCTTATCAGTACAACATTTGTATGTCAGTTTTTTGTTCTGGGGGAACTTTTGGGTTGCTTTAATGCTGAAAGCAAACTCACCAGTGTTTCTAAAGCCAGCAGGGTTACTCATGGTGAACAGATAAGGTAGACTAGAAAGCATGACTGGACATACACTTCTGAATACATCAGCCTTCAAAAAGGCTATTAATAATAGAAGAACATAGATAGCTATCATATTAGAAATAGAGACTGTATTTGAAGCTAAATGAGGAAACTAAAACTGAGGAAAAACAGCTGCAAATATCCACTAGGAATTGGAATGTGGAATATATGAAGTATGAATATAGGAAAATTGGAAGTTGTAAACAATTGGATGGAACATATAACTGACGACTACATGGGGAATTGAAATGGACAAAAATGGGCTACTTTGAAATGGACAATCATATGATTTAGTGGGCAAGAATAAAATGTTGAAGGTGTTATATCCATAGCTAAAAAGACCTTTGCAAGATCTATCATAAAATACAATGTTGTGGGTGAAAGGATAGTGTCCATCTGCTTACAAGAAAGAAGACTTGTTAGTACAACTGTTATTCAAATATACGCAATAATAGTTAATCACAAAGTTGTGGCAATTTCTAAAATCTGAAAAATGACCACATACTCATTCAAGAGGTAATAATAATAATAATAATAATAATAATAATAAGTGAGTGGAATGTAACAGTTGGGAAAAATTAGAAGAAATAGTTGTGGGAAATTAAGGACTTGGTGATACAAATGAGGCTGGAGGTTGAATAATAAGATTTTGTACACTGAATGATTTATTCAAAGTAAATACCTTTTAAAGAAACACAAACAGTGATTAGAGACATGGAGTTCACATGATGGACTGCACAAGAAAGAATCAGATTGAGTAAAAGAATCGTTGGATAAACTAATTGTCAGCAATCAAAATCATGCTAGATGCTAACTATCACAGACCAACAAATACCCATGGGCAAATTAAAATTGAAAATGAAGACAAATCTACAAAAACCAGAATATAGCCCTGGTTATATCTCACCTGAATATAAAACTTATCTGAAGAATAATATTGGTACATTGAGCACTAATGATCAAGTAGCAAATGAGTTGTGGAATAACATCACAGGTACCACACATGAAAGGAACAAAAGGTTACTACAAAGACATACGAGAAAGCAAAGACCAAAACAGATATTGAAGAGAGTGTGAAAATTGCAGTAGAGCTTTAACAAGCCAAAAGCAAGGGAAGAGATGTTAAGGTAAAAGAGACAGAAGATTTCAAAGGTTAATTTGAGATAACAAAACAAGTAATACAATGGAATGTACACACAGATGGAGCTGGAAAATAAAAAGAGAAGCAATTGCTCAGTACTTCTCAAGTTGAAAAAACTGAAAAAAAAATTCAAACCTCAAAATGTGAAATTGAGAGATTCTATAGGAAAAATCTTGGATGATCTAGAAGCATGAAAAGAAGATGGCAGGAATACACAGAATCACTGTCCAGAAAGAATTGCCACCACTGAAATATTTCAGAAGTACAATGTGATCAAGAGCCAATGGTAATAATGGAAGAAGTTTAAGTTCCACTGAAGACATTGTCAAAAAATAAGACACCAAAATTGATGTGATACCAACTGACATGTTTCAACTAACAGATGCAGCCCTGAGCATGATCACTAGCCTGTGCCAGGAAATTTGGAAGACAGCTTCGTTGGCCAACTGATAGGAAAACATATGTATTTGTTTCCATTCCCAAGAAAGGTTATTGACAAGAATGTGGAAATTGTTGAACAATGTCATTAATATAACATGTAAGCAAAGTATTGCTGAAGATTATCCCAAAAGAGCTAGAAGAGTACATTGACAGAGAACTGCCAGAAGTTCAAGCTGGATTCAGAAGAGGGTGAAAGTCATTGCTGATGTGAAATGATCTCCTGGCTGAAAGTAGAGCGTACCAGAAGAACATTTATGTACATTTTTTGACTATGCAAAGACATTTGACTATGTGAATAATTACAAATTATGGCTAATATTTAGAAGAATGGTAATTCCAGGGCATTTAATTATGTTTCTACAACATTTATACCTGGACCAAGAAGATGTAGTACAAACAGAACAAGAGAATGCTGCATGGTTTCAAATCAATAAACGTGTGTGTGTGAAGACTGTATCCTTTCTCCATACCTATTCAATCTTATGCTATGTAAACCATTAGAGAAGCTAGACTTTATGACAAAAAAAGTGGCATTAGAGAAGACTCATCAAAAACCTGTATTATACAGGTAAAACAATCTTGCTTGAGAAAGAAATGAGATGCTTGCCATAGAAGATCAAAATCTAAAGCCTCCAATATGGATTGTATTTCAACATCAAGTACACAAAATCCTCACCTCTGGTACAACATCATGATAGATGGAAAAATTATTGAAATTGTCAATGATTTAATCTATCTTGGATCCACAGTCAACACCTTTGGTACCAGAAGTCAGAAGATCAGGAAGTGTCTAGCATTGGAAAAGTCTCCTGTCAGGGACCTCACCAAAATCTTGAAGAGCAATGATTTAAAGACTAAGATGCACCTGATTCCAACCTTAATCTTTCCAATCACCTGCTATGTATATGACAGGTAGACAGTGAATAACAGAAGAATTACCAATGTGTTTGAATTATGATGTTAGGAAAAGTACTTATTATCCATGGGCTACTAAAAGAACAGATATGTCTTAGAGAAAGTGCAACCAGAGTACTACTTGGAGACAAGAATGGTCAAGCTTTTCTCATACACAGCATTGCTGTTGTTATTAGATGCCATCTAGTCAAACATAGCTACTCTATGAACAATAAATCTCAGCCCTGTCCCATCTTATGCTATCTCTTCCACACTCAAGCTCATTTCTGCATTCACTGTGTCAACTAACTTGATTGAGGGTCTTCCTCTCCTTTTCCACCCCTCTACCTTTCCAAGCATGATATTCCTATGCAAGAAATAGACTTTCCTAGCAATATGCTCAAGAGGAAGCTTTAGACTTTTTGCCTCCAAGAAATCCTCTGGCTGTACCTCTCCAAGACATATCAGTCTATGGGATATTCAGTACTCTTCTCCAATACCACAGTTCAAAGGCATCAGTTCTTCTTCATCTTCCTTATCCATTGTCCAACTTTCAGATGCATAACAAGTGACAGCAAAGACCATGGCTTGAATCAAACACACCTTAGTCTTAAAACCAAAGTCATTATGCATCAATTGGGAGAGGTTCCTCACTACAGACTTTCCCAGTGCAACATGTCTTCTGATCTCCTGACTGCTAGAACCAAGGGGATTCAAGTACGAAGAAGTTGTGGACAGTTTCAATGTTTGTTTTGTTTTCTTTCATGATGTTCCCAATCAGTCCAGTAGCAAGGATTTTTGTTTTCTTGATGTTGAGATGCAGTCCATATTAAAAACAATAATGAGTAACCAAGCAAGCAACGTGACACAAGGAAGCATTTTATACACTGTTTGTGCCAGTTTCTGCAGGTACAAGCTCCCACCTTTTGAAGATCAACATTTTTCTAGGAGTGGCTATTTCTTTGAAAAGAACATCCTGCTTGGAAAGGTGAAGGGTCAGTGAATAACAATAATGAAAACAACAACAACAACTGAAAGCAAGACAAGTTAAATTGTATTATTTTATCTTAAAAAATACTTCCTTTGGGGCAAACTAATGCCTCAAAATGTGTCCCGGTTAACAATGCTCTTGTCATGCATAGTCTCTGAACTTTCAATACGCAGGCCTTTCTAAACCGTTTCTGAAAAGACCAAAATTAAGACTTTCGTGGCTTGTAGGACTCCTCTGAGTTACTAAGGTTTTACACAGAATATAACCTGGTCCTTACCATTGTACCTTCATCACCTGTTAAACGTTCTAGAACTAGAAATGCAAACCACCTTCAGTTCGCAGCCCTCTGCACACTATCAATCAAAGGTACCAAATATTTTTCAAATTACATTACAGTTTACTGATGGCATTTGCCAAAGCGCATAAGATTCCAATGAAAAAATACTAAAAAGATATGACAAAAAAGCCAACTGCTAGATCAAGAAAGACTTGATGATTACCTTGAAATGAACTTTTTTTTGTTTTTTTTTATTATTAAATTTTATTAGTTTTAATGAACATTTACAGGGATTTTGGGTTTTCATTCCTTCATTGCTGCACCATTCTCTCTACCCTCCTCCCCAGTTTGTTCTTCTTCCCCCGCCATCCGAATGTCTGTTTTAATTGTCCAATTGCCACAGTGCTTGTCAAAGTCAGTTCTGATTAATCTCCTTTGTCAGTGTGTCCTTTGCCATTCCCTATCACTCCTCCCTGAGAGAGACTTCACCCTGATTCATGAAATGAACTTTTGAAAGAGTAAATGCAAAAGCCTCCAAAAAATGGTGGAATATGACTGAAGAGGGGTATAGATGACAAGATAATGACTAAGGTCTTTTCCTAATAAGTTCTAAGGATGTAATAAGTCATCTTTGAGCAAGGCGAAGTCATAAGTGATATTGTTGTTTTTTGTTTTGTGCTGTCAAATCACTTGCAAGTCATAGTGAACCCATGTATAATAGCCCTAAACCCTGCTCTATCCTGTGCCAATCTTATTGCCTCAAACACAGTTATGTACCATTACCCCAGCCACTGAATCAATCCATCTCATCGATGGTCTTCCTCTTCTATGCTATCCATAAGGGATGTATGATTTTAAAATGCACCCTATAAATTCTACCCTTTCAGGATATAAGGAAGGAATGGCATGCACGGTCATGGAAACTTCAGCTTCCTTCTTTTTGCCTCATTACACGCCAGAATTTATCAGACATCTCATAGTCCAGTCGCTAGTTTGTGGGTCTCAAGGGTCACTGGTGGCTATGAAACTTTTGTAAGTGTGGATCTAGCTGACATTGCAAAGCTCTGAATTCTGAAGTTTTGAAAATTTTCCTGATCCTGGGATCATGGTTAAGCTTTATTAGACACAAACTGTTCAGTGGTGTTTACCTAATTCTTTATTTCATCAGAGTGGCAGAGGTAACCTGCTGACTCATTCTGAAAGTCATTCTTGGGGGTCCTCCCAAAACCTGTCAAAGTTTGTTTTTCATAAGATTTCTTTTTTTTTGTGGTTTTTATTGGGAGGGGGTTCTATTTTTCTAAGCACATAATTCCCTGCATTCTGTCTCCTTTGCTTAAAAGAACTAGAGTGTTTTTTGTTGTTTTGAGATGAATTCTGGTGATCTGAGAATTTATAGACCCATAATATTGATCTTCAGATTCCTTTCCAATTGGAATGCCCTCCATTTTAAAAGCATGAAATATGTAGAAGTGGTAAAGATATGGAACTTTCAAACATCTTCAGCAGTGATCACCCTCCATGCCGTTTTCTGAAGGTAAAAAGGAAAAGCAAGGGGAAGCAATGGAATCTTGGTTGTGGGATTATTTTCTATGCTTCTTCCTTTGTAAATGCTGATGTAACATTGACTAAAGATACCAGTTCAAAGTCCCAGGGAGATCTTAAGGAAACCAGAATATTCAACTATTTAATACATTTAAATTCTGTTGAGCTTCCATAAAGAATTACTTTGAGTAAAAATCTTGCTAAGGATGGGTTGTACATCCCACAGGAAATTAAATGCAGCTGAGAGGTGTTTTCTTTTAAGCTTCTATCTTTCTTATGATATTTCTTCATTTTAACCCTCAAACTTCAAGAAACTCCTCTTCATAATAACTAGAACAGTGGAAACATCCCTAAAACCGAGATAAACAGATCAGTTGGGACTGGCTTGGCCTTTTCCTACTTGTACTGACGAGAGCCTGGCAATGCTACTTTCATGTTTAATATAGGGAAGGTAGAAAGTTGCAGCCCCCTGGGGTAAAGTCACCTCCACTGGCCTCCACCACCTTGTGCTCGTCCCCCTTTACCCTTTCTTCCCACCCACCTTTCATCGTCCTCAGAAGCCCATGTGTGTGAAAAGCAACAGAGGAATGTGGGTGGGTTGACTTGTATAATTAAATCCATGTTGCATCGTGTTCTTTAGAATTAATAAGGAATTCATCCCATTGAAACTCACCATGACATCTTCCCTCTGACTCAGATTTCTTTTGCTTTTCTCTCCTTTCCTTGTCTAAAAGCATTAGACATGGGGCTATGGTTCAAATTAACATCCTACATTTCCTTTCTTTTTTTTTTTAATTGTACTTTTTTGTTCATTGAAGAGCTTGTTTATGTTTCGTTTTATTCTATTCTACTTTTTATCATTGCCTTTTTTCTTCTTTTAGTAAATTTAACCAGTTTGGGGTTTTGGGATTCCCCCCCCCCATTTTATTTTAAAAAAGACAAGTCTTCATCTCCCTCATGCCTTGAATGATGGAAGAAGTACACTACTCATCATCCTTGACACCTATGGCCTTATCCTTTGAGGTCTTCATTCTCGAGATCTCTTAATCTCGACACCATGAAAACTACTCTTGTTATGTCCACTGAGACCAGGCAAAGCTGTGTATGTAAGGTGGGTGAAACAGTGACTCTTCTAAGTTCCTGGGTTATGTTGTGACATACATTTTTATTGGGAGTAATAATTTTACTTCTTTCCCTTATAAAAGTGGATGTATGTGATGAATATGTGAGATAGATATATATATTTATATGTGTTTGCCACTGTTCTTTCAGGAGAGTGATTTTATCAGTTAGGGTTAGGTTCAACTCTGAGTAATAGAAACCCAATATAAAATGACTTAAACTTGGTAAATGCTTTTCCTCTTTTATATAAAAGTCCAGACATAGCATCTTAGTTCTGGCAAGGGTGCTATGATCCATGCATTCTTCATTGGTGACCCAGGCTCCCTAGTGGTCAGGATGTGACTCTCAGCTTCATGGGCAAGAGGAGGTAATCATAGTATCATCTTCAAAATTATCCGATAAACCATGCAAAAGAATCAATCTTTTTTTTTATTTTTAATAGTCATATGGCCTCGCTTCCTATTCATCTGAATGTTGCATAGTAGAAGGTAATTGACAGAAAAAAAGATCAATGCATTTGATTTGTGATGTTGGCAAAAAGTACTATCTCAAGCACTGCTGAAAGAACAAACAAGGCTGACTCAAAGGAAGCAAAACCAGGGTGCTCCTAAGAGGCAAAAATGGTAAGACTTTGTTTCATGCAATTCAGGCATGTTATTGCAAGGGCAAGTCCTAAGAAAAAGACATTATACTGGAAAAGATGGAGGGTCAGAGAAAGAAAAGAAGCCCATCAACAATAGAGATTGAAACAGTAACTATTTCAATGGGTTTCAGCATGACTGAGAATGTGAGGACGGCAGGCTAGGGCTGAAATATTTGAAATATCACTGTGTGTCAGAGTGGGCTAAATGACATAGCATGTAACAAGTGACATTTGGCCGTGATAGGAAAAACTCCCTGTAACCTTAACCTTACTCATGACTCTTAGGGATTTTGAGTTACACAGAAACAAATTTAAATCAGTACTTTGCTGCTAACCAGATTCAGATTAGAACAAATCTCCTAACACCTCTTAGTTTATATATTTTCTCACTCATACAGCAAAAACCCAAATACCTAACTCTTGGAGAACTGTACAGATAAAAGGAGATACTTCACATTGAATAATTGGCCCAAAGTTTAGCATGATAATGAATATTTTACAGGGTTTTTATGTTTCTTGCTGAGTCTGCTCTACCCCAATCATGACATTGTCATTTAGTAGATACTGATCCTCTATTGAGTTTCTGAGGCTTTAAGTCAAGTAAGAGGTGATTGCTAATTTGTTCTCCCTCAGAGCAACTGTTGAATTTGAATTGCCAGAAAGTCATGCACTTCCAGTTACAACTCTATGGGCTCTGCACTAGAGCTGAAGAATTTCAAAGATAACCAAGCCAAGATCTATACACTAAACCTCAAGCATTGTACAAGTCCTCTCCTTCTTTGCAAAGAAACATGGCATGATGGGGCCAATGTTCCTGGTTATCTCACTTTCAATGAGACAAGCTCCCTTGGCTTCTGAGATTCTACCCATAAGGATGTCCTTCCAAATAACACAGTCTTAATATTTTAAAGATTATGGTATATATAGAGGTATATATATATACAGACACACACACACACACACCCCAAACAGGCCATTCTAGCCTTTTTAAGTATGTAATTCAGGTATATCAACTGCATTCACTATGTGTACAAGTGTTAGCACTCTATCCTTAAAAAAAAACAACAATCAACAAAGCAACAAACTTTCATATCATTCCAAACTCATCCCATTGAAACTCACCATGACATCTTCCCTCTGACTCAGATTTCTTTTGCTTTTCTCTCCTTTCCTTGTCTAAAAGCATTAGACATGGGGC
>NW_006399759.1:20310505-20327731 GCF_000299155.1 Elephantulus edwardii | reverse complement strand
ACACACACACACACACACACACACCCCAAACAGGCCATTCTAGCCTTTTTAAGTATGTAATTCAGGTATATCAACTGCATTCACTATGTGTACAAGTTTTACCACTATATCCTTAAAAAAAAACAACAATCAACAAAGCAACAAACTTTCATATCATTCCAAACTCTTTACCTATTAACCCATTCTTCTCCTGCCACAAACCCTGGTAATCTTCAATCCAGTTTCTCTGAATGCATTGCCCTATTCTACAGGTTTTAAAATAATGGACACATACAGCATTTTCTCTTTTGTATCAATATTTTTTGTTCAACATAATGGCTTGAAGGTTGACCCATATAGTGATCAAGGAATGCAGCTTTCAGTATGGATTGAGTCTCAATATCAGGAAAACAAAGATTCTTTCTACTGGACCAATAGTGTCATGATGGATGGAGAGGAGATTGAAACTCTCAACAGCTTCATCTTGTTTGAATCCACAATTAACACTCTTGGTACAAGCAGTCAAGAAATAAGAAAACACATTGCAATGGGAAAATGTGCAGTTAGGGAACTTTCCAAATTATTAAGGAGTAGTGATGTCAGTTTGAGGACTAAGGTGCTTCTGATTCAGGCCATGGTCTTTCCAAATCCTGGTTATGCATCCAAGAACTGGGAAATGAATAAGGATGACAGAAAAAGAATTGATGCCTTTGAGCTGTGGTGTTCGAGAAGAGCACTGAACATCCCATGACTGGCTAAGAGAATGAACAGATATGTCTTAGAGAGGGTGCAGCCAGAGTGCTGAAGAATGATGAAGCTTCTCACATGCTTTGGACATATTGCTAAGAGGTGCTATTCCGTGGAGAGGGACAGGATGTTGGGAAGGGTGGAAGATTGGCTAAGGAGAGGAAGACCTTCAACCAGGTGGATTGACAAGGTGACTGCTGCAATGGGCTCTTGTGTGTCAGGAAGTGTGAGGATGGTGCAGGACGGGACTGGTTTCAGATATTTTGTTCATAGAGTCACTATGAGTTTTACTCAACTCAACGGCACCTAACAACAACATCATAATCTCATTGTTTTGTTCAGGTTTTTTATTATTATTAAATAGTAGTGTTATATAGAAAGAATAGTTGAGGGCAAGAAATAGAAAGAAGTTGGTCGTAAGAAACTAACAGGCCTTTATTGCGTGATCTGAGAGGGACACCAAGTGACCATGTGCGTAGAAGGTAAAAACAGCACCAAAAAGGGCAAGAAACAGTGGTTATTTAATAGGAATTTTTGGGAGAACTAGGGAAAGTAGCATGCCTCTGGAAACACTATGAACTTTGATAAACGTCAGTAGTTGTAGAGGGGTTTCATGGCTTTTATTCATAGAGTCGCTATGAGTCATGTTCCACTCAACAACACAACAACAAGAGAGAAAATAGTATTTTATTCAGAATTTGGGGCTGTTAATTAACTTGGACATGGGTTTTTGTGATTAGGCCCATACCTTATCAGGATCCATTTTCTGGTGAGTCGTTGGTCTGGTTGCCATAGACATTATCAGGTTTCTTCAAAGAGTGATCAGACTTGGGGGGGAACTCTGACATTCTTCCTTGTATATTTATACGATTTAAGTTTAGCTCTTCATCGATTGATGGACACTTGGATTGGGTCCATCTTCTAGTTGTTATGAATAAACCTGTCATGAACATCAGTGTACAAGTGTGTTTGACTTCCTACAGTGTTTTTGAAAATTCAAATTAAGACTCATTTGTGAGTTCTAAAACCAATTTAGCAAGCCATGACCTATATTTCCCATATTTTTTTTAATTACAGTAAACTTTTTTGTAAAGTATGTAACAAATCACTTTAACATTCATTTTAGTGACATTAGGTATTTTGTTGTTGTTGTTAAGTGCTGTCAATTTGTAGGTGACCCATATTAACTGTAGAACTTTCATCCTTACTCCAGGTTCATAGGGTTTCCAGAGGCAAGTTATTATGGAAGTAGATGCCACTCCTGCTTCCGAGCTTGTTTTAATTGCGAGCTCTACCAAAAACTGTCCACCATGGGTAACCATTTGCGCATTTGACTCATCAGTCACAGTGTTCAGCTTCACAGCAACCACAGGTTAACTCTGTACAGCAAGTGGACATACCAGGATTATATGATCTAGAAGAATGTTTTACCAAAAACAACTAAAGGCAGGCCTGAGGGCTGCAGAGTAGAGTCACTCACCTTTGGCTTAGCAGCATGACTTTCTGTCCACTAGGCCAATTGATCTCTCTCTATGCTGTTGTTGTTGTTGTTGTTTTTAAGTACCATCGAGTCGAAGGTGACTTATAGTGACACTATGAATGAAAGACCTGGACACCTGTATAACTTTCGTCCTTTCTCCAGGTTCATAGGGTTTCCGGAGGCAAGCTATTACAGAAGAGGATGGCAGTCCTGCTTCCAAGCTTGTTTTAATATAAAAAAACTAAAGCTGTTAACAATCTCAATCTCTTCACCATCTATCATGATGCTGCCAGTTGGCTGAGTGGTGAGAATCTTTGTCTTCCTGATGTTGAGCTTCAATCCTTACTGAAGTCTATAGCTCTTGACCTTCTATAGAAAGTGACTCTGGTCTTCTTTGGTTTCAGCAAGCAAGGTTGTGTCTTCTGCATAACATAGGTTGTTAATGCGTCTTCCTCCAATCCTTATACTACATTTCTCCTCATAAAGCATTGGTCCCAAATGATCTGTTCTGCGTATATGTTGAAAAGGTATGGAGACAGGAAGCACACCTGATGCACTCCTTTCCGGATTTTGAACCATGCTTTTTTTGAAACCATACTTCCCTGCTCTGTTTTGAGGACTCCTTTCTGGTCCAAGTATAGGTTTTGCATTAAAATAATCAAGTGTTCTGGGATTCCCATTTTCCTCAAGGTAAGCCACATTTGTTTTGATCCACACAGTCAAATGCCTTGGCACAGTCAATGAAACACAGATAGATATTCTTCAAGTACTCTTTGCTTTCTGCCAAGATTCATCTGACAATAATGTCTGCAGTGCCACGACTTCTTCTAAACCCAGATCATATTTCTGGTAATTCTCTGTCAATGTACTGTTTCAGTCATTTCAAGCAGGATTTTGCTAGTGTATGATATTAGTGATATTGTTCAATAATTTCCACATTCTATGAGGTCACCTTTTTTTGGAATGAAAATAAATATGGATCTCTTCCTGTCAGTTGGCCAAGTAGTTGTCCTCCAGATTTCTTGGCACAACTTGCTGAGCATTTCCAGGGCAGAATCTGTTTGTTGAAATACATTGACTGCTATTCTGTCAATTCCTTTTTGCTAAGTCCTTCAGAGCAGCCTGAACTTCTTCCTTCATCACCATTGCTTCTTGATCATATATTGGTTCTGAAATTCTTCTGTGTCAGCCACATATTTTTGGTACAATGATTCTGTATATCTTCTTTTAGTGTTTTCTGAATTATTCAATATTCTGCTCATAGCATTCTTAAACATTGCACCCTGAACTTGAGGCTTGAATTAGTTCTTTCGTTCCTTCGGTTAAAAAATGCTGAGTGAGTTCAGCCCTTTTGATTTTCTAACTCCAGCTCCTTCCATATTTTGTTATAATACTTTGCTTTATCCTCCAGAGCTGTCCTTTGAAATCTATTTAGCTCCTTAACTTCTTGATTTCTTAGAGGCTGTAAATAGGAAGAGAGGAGAATATAATTCTTTTTCCAGTGGAGTAGCTGGTGTATTAAAACTGCATGCAACTCCTTACCACTAATCTATTAAAGTTCCCTTCCATAAAGATTATAGCCTTATAAATCCTATAGGATAGTTTTACTCTGGGCTACAAGATCATTTTAAGTTGGAATCACTTGGCAGTTATTGGATTGTGTTTTATTTATTTAGATTTGTAAGAGTTAATAAAGGAAACCTGGATTTTGTAGATGGTTATAGCCTGACTACTAGGTAAAGGATGACAGTTTAAAACTATTAGAGGTGCCTTGGAAGACAGAGCTGGAGATCTGCTTCAGAAAGTCACAGCCTTGAAATCCCGATGGAGCAATTTCACTCTATGTACATGGATCACTGGGATTTGGGATTTATAACACGGCTAGTAATGTTTACTGGGTTGCAAAACACAATTTGTTTTCAGCTACTAACTTAAGTCTGGTGATTGAAACTCACCCAGCAAAGCCTTGGAAGAAAGTTCTGATGATTTTCTATAAAGTTCACTGTCAAGAAAATCCTTTAGAGCAGTTTCATTCTGTGACGTATGGGAGACATGAGTGAAAATCAACTCCATGCCAACCACCACCACCAACAACAACAGTAATGTTGAGCATCTTTGAATATTCTAATTGGTCACTTGTATTTTGTCTTTGGTGAAGTGTCTATTCAAGTCCTTTGCTCATTTTTTACTGTATTATTTTTTGTTTTTGTTTTTAAGTTATATGAGATTTTTAAATATATATTCTGGGTATTAAAACCTTATCAGACAAATTTTCTCCCACTCTACAGATTGTCTCATCTTATTCATTTTTTTTTACTTTTATATATTTTTCTTTTCTTATTAATTTTAATGGGCATTTACAGAGGTTTTGGATTTCCATTCATTTATTGTCATACTTTTCTCCCTGTATCACATTCTTGAAAGATTCCTTTGATGAAATAAAATACAATATTTTTTAAGATGTTGTATGTCTCTACTTTTTCTTTTGTTGGTTTTTTTCATGTTATATATAAAACTATTTTGTTAAAAATTAGGTTATAGATAATTACTCCTCTGTTTCCTTCTATATTTTTAATAAAAGAATAATATAAAAGAAAATAACAATGAGTAGACTAGAAAAAAGTCAGGACACATTACAAATTATACAATTTTTATGAAAAGTATATACATGAAAGTCAGAACCTGTAAGGTTAAAAAGTGATCAGAAAATAAAAATTCAAGTAGTCCCACTAACAGAAGGTGAAAGGAAAACAGTAAGACATTACCTTTTCATAGATGTAAAATTTATGAAATTTGGAAAAATACGTAGTTCTATTTTATTTTGAGTTTTACAGGTATCTCTGTATATGTGTATGCATGATATGTGTGTGTGATAGATTCTGAATTAAGATCTGTCCTATGAAATAAGCTGTGAATGAATTTTAAGCCTTCAATTTCTCTATGGTAAGTGATATAGTATCGTGTTTGTTGAAGAAAAAAACATATTATTAGAATAAGATAAATGACCCCAAAATACTCAAAAAGTCATCACCATTAAGTCTGAACTGACGACCTTTAATTGATTTACTGAGGCTGTAAATCACATAGGAAAAGATTCTCAATTCATCTTTCCCGCAGAGAGCATCTAAGGGACTCGAACCACAACAAGAGAGGTTTGACTTTTGGGTGAGAAATTAAAAAAAAAAATACCAAACTGCCTACCCAGTACCACCAGAGATATCTAATCTATAAACTGCCATTGGTAGGTGCCATTTCTTAGCAACCCTGTGAACATCAACTGGTACCCTGCCTTTCATGTGCCATCGTCATCATATCTTAAACACTTGAGTCCATTTTTGCAATCACAGGGTCAATCCACCTCATTGTATGGTTTTTCCTCTACTTTTTCTGACCTTCTGCCTTTCCAAGCATGATGTCCCTTTCCAAGGAATAGGCATTTAAAAAAAAATTCTACTAGTTTATTTACAAAATTCAAATACAAATTTGAACAAATTCTTTCAATTTCCCTTGCTCCCCCCATCAAATTGTACAATCTAATGATTAATTCCTCCTTCCCCCACACATGCACATCCCTCTGCTTCCAGCTTCTCCCACCCGTACGTACGGGATCCTTATACTAATTCTACAATAAAGGTTTTATCCTTATGGATCTGAGTTCACTCAGCACAATGCTCTCCAGTCCATCTCAAGTCAGATAATAATTTACAAAGTTATTGCTCCTGCATGCTGCATAGTATTCCATTGTGTGAATATACCATAATTTCTTAGTCCATTCGTTTGTGGTTGGACATTTGGGTTGTTTTCATGTTCTTGCGATGATGAATAATGCTGCTATGAACATTGATGTACAAATCTCAGTTTGTGCCTCCATTCTCATGTTCTCAGGGTATATCCCAAGTATTGGAATAACTGAGTCATATGGAACTTTCTTGTTCAGCTTTTTGAGGAAGCTCCAAAATGCGTTCCAGAATGGTTGCACCATTTTATAATGCAATACCAATCCAGATATCAAATTAATGTTTCAAGAGATTGAAAGGGCAATTATCGAATTTATTTGGAGAGACAAAGATCTTGAATAAGCAAAACACTTCTGAGAAACAAAAATGAGGTTGGAGGTATAGTACTCTCTGGCCTAAAAACCTACTATACAGCAGTAATAATCAAAACAGTATGGTACTGGTACAATGACAGGCAGATCGACCAATGGAACAGAATTGAGAACCCAGAAATAGACCCAGCTATCTATGGTCAACCGATATTTGACAATAAATAGGCATTTTTAACATGTTGAAAGTGTGAGAGATGAAGCTTCATCATCTTTGCCTCCCACAAAAAGGCCCAAATTATTGGTACCAAAGATAAAGATGAAGTTCAATGCCCAAGTAGATCATCTCCTCTGCATTTTAAATACTAAGAGAAGAAGAAAACCTGTGAAAAGGTGAGTTATCCCTTAAGAAAAAGATCCCAGCACTACCACAGGGTCTATAGTTCATATCCACTGGCTGGAATTTATTCATATGACCACACATGACTTTTGTGGCACCCCAAAATGTAATCTTCATGTTGAGCAACCAAGTACCCACAATATGATTTCTATTATGATTGATAAGTAGCAAAAGATATATACTGGGGACAATGAATGCTTTTTCTGCACCAAGGTTGCTTACTAATGCAATTAGAAGGATAGAATTCCATCTCCCCCAGACTCTAAAACAAACAATGTAAGGCATATATTTGATCCTGTGTTAAAAAGTTCAAATGTCTCCTACAAGTATCTAGCACAAAGTCTAAACTCCTTAATAAGATATTTAGGTTCTTGAACATCGAACATCTGGTCCTCACCCACACTTCCAGCCATCCCCCTGCCCACTCTATTTACCCAAATGTGAAGATTTTTCTAAATGTCCTTATTGGTCTGGCTCTTTCCCACTCCTGGAATGTACTCCCACATCTACCTCCTCTGTGAATCTGGTCCTTTTAGACTCAGATCTATTGTTGTCTTTCCAGTTTCTCTCATCTAACTCCTCAAACCCCATTAATCTGCACAGATGTGATTATGACATTTACCTCACATCTTACTGATGTTAATTTACTTTTGTTGTTGTTGTTTTTGGCTGGACTCATGGTGTGTTTCAGACAGATCTTGTATTCTCCAATAGACATCTACAGCCATTAGCAGGCTCATCTTTGAAAATTATTTGTTGAGTGATTAATATATCTCAGGGTTAAAAAGTTGATGTAAAAAAGGAAAAGGTATGCATTCAAAAGGTGTGCTTAGAATAGAAAAAGCCACTGCTTTAAAAGTTTGGTTTTGAAGCATAATCTATGCTTAGGACTGCTTTAAGAGCTAAAGTGAAAAAGATGATTCTTTGATACCTAGTAAGTTCCATTCCACTGAAGGGAGCAAGGGTGATTTGCAATAAATCATGGGGATCTACTTCTACATTGGCTTAAAACTCAGAGCTACTTAGTAGCTTGAGTGAGTCACGTTTATTTTGAATTTAGCACACAGAAATATAGCAGAACATTCAGATTTATAAATTATCTAGGAAAGAAAATATTTTCATGGGGAAAAAGTATTCTTCAAAACCATGCCTTCTTTTTATAATTAAATGTGACGTTGATCATTCAAAAATATTTAATCCTAGCACACACACTTAACTGGTTTTTCAATATCTCAGTTTTTTAAATTGTAAAATCTAGTTTAGCAACTAGACTAGTGTCAGTAGCAGGTATCCTCAAATTGATTGCAACTCCTGGAGACCCCATTCATGTCTGAGTAAAACTTTACTACTTAGGGTCTATGGCTGAATTTTTTGGAGACAGAAACCCAGGTCTTACTTCCAAGATGCTTCTGGTTGAACTTGAACTTCCAACCATAAGTTGGCAGTAACATAAGTGTCAATCATTTGAACCACCCAAAGAGTACTTCTGGGACCAAATATTTAAGCATTCCTCTATATTCTAGAGGATAAAATCTAGGTGGATATTCAAAGTACTACAGTAGTTAAAGCTTTTAGCTGCTAATCAAAAGGTTGATAGGTTGAGGGTTTCACTGTGGACAAAAGACGTGACCTTTGCTCCTGTAGATTTATAGTCTTAGAAATCCTATAGGAAAGTTCTACTCAGTCCTATAAGGTTTATTTAAGTCAGAATTGACTCAAAGGCAATGTTTCCCCCATCTCTTCTTTGTTCTATAGGCTACTAGTTAGAGTGGGGCCGTTTGTTTTATTTCAGTGCAGGGGCTTTGAAGAGAAGTGGCATGTCAATTCATGACAAGATAGGAAAGCGTCAAAGAAATGTGTACCCTATCTTTCTTTTTCCAAGAAGGACATACATTCTGGATAGTATCTCTGAAGGATGGAGAAGGATTTGACATGAGTTTTTTTAAAAAAAAAAAAAACACCAAAAAAAAAAAAAACCCAAAAAAACTCAACTCTTTATTGTGCTAAACACTGAGATTGGGGAATTTTTCTGTTAAAGCTGTTGTTTTTCGTGCCTCCCAACAGACTTTGACTCATAGCAAGCAGTTGAAGAACAAATCTGAACCTTGCCCTATTCTATACTATGCTCAAAATCTCGGACATGCTAGAACCCATATTACAGCTACTGTATCAATCCATCTAGTTGAGGGTCTTCTTGTTTTTCTCTGACCCTCCATCTTTCCTAGCAAGATGTCTTTTTCTAAGGACTAGCCCCTCCTGACAACATACTAAAGGTGTGCGAGCAGGGTTCGGCAATCCTTGCCTTTCAGGAGCACCCTGGTTGCCTGGTTGTACTTCCTCCAAGACAGATCTGTTATTTCTTTTGGCAGTGCATAGAATATTCAGTAATCATTTCCAAAACCACCATTCAATGGTTTCGATTCTTCTCTTATCATCCTTAGTCATACTCCAACTTTCAGATGGAGAGCAAACAACTTAAAATAGCATGGTTTGAATCAGATACACTTTAGTATCTAAATGGACATCTTTGCTTTTTAGTACTTAGGAGAGGTCTCTGATAGTAGATTATTCCAAAGCAACATGCTTTTCAACATGTTCTGCTATAATCCCCAAGGTATGTGGTTTGAATCCACCACCTGCTCTGTGGGAGGAAGATGGGCAATCTCCTCGCATGTGATTTACTCTCTCTGCAACAACACAACAATAACAACTATAGGTAGAGAGCTCTGATGGCCTAATAGGTAGGGAATTGTGCTTCCAGTACAAAGGGACTTGTACAAAGGTGGGCAATCTCAAGTGTGATTTACATCCTCTAAAATTACCACTGTTTTGTCATTATGAGTCAGTTCCAATGTGAAGGCAAATGACAACAGTAACTACCATGAGTGTTGATTGTGCATCCAAGTAAAATGAAATCATTGACAACTTCAATTTTAAAATTAGTAGCCTGTTGCAGCAACTAATATTAAAAACTATGATTAACAAAACTACAAGAAGTTCTGATAGCCTAGTGGTAAGAAGCTACACTGCAATCCCAAAGGCACTCGGTTCAAATCCACCAGCTGTTCTATGAGAGAAGGATGGGCAATATCCTTCTGTGTGTTTACATCTTTGAAAACTCATTGAAGTGTCAACTAGGGGTCAGTTCTGACTCTGTGGTACATAACCCCAAAACAAACAATGAAACTACATTACTATTTCTTTGGAAGATTAAACAGGCCATTTATACACAAGTAGGAACTCAGAGTCTGAGAGAAATGTGCATCAGCTATAGGGCAAAGAAAGGCTACTTTATATTTTATGTTTTTGTTGTTTTGCACCATTGGGTTGGAACCATCCTACAGCTGACTCTCTGGAGGGTTTCAGAAGCAGTAAAGCACAAGAGGGGAGATTGCCCAATTTTCTTCCTTAGAACAGCTGGTGGATTTGAATGTCATACCTTTGTGTTAGCCTCACAATTCCTTACTACTGAGTTACCAGATTCCCTTTATATTATATGTTTGTTGTGGTTGATTGCCATCAATTTGAGTATGACTAATCAAGACCCTAAGAACAAAAGACCTGAAGTGTTTCTATAACTATTGTCATTTCTACAAGTTCATAGAGTTTCCATCGACATCTGTTTTAGGAAGTGAATGCCACTCCTGCTTCCAAACCTGTCCTAAACTGGGAGCTCCAGCAGACACTGTCCATGCTATGCAACCATTATGGCATTTAATACCCCAAAGGCACAAGGGTCAGCATCACAGCAAATCCAGATTACCTCAGTATAGTATTTGACAGAAAAGTGCTGTACAACTTAGAATAATGTTCTTCCAAAATATAACAACACTAGTCTCACGTGAAGGAAGAAGTTCAAGCTGCTTTGAAGAACTGGCAAAAAATAAGGCCCCAGGAACTGATGGTATACCAATTGACATATTTCAACAAATAGATGCTGCCCTAGATGTGTACACCAAGTCGTGTCAAAAAATCTGGAGGACAATCACTTGGCCAACTGACTGGAAGAGATCTATATTTGTTCCCATTCCAAAGAAGGGTGACCTAACAGAGTGTGGAAACTATAGAACAGTATCATTGATATCACATGCAAGCAAGATTCTGCTGAAGATTATCCATAAATGACTGGAACAACGATCACATCAGCAGAGAATGCCAGAAGTCCAGGCTGGGTTTAGAAGGGGTTGTGGTACTAGGGATATTGTAGCTAATGTTAGATGGATCTTGGTTGAAAGCAGGGAATAGCAGAGGAATGTCTGCCTGTGTTTCATTGATTATGCAAAAGCATTTGACTGTGTGGATCACAACAAACTGTGGCTAACTCTGAGAAGAATGGGAATCCTAGAACACTTGATCATGCTAATGTGAAACCTATATTTGGACCAGGAGGCAGTCATCTGAACAGAGCAAGGAACTTCATGGTTCAAAATTGGGAAATGTGTACACTAGGGATGTGTCCTATTTCCAAAACTTTTCAACCTGTATCCAGAACAGATTTTCCAGGAGGCTGAGCTGTATGAGGAGAACTGTGGCATCAAGATTAGAGGAAGATTCATCACCAATCTGTGTTATGGAGATGACACAACCCTGTTTGCTGAAACTAAGAAGGACCTGAAGCGCTTGCTGCAGAAGGTCAAGGACTGCAGCCTTCAATATGGATTGAGGCTCAATATCAAGAAAACAAAGCTTCTCACCACTGGACCAATTGGCAGCATCAGGATGGATTGTCAAGAGACTGAGATTTTTAACAGCTTTTGTTTGCTTGGCTCTACAGTCAACACTCTTGGCACCAGTAGCCAGGAAATTATAAGACATATTGCAATGGGAAAGTCTGCTGTTATGGACCTCTCCAAAGTACTGAAGAGCAGTGATGTCATTCTGGAGAATAAGGTGCATCTGATACAGGCCATGGTCTTTGTAATCAATTGCTATGCATCGGAGAGCTGGACAATGACCGGGGATGATGCGAGAATTGATGCTTCTGAGCTGTGGTGTTGGAGAAGAGTATTGACTATACCATGGACTGCTAAGAAAATGAACAGGTTCATCCTGGAGAAGGTTAAACCAGACTGCCCCTTGGAGGCAAGGATTTTGAAGCTTCATCTGACATACTTTGGACATGTTGCAAGAAGGGACCAGTTCTCAGAGAAGGATGTCATGCTTGGGAGGGTGGAGGGACAGCACAGTAGAGGAAGACTCTCTATGAGGTGGATTGATTTAGTGACTGGTATAATACGTGTACCTGTGTCAGAAACAGTGCGATTGGCACAGGATATAGAGTAGGGTTTAAGGCTTTTGTACATGGGGTCGCTATGAGTCTCAGGAAACTCGAAGACATAAAAACAACACAGTCTCAGCAATAATTAAGTGCTATAAAGTCAAATATGGTTCATAGATACCCTATGAACAAAACATTTAAACCCTATTATATAACTAACATCATTTCTCTATGTTCATAGAGTTTCCAGAGACATGTGGTTTAGGAAGTGAATGCCACTCCTGCTTCCAAACCTGAATCAATCCAGGAGTTTCTGCAAACACCATCCAGGATGGGTAACCATTATGGCCAGTGTTCAGTATCGTAGGAACTCTAAGTTACTTCAGTACAGCAAAGAGGCAACTGCTGTATCACTTTTCATCTCAAAATTAGTTAATTTGGCCTGAGGGCTGCAGGGTATTTTTAAAGGCAGGCACACCCAACAAATGCTATTTGACTATTAACCAAGTAGACCCTCTGCCCTTGGGTCATTGTTAATGAAATCTGGCAAAAGTCCAATCAGCTGACACCTGCTTGTGGAAGAAACAAACAAATAAAAACAAAAACAAAATCCCATACCTTCGGCACAGTGACCCTCATCAAGACAAAATAAACCATCTTCCAGAGCAAAACCACTCTACAGGAGCCTCCAAGTCACAGAATTCAGTAGAAACATACATAGAAGTGCTAAATCTCGTCAAGGGAACTCTGATGACCTAGTGGTAAGGAGTTCTGTTGGCAACTTAAAACTACACAATTCAAATCTACCAGCTACTCCACAGGAGAAAGATGGGTTATCTCCTCTCATGCAGTTGACACCTTCTGAACACCCACCAGAGGGTCAGCTATGAGTCTATAATGGAAATATTATTATAATGCACAAATATATATATATATATCTGGAATATTTTCTAATCCACAGATCAGAAACGTCAAACTCACTGCCACGGACTCAGGTATGACTCCTAGCCACCCTCTAGTTGCTTTTTGACACTGTAAATTGTAACAGAAGGGGATGGCCAGCTCCAGCAGAAACACTGGGATACAGTTCCGGGAAACTTGCGGTCTTTGGTTTAGCAGAAAAAACTCACAACGAACTTTGTGACCACTCAGTTCCACTCATATAGTCCAGCTTCTAAAGGACAGAAAAGCTTGTTTCTGAACTAGTAGAGCTTTAGACCTGAACATGAAAAATACATGTAAGATTGGTTGCTGTGGAGTCACATGACTACCCCTCCCACACAAAATCAACTTAAACTACTTAAGACTGTGGCCTTTCAGAAGCAGGTCACCACAATTTTCTTCTGCACGAACTCTAGGTGAGTCTGAGTTCTAACTGTCTAAGTTTTCAATCAGTAGCCAATCACTTAACAATTTGTGCCATCCAGAAACTCACGACCTGGTTTTAGGATCTAATCTAGTAATTTTGCAAAATTGCCTGGCTGTGCACAGATCCCTAGACCCTGCGCCATTCCTAACAAATCAGAACCTCTAGGGAAGAGATTTTTATCCCTGTTGTTTTGTTGGATTTGTGTGAGATGTGTTTTTTAATATGTGGTGAGTCCCTAAATGGTTAATGACTATTCTAAGGCTGCAGAATTGATTGTTTAACATGTAGGAACTAGAAAACCTAATGCTTTACTTCTGGGCTCACATAATAATGTTCTAATAGCGTGAGGCCAAGGCTGACCCTTTGTCCCACTTTGTCTGATAAATCATGTCAAGACCTGAAAATGATTTTACTCCCTAACAATGAAAAGAAGATGTAATTTTAAAATTACCTTGGATGTACAGTAAAAGCAGCATTCCCATAATCAATCATCCAAAATCACAGGGTTATTTGGAGCTATTTGAAGAAAAGTAAATTGAAAACATGTTGTTAAACAATGCACCAAAGAGTTATCAAATCATAAACATCGAGATTACTTTAACATGTTGATTATTCCACATTTAGGTTCTCCTTACAAAGTAACTGTGGCCAGGAAGAGACCTGGAAAATTCAATGAATCCCTTTCTAAGTTGCTAACTGCATAAGGTTAAATAACTTGGCTGTGTGAGAACATTTGTTAAAGTAAAAAAAAAAAAACAAAAAACCAAAAAACCATCAAGCCCAAACATCTATGTACGTGTATGTGCATTTACATACAATAAATGTTTTTATATAGACATATATGTGTGTGTGCATACACACATGCTTTTTGGAGCTATTATTCACAATCTTTATCACATTGAAAACACAGAGTCCTGTTATTAGTATGTCTCTGAGGACATGGAAAGAGCTTGGGGAGTGCAATGGTATAATACTGAACACATTAAGAGTTATCTGGAGCTTTGGAAGTCAAATATTCAGACATTCCATAATGACCCGTGGGTTTTAGCCTGATTTCTGAACCTGAAAATTCTTATCTAAATAATGGCAGCACATTATGAACTAAAATATCTTAAATCATTTGTTTATTATTATATATGGATTTTAAGTTTTATATTCTAAAGAACTGAAAATTGCCTCTCTTTCTCACTTGAAGTGGTGATATAACAATTACCTTCAAGAGTCTTTGCTTTGCTCACTAGAAGAGAATTAAACTAGAACTGAAATTTCCATCAAGGCATCTATTTGGTTATCAAACTCATGATCATGTACTCTGTTAAACTAAACCAAATTAAATTAATCTTTGTGGAAAAATAAATGATGTAATTCCTTGGGAATCCTGTTTCATTCCCAGTATGGTGACCTGGTTCTTCTAAGTAGCTTGTAAGAAACAACGTCTGAAACCCTTCTTGAAAGTGGAAAGAGAAACTTGCCTTGAGTGTGGCAGGTGTCTAAAAGCAGCCATTCCCCAGATGCCTGCAAACCAAGAAACCATTATTATAAAGCTAAATTATGTATGTATTCTTCCCGAGACCAGATTCAAAGACTGGACTCCAGAGTTAATCTAGGTATTGGTTCTTCTGTAAGCTGGAAAAAGAGCCTGGGAGAAGTTGAAAGCTGTTCATCTGATTGAGAATCACAGTGCATCCCCTTGGAATGGATTCCTTATGTGAGCACAATGTGAGTTGAATTGCATCTGGATATTGTTTTTAGAGCATTTTGCTGAAATCCAAACTGAGCCTGTGTACTACGGGCTGATTTATCAGTGCCTTTCCAACGTGAGAACCAGAACAGACCTGGGAGGTGAACTACTAGGAGGTCGCTCCGCAGGCTCCCATCCAGACGAGTTTAGAATAGCCTGCTGCAGGGGCCCTGAGAAGCAATTACAAGAGCAGTCCTTGAGCGAGGAGCCTTCTGCTGGAACTCTGATAACAGCAAAGAAAGGAAAGGAACAACAGGATAGTGGGAAGAAGATGGTATTGATTATCAGATTGTTAACCAGTACCGATTGCTGTCAAGTTGAACTCATGCTGACCCCATGTGTGTGTGAGTGGAGCAATGCTCCACAGGGTTTCATGTGGTTGACTTTTTTGAAGCCTATCTATCACCAGATTTTTCTTCCATGAACTTCTAGTTTCAATTAGCAACCAAGTATATTAACCATTTAATCCCTGAGGGACTTGCAGAAATCAGAGTTGGATCTCAATTGTGGATGCACCACTTAGGATACATGTAATATTTCAGTCAGTTTATTAACATTTCTGAAGTTTCCTTTTCCTATTAGTGCGATAAAAATCTAGTAACTATCTTATGGAATTGTGAGAAATAATGGGAGACTTTATGTATAGTATCTGGCAGGTCTTCAAAAACATTGCATGATAATTTCAGTAGCAACAATTGAACAACCTTAAGATTTTGTTAGTTGTTAAAAGATGCTATAGTTGTGTGTTGCAAGAAATTTTGTACTGCTAGCCCAGAAGTCAGTAGTTTGAATCCACCAGCTGCTTCTTAGGAGCAGAAAGAGGGGTCTACTCTTACAAATATTTAAATCCTCAGAAACCCGATGGAAGTTTTTCATGAGCTGGGATCACATTAATGGCCATAGTTTCACTGTTGTGTTATGCACTTTCCTACTACCTTACTTCTTGGAGGTCCCTAACACCGAACATAGTTCATATTCAATAAGAGTCCTAGATTGGCAGAATGATGATAATGATGCCCTTTGACAGTGGGATGAAAGAAAAGAAAACCCAGGAGGAGGAAAATGCCCATGTGCCACAGTGCTGTGACTTCCTAGTATACCTACCAGGTAATATGGGTTTCTGAAGAAAAGATCCTCTCATCACTCACATCTCCTGCTTTTTGGTAGATGGCCGTGCCACTACAGCTGGGATAATAAGCCTCATTTAATATTTTGTGGTTTCTTTTTCTTAGCCCAAAGGGTAAAAACTGAAACACAAACTAAAAATGTCAAGTTCTATTCTGCTCCAAGAGCTCCCAAGGGCTGGGCAGAGGTTTTGCAGTTTTACCACAAGCATTTACAAGGGCCGCACACTTTGGCAACACCAAGCCTCCAGATAACCTGGCCCCTGCAGAACCAAAATGCAGCTGAATTTCAGGGGTCGTGGAAGGGGGAGGTTCTGGGGGGTCCTGGAAAAGGCTAACTCAACCTTGGTTCATCATTGTGTTATGCTCAAAACTCCCATCTAGCCAGGGCTTGCTGGGTTTCTGGTTTCAAAATGAAATTTTCACACAGCCCAAATCCCAACCCATCCTAATTTAAAGAAACAGGCACTTGGCACGTGACATGGATAGATCAGCAGTTGCTCACATGCAGCTGTGCACATCTGGCACACAGGTATGTGATTTTGCATGAAGATAAATTGTGTGGGGACCAAAAGCACAGTTGTTAAACTAAAAATGAATCGCTTCTTGGAAGCAATCCTCCTGCACAGCAGGGCCCCTGTGTGAGCTTTATCCTGTTCATTAGGCCTTTCTCAGAAAGCATAGACTCTTCCAGAAGGTCTGAGAGTAAGAGAGGGGGATTTCCCGCACCTGCAGATGTATTTCTCTCTGCTGGTCCCTTCAAGAACAGAATTTAGATACAAGCTCTGTGAGGCATATGCAGTCCTATTTTCCCAGAAGGGTTACTCTGAGTCCAAGGTCAAGGAAGAAGCCAGGTTGTTAGCTGGTACTATTTCACTTTCCTTACATTTTGTTTGACCTAGGGCCTATTCTCAGGAAAAGTTCTTTGGTAGACGATTCCTGAAAGATCAGAGCTCTTTACTACTTGATGGACCAACACATTTGCCAGCTTTCAGAGTCTTGTGGAGGTCTGGCATCTAACTCTCTCTGAGTCTCCCTCTCCTCTCCTCTCCTCTTCCCTCCCTCCACTCCCCTCCTTTCCTCCTCCTCTTCTCCTCCTCCCTCCTCCTCCTCCTCCTCCTCC
>NW_006399759.1:20306935-20310302 GCF_000299155.1 Elephantulus edwardii | reverse complement strand
TCTCTCTCTCTCTCTCTCTCTCTCTCTCTCTCTCCCCTGAGGAGTCAGTGGTGCACTTTAACTGACAGAAAGGCTTGGCCTTCAGGTGAGCAATACAACATCCTATGGACTATGCAAGCAGAGCTCCCTACATAACCTATAGTTTATGCATTTGTGATTCCTGGGAGAATACTATGCTTATTTGCTATTCAGATCAGAAATCTTCATGCTTCATGACCTGAAAGAAAAATTAATCTTGATCTCAAGAAACCCTTGGTTTTCCTGGAGTATCGTCCTTACTAAGTGGGCTCAAGACTAAGTTTTGATATGTTGTTGTGTTGTTAAGTGCCACCAAGTCATAGATGATTCATAGCGACCACATGAATGAAAGACCTGAACACTTGTATAATTTTCATCATTCCTCCAAGTTCATAGAGTTTCCGGAGGCAAGCTGTTTCGGAATGGATGCCACTCCTGCCTCCAAGCATTCCAAGTTTGATATAGAGTTCGTTTTATTTCAGAAAGGAAGTTACTAAGTGTTAATCCAAATATAACGGTGACTTTCAAGATTTTTCACATCTTTCTATATGATAATAATGCAAGCAATGTCTCAGCTAATCTAACTGATCTTTCTTCATTCTGTCTATTTCTCTCTCTATGTCCATATATGGCAAAACAAGCCAGTACAAAAAAAAATTTAAAAAAATAAATAAATAAAACTAAAGAGCTGGAAAGTGAATAAGAATGACAGAAAAAGAATTGACACCTTTGAGCTGTGGTGCTGGAGAAGATCACTGAACATCCCATGGATAGCCAAGAGGACAGACAGATATGTCTTGGAGAGGGTGTAGCTGGAGTGTTCTTTGGAGGCAAGAATATTGAGACTTTGCCTCACATACTTTGGGCATGATGCTAGGAGGGGCTATTCCTTGGAGAGAGACATGATTCTGGAAAGGGTGGAGGGTCACTGAAGGAGAGGAAGATCTTCAATCAGGTAGATTGGCATGGTGACTGCTGCAATGGGCTCTTGTATGTCAGTAAGTTAGGAGGATGGCATTAGATACTATAGGGTTCAGGTCTTTTGTTCATAGGGTCATTATGAGTCATACTTGACTCAATGGCACCTAACAATAACAATAATGAATATTTTAACAGGAAATGTAATCTACACCTTATTCTGCTTGTGTTGGTATAACAGATAAACCATATACCACTTTTCAGTGTTATAAATGTTGTTATTTTCATCCCTTTCCCAGTTTGATAAACTCAGAATCATAGCTCAACTTGATTTCCTCTAGTACAATGTATGACTTTATTTTCTCTTCTGGCTATCAGCACAGCAACAGTTTGGAGATTTTATGTTGGCCTGTGCCCTTTCCATAGCAAGGATCGTCCATTTATTTCTATCCCTTACACTTAGCCTTATACACTACTTGTAATAACTTCCCAGTAAACAAATATTTGGCAAACAGATACCAATACTATTTCTCTTCACATAACTTTGTTGTTGTGACCTTATGCACAATACATTGAAATGTTGTCCTGTTTTCTGTCACCCTTACAATCTTTTCTATGCTCAAGTTCATTGTTGAACTTGCTGGGTCAATCCATTTTGTTGAGGTTTTTACTCTCTTTTCCAGATGCTCTGATTTCCCAAGTATGATTTCTTTTTCCAAATGACTTTGTTAGATCCCAATTATTCCCAACCTGTGAACCTCTGATATTCCATTTCTTAGTCTGAGTTCTTTGAAGAAGCAGAATCACTGTGACAGATACATATTGATTTAAGAACCTGGCTCCATGCTGTTATGGAAGGTCTGACAAGTCCAAAAATCTTTAGAATAGGCAGCAGCTGGCTGGAGACTCATGTATACTAGTATGCCAAATTCTATAGGGAAAGAGGAGAAACTCAGAAGTCAGGTAACATAACAAGTGTAGAGTGAAGGAGTTCCAGCAAAATGTCTATTTAAACTTCTAAAGACAAAATACACCCAAGAGAAACTCCCATTTTGTTCTTAAGACCTTCAAATGATTAGATGAGGCCCAATTACATTACAGGTTTGGCTATGCTTTAAGGCCAATTGATCACATATAGCTATCTCATAATAGCAACTGGGCTAGAGTTTGACACAAAACATGAATACCATAGACTAACCAAGTTGACATACAAAATAAATCATCACAACAGAGCAGGTGGTAAAACTTCTTCACAAAACTGGTCCTGTCCTGGACAATAAACACAAGGCAGGCACATTCTAAAGTAGCAGACAACAGCCAAAATTACTTGGTACCTGTCTACTGGGGGTGCTGGAAAGGGATAAAATAAAGAGCAGCATACAAAATGCAGCTATCTCCACCCTGATTGTTAGGACCAGAATGTGAATGCAGCGTCACTGTGAAAATAGCTAAGTTGGTTAACAACAGTGATTCCAGTATGTCCCTGAAAGTCATCCAATCAGAGACCCAGCAGCAGCAGTAGCACTTCTGAAATTGTTGTCCCTAGCAGCACGTTAAGCACTTAATGCAGAAAATGCATTCAAAATGGGTTAAATTTCAACACCAAACGAAAAAAACCTTTACCATTGAACCAATAGATGGAGAAAAGTTTGAAAATGTCAACTATTTACTTGGATCCACAATGAACACCCATGATAGCACCAGTCAAGAAATCAAAAGACACACTGGGGAAATCTGTGGTCCAAAACTTCTCAAAAATTCTAAAGAGCAAGGTTGTCAGTTAAAACAATAAAGTGTGTCTAATGCAAGCTATAGTGTTTCCAATTGCTTTTTTATTATTCTGATAACTGGACAATGACTAAGGACAACAGGAGAAGAATTGATGTCTTTGACTTGTGATACTGGCAAAGTATGTTGAATATCTCATGGACTGCCAAAGGAACAGACAAATCTGTTTTGCATGAGGTGTGACCAGGACACTATTTACTGGCCTGGATAGTGAAATTTTGCCTCATGTATTTTGCGCATATTTTCAGAAGGAACTAGTATGGGGAAAGACATAGTACTCGTTAAAGTAAAAGGTCAGCAAAAGAAAGGAAGACCCTTGATGAAATGGACTGAAACAATGTCTATCATAATGGGCTTAAGAAAGACAATGATCATGAAGTTGGCACAGGATAAGGCAACATTCAAATCCATTGTTCATAATTCATTAGAAGTCATAGTCAACTTGATAGCACCTAACAACAACATCACCACTCCTTATGCTTCTATTTGTCCAGCCCCTGAATTGAGTTGGTAGTTTATCATTATGTTGAACCCTGTCATGAGCAAAAGCCTTAAGAGATTGAGATTGTTCACAGCTTCAGTTTGCTCGGCTCCACGGTCAACACTCTTGGCACCAGTAGCCAGGAAATCAAAAAACGTATTG
>NW_006399759.1:20301909-20306491 GCF_000299155.1 Elephantulus edwardii | reverse complement strand
GCAAACGACTCGATGGCACATAACAACAACAACATAAATTCTGTATTTACACATAAACAGAAAGCTAAGTTAAACCAGCAGGCACAGACGACTCTGTTGATGAAAACTATGAACCCATGTCATTTTTCCATTTACTGTGTAGGAATGTTGTTGTTAGGTGGTATTGAGTTGACGTCAACTCCTAGTGACCCTATAAAGAAACAAACCGAAACTTACCCTATCAGGCATCATCTTCCCATCTATCATGCTCTAATCCATTGTGGTGGCCTGTGTCAATTCATCTTGTTGAGGGTCTTCCTCTCTTCTCACTGACCCTTGCCATTTCCTAGCATGATGTCTTTCTCCAAGAACTGATTCCTCTTGAAAGTATGCTTCAAAGTAAGTAGGACAAAATTCCACCAACCTTGCCTGTAAGGAGCACTCTATTTGCACTTCTTCACTTGTTTGTTCATTCGGAAGTATGTGCGATAGTACATTCTCTTCACCGACACCAAAATTTGAAGTCACTGGTGTCTTTTTTAGAAGATTCTTTTTCTTATTCATTGTCTAACTTTCAAATGCATAGGAAGCAACTGAAAATACCATGACTTGGATCAGGCACACCTTCCTTAGTCTTTGAATTGACATCTTCCCTCTGGAGAGATGCTTGACACCCAATTTCTACAGTGTAGCATGTCTCTTTGTGTGTGTGTGTGTGTGTGTGTATTTGTGTTTTTAGTTGGCATTAACACTTCTTTGAGCCTGAACAAAAAAACCTATTAAAATTTTAATTTTCTGTATGAAAGTTTTGATAAAGCAAGGACTTCTCTGAATGACAAAATAGACTAGTCTCCTAAGAGGTAGAGAAGAATCTGAGATAAAAATGGAGAGATCATGGAATAAGAATGCTTGGGTCTTACCTAGTGATTCATCCTGGTACCTCCCCAATGCTTAGCTAGTTAACTATTAAGTATCTCTTGTGGTAACATGTCTTTTTATTTCTTCTGCTTGTTTACTTGGCTTTTTATTTAATTATTGGTTTGCATAAGAACATTCATATACATTATATTTTTAAATTTTTATTTTATAGTGATTTGTGTACAAGATTGTGTACAAGATACTGTGTTTCACACTATTCTTTATTCATATTGTGTTTCATACAATCATTTCCATTCTTTATGTTTTATAAAATGAATCACCATAAAACTGCCTACCATTACTCCATCTTTCCAGATTCCTGCTAAATCTATCCAATTTTCTTTCTTGCCTCCCCATATTTGTACAATCCTATGATTCTCCCCCACCCATCTTCACCCCTCTGCTCCTATCCCTTCCCCTTGATCCTCATATATGTTTTACTAGTTATCCTTCTGTTTTTACAATAATGGTTTTATGCAGTATGTATCATTATGAGACTAAGTTAGTCCACTCAGCATAATGCCCTCCAATCTTTCCCAAGTTGTAGTAATTTTCAAAATCATTGCTCCTGAGTGCTACCTAGTATTCCATGACATAAGTGTACTACAATTTCTCAATCCATTTTATTGTGCTTGGACATTGGGGTGTTTTCAGGTTCTTGTGACTATGAATAACACTGCTAAGAACAGTGTACAAACCTCTGTTTGTGCCTCAGTTCTAAAATCTTGAGGATATATTCCTAACAATGGAATAGCTAGATCATACAAAATGTCTACGTTCAGCTTTTTTAAAAAAAATGTTTATTTTTCTACTGGTTTATTGACAAAGTTCATATACATTGTTTTTCATACAGTATCTTTCAGATTTCCTTTACCCACCCCTCCCTCCATCCATCAAATTGTGCAACCCTATGATTACAGTCCCCCATCCTCACCCCTCTGCTCCCCACCCTTGGATCCTCATACACATTTTACTAGTTATCTTTTTGTTTCTACAATAATGGTCTTATACAATATTTGTCCTTATGTGATTGAGTTAATTAACTTAGGAAAATGTTCTCCAGTCCCTCCCAAGCTAGGTAGTGATTTTCAAAATCAGTGGTCCTGCATGCTACATAGTATTCCATCATGTGGATGTACCATACTCACTCAATCTGTTCGATTGTGGTTGGACTTTTGAGCTGTTTCCATGTTCTTGAGATGGTGAATAACGCTGCTATGAAAATTAGTATACAAATCTCCGTTTGTACCCCAGGTCTAATTTTCTTGGTGGGTATTCCAAGCCTAGCTGAGTCATATGGAATTTCTATGTTCAGCATTTTAAGGAAATGTCAAACTGCCTTCCAGAGTGGTTATACCATTTTACAATTCCCCTAACAATGTAGAAGAGTCCCTATTTTGCCACATCCTCTCTAAAAATTTTTATTTGCTGCCTTGTTAACTTTGCCACTTTTACTCGAGAGAGATCATATCTCATTGTGGGTTTGATTTGCATCTCTCTTATTGCCAATGATTTTGAGCATTTCTTCATGTGTCTGTTTGCCAGCCAAATATCTTCCTCTGTGAAAATTCTTTGCATCTTTTCCCATTTTGTAATTCTGTTATCAGTCTTTTTTGTCTTTTTTTGTTAAAGGGAAATTGTTCAGTTTATTTGGAGAGGCAATAGATTCCGAATAAACAAAGCACTTCTGCAAAACAGAAGCGAAATGGGAGGCATAACAATCCCTGACCTCAAAACCTGCTATGCAGCACTAGTAACCAAAACAGCATGGTGCTGGTATAATGACAGGCACATAGACCAATGGAACAGAATTGGGAAACCAGAAATGGATCCATCTGTTAGGTCTTCACCTTGGGCAAGGCCAAGGACTCAAGAAAGGGAGCAGAGAAAGAAAGGAAGCTAAAGAAGCTTTATTAAGGGGGCTCCCAGATGGGATTCCTTGGTCTGTAGAGAAATAGACAGGCTGAGAGACAGTCCAGGGAATACCATCATTATCAGTCTTTTTCTTGTGGAGACCCCGTAGGATTATATAAACTTTTATCTGAGATTGTATTGCCAAAAGCCATCTAGGTTTTCTTTTCACCCTGGTGGAAATATTTTTGATGCATACAGTGATTTATAATCTTTAGAAGGTCCCACTCCTCAATTTTGTCCTCTCCTATTTGCATATTTCTGGCTATGTTTGCAGCCTCTTTACACCATAGGTGAGGTCTTGCAAGCTGGTCACACTTTGTCTTTTATGATCTTTATGGTTTTGGGCTTTACCTCTAGGTCACTGATCATCTTGAGTTGAATTTTGTAGATGGTGAGCCAGATGATGACTTGTTATATAACTAATCCCAGCCTCTTCTATGATTCTCAACAACAAACTGAAGACTATTAAGGTATATTCAGGAAGGAGTAAGAAAGTTAAGGGCAGAGAGGGAAGGGAAGCAACATTAGACTTAGAATTAAGAAATTATGAAAAATCTCTTCACTCTCCAGCACTAAAAAAGTTTCTTACTTTTTCTGGACCTAAGAAACCTTAATTTAAAAATGAGGAAACTATACCACATTTCTATAGTTTCTATTTGATTCTTTATCTTACCTGGATTTTTAAATTAAGAACCTAAATATGTTCATTGCTATTAGCGTGACTTGTTTTCTTTTATTTCTTTCCAGAAATGCTGTTTTAAAAAATAGACTTTGGAATGGTGTACCTTTAACTCCAGGTATCAATTTTGTTATCTAGAAGAAATCTGAGAGGGGATGGGCCTTACTCTCTAAGTGAAGTCTGTTTTCATGTTTGAATTTCTGATTCATTAGGAGTAGGTACTCATTAATTACTTGCTAATTAAAGTAATTTCCACCTTTTCAACTAACACTGATAAATATTCCTTGTAAAAATGTTATCAGTACTAAATATAATTTAATATTCTAAGTTGAAGAACAACAGGTCAACTGAAGGGCTATTTTCTAAGATATTTCCACCAAGATTTCCTCTGTTAATAAGGGATAATTGTTATCAATTAGCTTTCTTGGGCTTGGATACCTTTAGATTTTTTAAGTACATTAAGTCTGTGAAATTTTTATCTCCCAGGTTTACCCAGCATTTATGATATTCTTAAAGATCCATTATCTTACATCTTATTCTGAAATAAGCCTTAGATTGGTATTATGTCTATGTTCTGTGGGCATGGGTGCAATACATTTAGGACCGTGTTACGCACTGAGTGTAATCAAAATCAAGATACTCTAACATTTTCCCTTGTTTGGGGATGGAATCAGAAACTGTCATTCTAATATGTTTGATGGTAATCAATGGTGATTCAGTGGTAAATGTGAGATGGATTTTGGCAGAAAGCAGAGAGTACCAGAAGAATGTCTAACTGTGTTTTATTGATTATGCAAAGGCATTTGACTGGTGAATCACAACAAATTGTGGCTAACTTTGAGGAAAATGGGAATCCCAGAACACTTTACTGTGCTTATACCAAGAAGCAGTCCTCAGAACTGAGGAAGGAAACATTGCATTGTTCAAAATAAGGAAAGGAGTGAATCAGGGATGCATCCTGTCCCCATACCTTTCAGATAGATATATAGATAGATATAGAAATATATAGAGATATAGAAATAAATATATATGTCTACACACACATACATACATACATACACATACACACACACACACACACACACACACACA
>NW_006399759.1:20269557-20301809 GCF_000299155.1 Elephantulus edwardii | reverse complement strand
CACACACACACACACACACACACACACAACAACAGAACAGATCATTGGGAAGTAAGAAGTAAGCCTGGAGGGAGACTCATTAAGAACCTACGATATGCAGATAACACAACCTTGCTTGCTGAAACTGAAGAAGACCTTATGCACTTGCTGCAAAACATCAAGGATTGTAGTCTTCAATACAAATTGAAGCTCAACATCAAGAAGACAAAGATTCTCACCACTGGGCCAATAGGCAGTACCATGATAGATGGAGAAGAGATCAAGGTTATTAGCAATTACAGCTTGCTTGGTTCCACAATCAACACTCTTGTTATCAGCAGCCAGGAAATCAAAACTAATTGCACTGGGGGAAATCTGCTGTCATGGACCCTTTCAGAGTGTTGAAAAGCAACGATGTCAGCGTAATCCAGGCCATGGTCTTCACAATTACTTGTTATGCTTCAGAGACCTGGACAATGACTAAGGATGACAGAAGAAGAATAGATGCCTTTGAGTTGTAGTGCTGGAGAAGAGTCTTGAACATACCATGGACTGCCAAAAAAACAAATCAGTCTGTCTTGGAGAGGGTGAAAACAAGTCTCTGCTTGGAGATTAAGATTTTGAAGCTTCATCTCGCATACTTTGGGCACATGCCAAGGAGAGACTGGTCCCTGGAGAAGGGCATCATGCTTGGATGGGTAGAAGAACAGCACAGGAGAGGAAGAACCCAGATGAGATGGATTGATACAGTATCTGGGGCAATGGGGGTTGGTTTGTCAGAATTAGTGGGACTGGTTCAGGACAGGGAAAGGTTCAGAGTTGCTATACATAGGGTCACTATACATTGCGGGTGACTCAACGGCAAATAACAACAATAACATTCATTTTTGTTATGTGCCATCAAGTCACTTGCGACTCATAGCGATCCTATGTAAAGCAACCTCAAGCCCTTCTTTATCCTGTGCCAATCTCACTGTCTCAAACACACCCACCCCAATTACCTTAGTCACTGAATCAATCCACCTCAAAGAGGGTCTTCCTCTCCTGCACTGTCCCTCCACCCTCTCAAGCATGAATACCTCTCCAAGGATTAGTCTCTCTTTGCAATATGTCCAAAGTATGTCAGACGAAGCCTCAGAATCCTTGCATCCAAGGAGCAGCCTGGTTTAACCAGCTCCAGGATGGAGATGTTCCATTTTCTTAGCAGTCAATGGTACATTCAATACTCTTCTCCAGCACCACAGCTCAAAGGCATCAATTCTCTCCTTTTATCATTCCTAGTCGTCATCCAACTCTCTGATGCATAGCAAGTGATTGCAAAGACCATGGCCTTATCAGGTGCACCTTTGTCTCCAGAGTGACACAATTGCTCTTCAGTACCCTGGAGAGGTCACTAACAGCAGACTTTTCCATCTCAATAAGTATTTTAATGTTTGGATGCTGGTGCCAAGAGTGTTGACTGTGGAGTCAAGCAAACTAAAGCTGTAAACAATCTCATTCTCTTCACCATCCATCTTGATGCTGCAAATTGGCCCAGTGGTGAGAACTTTTGTCTTCTTGATATTGATATTGAGTTTTATAGTGATTGGTTTTTGTTGTGTTGGGGTTTTTTGTTGTTGGTTGGTTGTTTTTTATTTCATCCTCTTGTATAGAGTCAATAAGACCTCAGGGAGGGCTATTGCTTTTAAAGATGATTGTAACTGTATTTTGAAGGAACATTCTTCTTAGTGGTACAGCATTCTTCTGTCAAGATGCTGTACTGAGATAACCTGGGGTTGCTGTGATGCTGAATCTTGTGTCATTAGGGTGTCGAATGCCATAATGGTTACCCATGGTGGACAGTGTTTGGTGGAGCTCCCAGTTTAAGACAAGTTTTGAAGCAGGAGTGGCATCCACTTCCTAAACAGCATGCCTCCAAAAATGCTATGAACTTTGCTAAATATTGATAGTTATAGAAAAGCTTCAAGCACTTGTTTTATTAATGAAAGTTTATAAAGAACTTGGATTTACATTCATTCCTTGTAGCACATTTTCCTCCCTGTCCTGCCTCCCCCTCAGTTAGTTTTTTTTTTTTCCTTTGGAAATAAAGTTCTTTCATTGTTATACAATCCCCTCATGACCACTTTAATATGCAACTCTTATTCTGAACTCTTGTCATGCCTATAATACCTAATCATATATTCCTTTTATATTGTTCGCTCCCATTTTGTTCACAGAGTCGCTATAAGTTCTGCTTGACTTGATGGCAATCATCAACAAAAACAATATTCGGGGAACCCACATTTGATTCCCTGCCAGTGCACTTTATGTTCTGAAACTACTACTTTTCTTGAATTGAATACTGACCATTGCAAATAAGTGTTAGCTTGGGTCTTTCCTGATTGTCAGTGGCTTTTTGGTTGGTAATGATGTAATTTAGCATTTTTTGATGATGTAATCATCCCCATGATGTGACATGATTCAATTAAGAAATTGGTTGTAAGGGGCTTAGAGTGGGAGGCAAAATCCCTACTCTGGCCACAGCTCTTATCTAAGGAGAATTTTCTTGTAATGTGCTTTTTACATCATCTTTAATCTTTGAGAAAAGTGACTAGAGAAAGAAGGATAAGACTATCATCAAGAAATAAGATTGAAAATGAGGCACATTCTTTGGATCAAGGTGGAAAACCCCAGAGAAGATTGGTGCTCCATAGATCTTCAAGGTGTGACAGGGCCACACATTTTGAAAGGAAGACAAAGACCTTCTTCCAGGAAGCCTTCTACCAGAGGAAGTACATTGAGTTCAGACTTTTAGGCTCTTAAACTGTGAAACCACAAGTTTCTGTTTGTTAAAACTATTCCATTGTGGAAATTTTGAATAATTAAGGTAACCACCCAATAACAAGAGGCTTATGTATAATGCTGAACAGGTTTTAGTAGAGCTTCCAAACTAACATGAATCAGGAAGAAGATCTGATGCTCTATTTCTGAATTTCAGTCTGTGAAACTCTATGGATCACAAAAGTCTAATCCCAAATTGATTATGGGGATGATGCAGGACTAGAGTTTTAAATAAAATTGTGACAGCAGCTGACAGCCACCAGCACTACTAAAACCAAAGCCTTTAATTAGCAGCTGAAAAGTTCAAGACAACTTAAAAGCCCATAATAAGATTTGCTATAGGTTTCTAACAATCATATCATTTGTAACTCAACCATGTTTGCCTCTGGTAACCTCTCAAGAATAGAATTTCTCTCCCAAAACAAAGGTAGAGTCTTCTCTTCTAAATTTTAAAGTAGGCTGAGTTATCTTAATTATTTACTACTTTCCTTTATCTTAGTCATGGAATATTCTTTTTCTTTTCAACAGCAATCCAAATATTTATGATTATGAACATCATGAGCAAAATGCATTTTCTGGGGGAAGAACCCAACAAACCTTGAAAGAACATTTACAATAAGGAATGGACAATTAAATGAGACACATATTTAGGTGGCTTTATGGAAGGGGGAAAAAAGGAAATTATTGTTAGTGGACATTGATCAGTGTCCGGGAGAAGGCATAGAATCCTGGAACCTGACCTCCCTCTGGAATGTTCTACATCATAACTAGTCAGATTCTGTCAAGCCCTACACACAGTTACATTAATAATCTCTCAGTAAGGTCTTAATCTGTTTCCCTAGTGTTCCTATTCCTTTGAAATGTGGAGTGGTTGCAAAGTTTTTCTAATGGTCCTAAAATTCTTTCTGATGCTCATGTCCTGAAGAATACATCTATTAAGCAAAGATTCTCACATTCTTAGTGGAGTAACATGGTATTCACCTTCTAGAGAAGGATCAAGGTCACTTTTTGTGTCCGCTTCTCAGATACATCTGGGGGCAGGAGGCCCTGTGTGATTTCCTTCCTGAATGGGCCCTTGTCCATAGATGTGTAAACAAAAAGCATTGAGCGGCAAAGTCTTAGGGGGATTCTTTAAGAATCTGGCTACTGTAGAACACCATCTAGCATCTCCTAAAACACACTTTCAAGTACAATGTGTGGTCCTGTTCCCTTGGGCCTTCGTTGGCCTAAATTCAACTGAGGTCTTTGGTGGAGGGAACTATGAGGCAAAACAACTGGTGTATTACAAAGTGTCCATTTTCCATTTCCTTAACTGTAAAATCCACAAGTTTGTTTTTATTTATGAAAGATCCAAAGGGAATAAACAAAGTGGAGAGTATAATAAATGATTTCTTCATTATAAGTAAACCCGCCAGACTGCACAGAACACCAGGTTTCCATTTGCTAATCTTGTTGTTCATCCAGTTCCATTAACAGGATATCTTTGAATGTGTCCTGAAATGCAGAGAAAATTGTCATTTATGGACTCAAATAATGGTAAATAAATAGAGTGAGGAGGAATCTCAAAGGTTTTCTGAGGCCAATGCACTATTTTTCAGGTGTATTTTAGAGGAATCCTATAGCTCTGAGTAGCAAAAGCAGAAATGTCAAAGCCAGGATTGAAACCAAAGGTCATTACTGGAAACTCAGTGTTCTTCCCCCTAGGAACTCACCACAGCTGTACATGGGACAATAATAACTTCTTAAGAAGATAAATATTTGGCTCTATGCATAAAGTATTTCTCTATTGGTTATTTCCTTTCAAAGAAATATGAGCTGAATGAAAATGATTGAAATGTTGAGACTATCTGAATTACCAAATTAGACTCTGAAAATCATGTATATTAAGTATTCTGATAATGTATTCATAAAACTAGACTCAAAATACTTGTCCTAGGTTTGGAATTGACTCAGCTGACCTTCCGTTGGGTTTGCAAGGCTGTATATCTTTATGTATTGTGATGGGAAAGTATGCTGTAAGAGATCTCTCCAAAGTACTGAAGAGCAACAATGTCAGTCTGGAACCTAATGTGCACCTGATACAGGCCATGGTCTTTGCAATTACTTGCTATGCATCAGAGAGCTGGACAATGACTAGATTAGGGATGATAGATGGAAAATTGATGTCTTTTTGAACTGTGGTGCTGGAGAAGGGTATTGGATATACCATGGACTGCTAAGAGATCAAATAAGTTTGTCCTGAAGAGGGTGAAGCCAGGCTTCTCCTTGGAGGCAAGGATTCTGAAGCTTCGTCTGACATACTTTGCACATACTACAAGGCGGGATCAGTCCTTATAGAGGGACCTCATGCTTGGAAGGGTGGAGGGACAGTGAAAGAGAGGAAGACCCTCAATAAGATGGATTGATTCAGTGTCTAGAGTAATGAGGGTAGGTATATCAGAGACAATAAGATTGGTACAAGGTAGAGTAGGGTTTAGGGCTATTGTACATAAAGTTGTTATAATTTATAAGTGACTCGATGGTGCATAACAACAACAACAATAGAACAATGACTAGGGCCTTAAACATTGACATAAATAAGCATTATTAGTTGAAGTTTCAGCTGTATCACAAACTATTAGGGTGTCCATGGGAAAATTGCTTACCCTTTATAAAACTCAGTTTAAAGATTTGCAAAAGAGGAGATCTTACCCCAAAGAGGTGTCTTGGAGAGAGTGCAGCTGGAGTGCTCTTTGGAGGCCTCATATACTTTGGGTATGTTGCTAGAAGAGTCAAATGCTTGGAGAAGACATGATGTTAGGAAGGGTGGAGGGTCAGCAAAGGAGAGGAATATCCTCAACCCGGTGGTTAATGCAGTGACTGCCAGAATGGGTTTTCTGTGTCAGAAGTGTGAAAATGGCACAGGATAGAACAAGGTTTGTATCTTTTGTTCATACGGTGGCTGTGAGTTGTACACGAAGGCACCTAAAAACAACAACAACCCCAAAGATCTGTTAATTTTTTAGCTTTGATTATTTGAATACTCTTATGCTGAAAATTACCCAAAAACGTTTGCAGCAATATGTCAACAGAGAACTGCCAGATGTGCAGGCTGGATTTAGAAGAGGTCATGGTACTAGGGCTATTATAGCTAATGTTAGATGGATCTTGGCAGAAAGCAAAGAATACCAGAAGAATGTCTATCTGTGCTTCATTGACTATGCAAAGGCTTTTGACTGTGTGGATCATGCACCTATGGCTGACTGAGAAGAATGGGAATCCCAGAACATTTGATTGTGCTAATGTGAAACCTATACTTGGACCAAGAGGCAGTCATCAGAACAGAGCAGGGAGACACTGGATGGTTGAAAATCAAGAAAGGGGTCGGTCAGGGATGTATTTTGTCTCCATACCTTTTCAATCTGTATGCAGAACAGATCATCCAGACCCTGGGCTGTACGAGGAGGAATGTGGCATCAGGACTGGTGGAAGAGTCATCAACAACCTGCGTTATGAAAAGGACACAACCCTGCCAAGGACTGCAGTCTTCAATATGGATTGAAGCTCAACATCAGGAAAACAGAGATTCTCACCACTGGGCCAATTGGCAGCATCAGTATGGATGGTGAAGAGATTGGATAGTTAACAGTTTTAGTTTACTTGGTTCCACAGTCAATACTCTTGGTAACAGCAGCCAGCAAATCAGGAGATGAATTGCAATGAGAAAGTCAGCTGTGAGGGACCTCTCAAGAGTACTGAAGAGCAATGATGTCAGGCTGGAGACTAAGGTGTGCCTGATGCAGGCTATAGTCTTCACAATTACTTGCTATGCATCAGAAGGTTGCAAAGTGAATAGGGATGATAGAAAAAGAATTGATGCCTTTGAGCTGTGGTGCTGGAGAAGAGTGTTGAATATACCATGGACTGCTAGGAGAACAAACAGGTTTATCCTGGAGAGGGTGAAGCCAGAATGCTCCTTGGAGTCAAGGGTTCTGAAACTTCATCTGACTGGCATGTTGCAAGGAGGGACTGGTCCTTGGAGAGGGATATCATATTTGGGAGAGTGGAGGGATGGCGCAGGAGAGGACCCTCGATGAGATGGATCGATTCTGTGAATGGAGTGGTGGGAATGAGTGTGTTTGAGACAGTGCGGTTGGCACAGAATAGAATGGCATTTAGGGCTCATGTACATAGGGTCACTATGAGTCGCAAGCAACTTGATGGCACATAACAACAACAACAACAACAACAACAACATGTTGTAACCAGAGTACTCCTTTGAATCAAATATTGTGCGATTTTTGTTTCACATACTATAACATTTTATCAGGAGGAACCAGCAAAGGAAAGAATGACTCTCAGTGAGATAGAATGACATGTTGTTGTTGTTGTTGTTAAGTGCTATGGAGTTGTAGGCAACTCATAGCAAGCCTCTGAATGAAAGACCTGAACACTTGTATAACTTTCATCGTTTTTCCAAGTTCATAGAGTTTTCAGAGATAAGCTGTTTCGGAAGTGGATGCTACTCCTGCTTCCGAGTTTGTTTAAATTGAGGAGCTCCACCAAACACTGTTCACCATGGGTAGCTATAATCATATTTGACACAACAATGTTACATTGCTCAGCATCACAATAACCATGAGTTACCTCTGTACAGCAAATGAACAGATCAGTGCTATATGACTTAGAAGAATGTTTGACCAAAACCAATTAAAACCATGCCCAAGGGCCACCAATCAAATTTAAGAATCAAAGCATGGTTCAAACTCCATAAGTTCCATCATTCCAAATTCCTCCATAATCACCCATTCTTGTTGGCTCTCACCACCCAAAAATGCCCATCTGGGACCATTCCGCCACTTCTTCAGTCTGCTTACGGGCTTTAAATAGAGAATGTCAGGATAATGCAGGATCAGTCTAGGTTTTGATATGTAGAGTCATCCTGAAGGCACTTAACAACAACATAAATAACTGGTTTTGGTAGTACTTTCAAATTAAAACAGACTAGGAATAAAGGCCTGGAAAACTACTTTGAAAACTCTAGGCAGTAAAACTGTATGTATCACAATAGAATATTGATTGATATAGTTATGAAAGATGATTTGTTTAGATTGGAAGTCACTCAAACTCCCAGGGGATGCAGCGATGGAGTTAAGCACATCATTGACTATGAAGATGGCATAAGAGCAAGAAGTGTTTTATTCTGTTGTACATGGGGTCAACATGAGTCAGAGTCAAGTCCATGACAACCAACAACAATAATAACCCCAGTGATTTCTTTAAGAGGAAAGAGATTTCTTAGTGGAGTTCCTTACATGACATCCTGGGTCTACCATAACCTATCATCACAACCTGTTTTTTATTATCTTATTAATAGTTAGTGACATGAAGCAGTAATGTGAAGGGTAGAAGAGAAACATTTGGTTTTTCATCTATTTTTCAATAACACCACACAGTGTCCACTTCTCTCCACCTAAGTAGCTCAATTATAAGAAGAATGTTGAAAATGAATACTCTTTTTTTTGCTATATTCCTTTTAGTTAAAAGGATCATGAAACCCTCAGGGACATTATAAATTATTTTTTCCTAAAATTGTTATTTTAACAGTAAAGATGACAATAATAACTTTAAAATGTCTATATTTTTAGAATGATCCACATATTGCTAATATCGTTGTAGCTATAGTTCTAATTAGTATAGCACCTCTCTGTATGTTGTACAGAAGTATTTTGTGGGTACTGTGAAAGTTGTGCCACCATTATATCAAATGCCAGAGGGGTCACTTATATCAAATGTCAGAGAGGTCACCTTTGGTGGACAGGTTTTAGTAGAGCTCCATGGTTAAGACAGATTAGGAAGTAGGATTGGCTATCCACTTCTGAAATAGATTTCTGAAAACTCTGTGAACAATAGAGAGATATGGACAGGTATAGCATTTATTAGAGAGGTAAGGCCCAACTGGAAGTCAATCAAAATTAAATGAATCAGCTATATTAATACTTAATAGATGGAACATGTACACAGTGTGCACCAATGGGCTCAAATATGCCAGAGATTGTGATGATGGCAAAGAATAGGACATGGTTCAGATCTGTTGTTCATGGGGTTGTTATGAGTCATACTTGACTCAATGGCACTTAACAATAAATTATTTTAGATTCTTTGAAGAGTGATGGGTCAACATTCTGATCATCCAAATATTTACCATCATCTTTTTAAGACAGAACGGCAGGTGAAATTCAGAAGAATACTTGTCTCCTGCCTAGATCTCAATTACTGCACTATGAAGACACCTACTTTCAACCTTTTATGACAAAGATAGATGATGGTGTCCATCCTTCTCTTGTAGAGCAGCTGGTGGCCTCAAACCACATGCTTTTAGGATTGCAGCATGACTTCTTGCCATTAGGTCACCAGAGCTCCCTTATAGGTAGAACAAAAGTGCTTTTGAAGGTTTTGGTCAATAGAGAACATCTGTGGGGAGGAGGAGTATGTAGAATAGAATATTTTTATTCATGAGCACTTTCATTAAAAAGGTGGCTGCATATTTTTATCAAAGCTTCTTAATTGATGATTCCACCATTCTTTCTCATGCGCTTGCTCTCTACCTCCCTTAAAGTCTCAGTCAACACTCTAATCTCTCTTCTTCAGGCCTAAAGATGCCAATAACTTGTAAAAATTACTAGTTGTAATAATTTTCCAGAAATGACTGAAACAGTATATCGACAGAGAACTACCAAAATACAAGCTGGGTTTAGAAGAGGTTGTGGCACAAGAGATATCATTGCCAATATCAGACGGACCTTGACATAAAGTAGAGATGTTATGAGCAGTTTACGTGTAAGGAAAATATACTAATCTTGCTGTAAAATATGAAATGTCTTAAATTGTAATTTGCTGTAAAACACATTATGAAATGTTTGCTGTGGAAAAATATTACAATGCATTTGATGCTCAAGTACAGAAATAAAAATATTAGTGAAAAAATATACTAGCAGTTTAATATGCCGAAATAGGCCTCTTTGAGGCCTTAGAGCCCTACTGACCACAGGAGGTGCAAACCCTTAATAAGGGAATGTAACTGATATTAATTTGCCTCTAAAGCCACTGCGTGAATCCTGACAAGGGAATGTAACTTGTTACTGCCCATGTTGCTAAGAAAATGTAACTTGTAAACTTGAGAGTAAGAATGTATTGGGAATCAGCTATATGTTAGAATTAAGAAATATGTTAAGAACTTACTATGTTATATGTTAGAAATAAATATGTTAAGAACTTACTATGTTATAGGTTAGAAATAAGAGATATGTTAGGAATTAACTGTTAGAAATTATGTTAAGAATATTTGTGAAAACATACTCTTAATGGCTATGGGGCCCCACTGACCACAACAGGTGTGAACCCTTGATAAGGAGATATGACTGGTTACTGTCATGTTGGCAAGGAAACACAACTAGCATTGAACATGATTGGTCAAACTCATATTGGTATTCAAGATGTACCAGCATGTCCCACTTTGCCTCACCATAACGTAAAACAGGCAAGCCAGAGTAGATAATACTCTGGTTGTGCCCAGAAACTCTCTTTTTGCACTTTACGATGAGCTGGACACTGAAGACCCAAAGGCTCTTTTTAGAGCCAAAGACCAAAAGGCTCTTTTCAGAGTCAAGAACTCTATCCTACATTAATGGACATGAGCTATTGAAACGGACCCTGGCTCGATTGCCCACACCAATGGACCCTGGCTCCATTGAATTACTGAACTAGCTGAGAAACCCAAGGCTACATTGAACTGTTGAACTAGAAAAGACACCCCCCACCCCCTGCAACTGCACCAATAACCTTGAAAGGCAAAAAAACAAGATGAGTTGGGATCCCGGAGTGAGTGAGTGTTCTCCACTGTTGATAAATCAACATGTAATGAATTTATGAATTGCAATGTAGATAAATTCCAATTGTTGCTATGAATTAATTAATGAATCAATAAATTGTAATTGGCCTTTGTAATATGTCTATAAGTAATTAATTAAGGGTCAAGGCTCATGACATAGAGAGTGCCAGAAGAATGTCTATCTGTGTTTCATTGACTATGCAAAGGCATCTGATTGTGTGTATAACAACAAATTGTGGCTAACTTGAGGAAAATTAGAATCCCAGAATAATTGATTGTGATTATGTAAAACCTAGCACTCTTAATACCCAGCAGTCAGGAAATCAAAAGACAAATTGCACTGGGAAAATTTGCTGTCATGGACCTCTACAAAGTGCTGATGAGCAATGATGTCAGTCTAGATAAAAAGGTGTGCCTAATCCAGGCCATGGTACTCACAATTACTTGTTATGCTTCAGACAGCTGGACAATGACTAAGAATGGCCGAAGAAGAATAGATGTCTTCAAGTTGTGGGTGCTGAAGAAGAGTCTTGAATATACCATGGACTGCTAAGAAAACAAATTGGTCTGTCTTGGAGAAGGTGAAACCAAGTATCTCCCTGGAGGCTAAGATTTCAAAATCCTTATTAAATATAAAAATTAATAAACCAGCTCTCAGAGACATGGAAAGTGATTGAAAAGACCAAGGCCTGAATCAGGGCAACTGTAGACCTCAAAGTGACATCATTGCTCTTCAGTAATCTTGAGAAATCCCTGGCAGCAGACGAGCCTATGCAATATATCTATCTCCTGACCTCATGACCTCAAGAGTGTTGATTGTGGATCCAATCAAGATTAAATCATTGATAATTTCAATCTTTTCTCTAACTATCTTGATGTTGCTTATGAGTCCAGTGTAGAAGATTTTTGACTTCTTGGTGCTGAGATGTGATCTTTATTGAAGGCAGTAGATTGCATAGATCATAAACTGCACATTGTTGTTATTGCTACGTGCCATTGAGTCTCTTGTGACTCATAGAGAACACATCTACAACAGCCTTGAAAGCTACTCTCTCCTGTGCCAACTTCATTGTCTCTGACACAACTATCCTCATTACTTCAGTCATTGAATCCATTTCATCGATGGTCTTCCTCTCTTTCTCTGTCCTTCCACCCTTCCAAGCATGATGTCCCTCTCCAATGACTGGTCCCTCTTTGCAACATGCCCAAAGTAAGTCAGACAAAGTCTCAGAATCCTTGCCTTCAAGGAGCAGACTGGTTTCACCCTCTTCAGGTCAAACCTGTTTGTTCTCCTGGCAGACCATGGTATAAGCAACACTCTTCTCCAGCACCACAGCTGAAGGACGTCATTTCTCTTCCTATCATCCTTAGTCATTGTCCAACTTTCTGACACATAGCAAGTGATTAAAAAGACTATGGCCTAGATCAGGTGTACCTTAGTCTCCAGACTGATGTCATTGCTCTTCAGTACTCTGGAGAGGTCACTGACAGCAGATTTTCCCAATGCAATTCATCTTTTGATTTCCTGGCTACTGGTAACAAGAGTATTGGTTGTGGAGCCAAGCAAACTAAAGCTGTTAATAATCTCAATCTCTTCAACTTCGATTAAAATGGTGCTTATAGACCCAGTTGTGAGAATCTGTTTTCTTGATGTTGAGCTTAAATCCATATTAAAAGCTGCGGTCCTTGACCTTCTGCAGCAAGCACTTCAGGTCATCCTCAGTTTCAGCAAGCAGAGTATGGAGATAGGACACATGCCTGGTCTACACCCTTCACGATTTTGAACCATGCTGTGTTTCCTTGTTCTGTTCTAATGACTGCCTCCTGGTCCAAGCATAGGTTTCACACAAGCACAATCAAATTTTCTGAGATTTCCATTCTTCTCAGGGTCAGCAATAGTTTGCTGTGATCCACACAGTGAAACGTCTTTGTAGTCAATGAAACATAAATAGACAAGATCTATCTAACTTTAGCTATAATATCTCTAGTACCATGTTCTCTTCTAAACCCAGCCTGCACATTTGGCAGTTCTCTATTGATGTACTGTTGCAGTTGTTTTTGAACAATTTTCAGCAGAATTTTGTTTGCATGTGATATTAATGATTTTGTTCAATAATTTCTGCACTCTGTAGGGTCACCTTTCTTTGGAATGGAAACATCGAAATATTGATATCTTCAAGTCAGTTGGCCAGGTGGCTGTCTTCTCGATTTCTTGGCACAATTTAATAGGTACATCCAGGGCAGCATCTGTTTGTTGAAATATATCAATTGTTATACCTTCAATTTCTGGGGCCTTATTTTTTGTCAATTCTTTCAGAGCAGCTTGAACTTCTTCCTTCACCACAGGCTCTTGCTCATATGTTGTTTCATGAAATTCTTCTCTGTCAGCCAATTCCTTTTGGTACAGTTCTCTGTGTACTCCTTCCATCTTTTAATGCTTTTTGGATCATTTAATATTCTGCCCAAAGCATCATTAAGTATGCAACTTGTGGTTTGCATTTATTCTTCAATTTCTTCAGCTTAAAAAAATGTTCAGTGACTTCTGCCCTTTTGATTTTCTGACTCCAGCTCTTTGTCTTCCCACACTACCCTTTGAAATCTTCTGTTCAGCTCCTTAATTTCTTAATTTCTTCCCTTTGGTTTGGCTTCTCGACACTCTAGTGCAATATTCAGAGAGTCTCGTCTGATGTCTATTTTGGTTTTTACTTCCTCTTCTGCTTTTGTATCTCAATTATCTTCAATTTCACTGAAGATTCTCTAAATCTAGCATGGACTCATTTTTGCAAAGATAAGAACAATATTCTTAAGAAAGACGGTACCTATACCTTGCTGTCTGAAAAGTCAGCAACCAAGACAATGCAGTAGATAATCTTCAAGTTTGTCAGTGTGGTGCTAAGTTGATGTGATGACTCATTTATGATACTATTTTAAAGCACATAGCCTCTATTACAGTTGTATTTTGTTTCAAATGAATTTTACTTTTAAATAAATTTATTCTCAAAGCGTTTACATATGTGGGAAATATATAATATACTCAGTCTACCAATAATATTTGGTTGCTTTGAGAAGAAGTGGATCATTTGTGATAGTTTCAGACTTCCCAGAAACCTGTGGGACTGTGACTCCAGATTTAAGGTAATCAGAAGGCTTCTTGTGTTGTATTGGTGGCCTAGTGGTAAGGAATTACAATGCTAACTTAAAGGCATGTGATTGGAATACACTATCTGCTCCACAAGTGAGATATAAACTGTGTTCTTCACATTCTCTGAAAACCCACTGGTTGTTAACTCTTATCTTTCTACTTTTGGTCTGCCACTGACTCATTGTGTGAACCTGGAAATGTCCCTTTTTTATTTCTGACACTCAAGTTCCTCAGATGAGACAGGGGTAGTGGGGTATTAAATAGAGCAACAATTTCAAAATCTTTAAACATAAATATAGACAATTTTGTGGATACTGTGAGCCATGTTTTTCTTTTCTGAAAAATATTTATATGTTTAAAATTGCAGAGAACTCATTAATTTTCAGAAGATAGAGTAAGAACCCCTCTAGATTAAGACCATGGAGATACTCCTGAGCAGACACTGGTTTATGGAGACAAGGTTATGTGGCCATGAAGCTGTGGTGTTTCATTTTTATTTCAAATCTCTCCTTTACAGGGATATAATAAGAACCAGTTCCAGGGAGGCATCTGGAAAGCATGCAGCATGACCTCCAGCTGTGTTCAGTTTCAGTGTGTTCCAACTAGTGACCCTGAAGTGCTCCTACTCTTCTTCGACCCAGACATGCTCTGTCTCCCTGGCTGCCCTGGACCTTCCCTGGCCTTGTAGGAATGATTGTGGCAAAGGCAAGATGATTCTACCTTGAAGAGGAGCCTTCTTACTGTTACCTATTATTCAAGCTGCTCTCTTAGCTACATCTAATTAGTTCATTTTCCTGATTTTTATTATTTGATTCACTTCTCAAATGCCTTATCATACTTTTGGAAAGGATCCCCCCCCACTCCCACCCCCAGATCATTGAGAATATGTTAACCATTTATGAATACAATTTATTAAGAGTGCCTAAGTATACCCTGTCAAACTGACCACTAGATTATTTGACCACCATTATATAAAGTAGAAATAATTGCAGGAGTTGTCCAAAGTACTCTTTCTCATGCCAAATGTCATTCTTTGGTTTATAACAGACCTATTGTCATGGAATCAGAATACCATGTATAAGAGTCATTTTGATCATTTTCTTATTATAATTTCTTTGTGTTGTCCCATGTTGAAACCAGTGGATGTATATAGCTATTTAAACTTAGGTTTTAATCAATTACACTTAAATTCAAATTTAGCTAATTGTATTAGCAACTCAGTTTCGTCTTCAGGACTCTATTATCTATTAGACACCATTGGTAAGTCTATTTCCATCCTCCTAGAAGTGTTATAGGCCAACAATGATCTATATGTACCTTCAGTAAGTACCAGTACCAGGCTGAGTTTTGAAAACATAAAAATGAGTAATAGCAAATTCTTCTCTAAAGGAGAAGGTAAACATGGAATCATATCACAGTCTTTTCAATTTTTGAAGCAGAAATAGAAAGGAAGTGTTCCTAGCTAGCTAAGACAGAAATGGACAGAAAGGCATAGAAGCATAAAAACATATTTTTTATGGGATATTTTATGTCACACTTGCTTGGTAGTTGTTAAGGATGTTTTGTAAAGGAGAAGTTTTTCATAACTTAGTCTTTAAATAGTCTGATGTCCTCAAATTTTGCATCTTGAAATACAGTCTGTCCATTACTTGTTAGAGTCTTACTATAGAGCCACATTACAGAGTTTAGAATCTTAAGCTGGAGTGGCATCCACTTCACAAACAACATGCCTCTGGAAACTCTATAAACTTTGATATGACGATAGTTATAGAAAGACTTCAGGCCTTTTGTCGCTATGAGTCATGCTCGACTCAACTACAACAGCTCACATACTATCAATGGCTTAATGTCTTTTTTCCAGGCAGTCTTCCTTGGGATAATAGTACCATTGTTAATGTTGAATAGCTTTTTGAAGATATGTATAGTATGTTGTTGTTTGTTTTTGTTAGGTGCCATGTGACCCATAGTGACTCTATGAACAGCAGACTTGTATCCTGTCCTATTCTGTGCCATCCTCACACTTCCTGACAGTAAAAAGCCCATTGATGCAGTTACCATGTCAATCCAACTGGTCAAAGGTCTTCAACTCCTTCACTTACCCTCCACTTTTCTGGGTGTCATAGACCTCTTGAAGGAACAGCACCTCTTAGCAATATGCCTGAAGTATGTGCGGAGGAGCCTCATTATCTTTGCCTTCAAAGAGCACTCTGGTAACACCCTCTCTAAGACATATTTGACAGTCCATGAGATGTTCAGTAATCTCCAACACCACATCTCAAAGGTATCAATTCTTGTGTCATCCTTATTCATTGTCCAAGAGTTCCCAGATGCATAGCAAGTGACCTGAAAGATTATGGCCTGAACCAGAAGCAACTTAATCCCCAAACTGGTATCATTTTTCTTAATAATTTGGAGGGGTCTCTAACTGCAGACTTTCCTGGTGCAATATGCCGCTTGATTTCTTGACTGCTGGTACCAAGGGTGTTACTTGGTACCAAGTAAGATGAAGTTGTTGATAGTTTCAATCTGTTCTCCATCTATCATGATGTTGTCTATTGGTTTGTAGTAAAAATATTTGTTTTCTAGATATTGAGATACAATCCATATTGAAGGCTTTATTCTTTGATCTTCTACAACAAGTGCTTCAAGTCCTCTTAACTTTGAACAATCAAGGTTGTGTCATCTACATAACACATTGATGAGTCTTCCTCCAACCTTGATGAACAGTTCTTCATAGAATCCAACTAAAATAATTTGCTCAGCATACATATTGAGTAGGTATGGAAAGAGAATGCAACCTTGAAGCACTCCCTTCTTAATTTTAAACAATGTGATGTTCCCTTCTTCTGTTTGAACAACAGCCTATTATTAAAATAGATACTCCTACATCTAGACCCAAGGAGGAAGAATTTGAAAATTTTTACAAAACACTGCAGTCTGAAATTGATCAAACGTGCAATCAAGGTGTACTAATAAAAATTGGTGCCTGGAATATAAATGTTAGAAACAGTGAAGAAGTAATAGCAGTTAGAAAATATGGGCTGGTGATAGAAAGGATTCCGAAATAGAGTGATTGTATTTTGTATTTTCAGTGATTTATCCATGGCAAATACCTTTTTTAAAAGGCACAAACAGTGACTTTACACATCAATCCCACCTGATAGGCTGAATAAGAATCAGATTGACTACATCTGTGGAAAGAATCATTGAAGAAGCTCAATAATGGTAGTGAAAATCAGGCCAGAGGTAGAGTGTGGGTCAGACTCATGTGCAAATGCAAATTGAGGTTGAAGAAAATGAAAATAAGTTCAAAGGACCAAAATATGATCTTAAATTTATTCCATCTGAATTTGAAAAGTATCTTAAGGATAGAACTGAAACATTGAACACCAATGATTGAAGACCAGCTGAGCTGTGGGATAGCATCAAGGATATCATCCATGGAGAAAAGTTCATTACAAAGATAGAGGAGAAAGAAAACACCAAAATCAATTTCAGAAGAGATAATAAAAATGGGAACAGAGGACTGAGAAGCTAAAACAAAGGGAAAACATGCCAATGTGAAAGAGAAGAACTGATTTTAAAGGGCAGTTTCATATGACAAAGCAAAATATTATAATGGTATGTTCAGAGACTTTCCCATGGCAATACGTCTTCTAATTTCCTGGCTGCTGGTGCGAGAGTATTGACTGTGGAGCCAAGCAAACTGAAGCTGTGAACAATCTCAATCTCTTCACCATCCATCCTGATGCTGCCAATTGGCCCAGTAGTGAGAATCTTTGTCTTCTTGACGTTGAGCCTCAATCCATATTGGAGGCTGCAGTACTTGACCCTCTGCAACAAGAGCTTCAGGTCCTCCTCAGTTTCAGCAAGCAGAGTCATATCATCTGAATATCGCAGATTGTTGATAGATCTTCCACCAATCTGGACCCCACATTTCTCCTCATAGAGCCCAGCCTCCCAGATAATCTGTTCTGCATACACGTTGAAGAGGTAAGGAGACAGTACACATCCCTGGCATATGCTCTTCCCTATTTTGAACCATGCAGTGTTTCCTTGCTCTGTTCTGACGACTGTCTCTTGGCCTAAGTATAGGTTTCTCATTAGCATGATCAAGTGTTCTGGTATCACCATTCTTCTCAGAGTCAGCCACAATTTCTTATGATCCACACAGTCAAATGCCTTTGCATAGTCAATGAAACACAGATAGACATTTCGCTGGTACTCCCTGCTTTCAGCTAAGATCCATTTAACACTAGCTACACTATCCCTAGTACCACGACCCCTTCTAAACCCAGCCTGGACTTCTGGCAGTTCTCTGCTGATGTGTTGTTCCAGTCGTTTTTGGATAATCATCAGTAGAATTTTGCTTGCATGTGAAATCAATGAAATTGTTCTATAGTTTCCACACTCTGTTGGGTCACCCTTCTTTGGGATGGGAACAAATGTAGATCTCTTCCAGTCAGTTGGCCAGGTGGTCATTCTGCAGATTTCTTGGCTCAACTTGGTGAGCACGTCCAGGGAAGCATCTGTTAGCTGAACTATGTCAATTGGTATACCATCTATTCTTGGGGCCTTATTTTTTGCTATTTTCTTCAAAGCAGCTTGAACTTCTTCCTTCATCACCATAGGCTCTTGCTCATATGTTGTTTCATGAAATTCTTCTGTGTTTGCCAATTCCTTTTGATACAGTGACTCAGTATATTCTTTCCATCTTGTTTTAATACTTCCTGGATCATTTAATATTCTGCCTAAAGCATCCTTGATTATAGCAACTTAAGGTTTGAATTTGTTCTTCAGTTCCTTGAGCTTAAGAAATGATGAGCGAGTTCGGCCCTTTTTATTTTCTGACTCCAACTCCTTACACATTTCATTGTAATATTTTACTTTGTCGTCCCGTGCTACCTTTTGAAGTCTTCTATTCAACTCTTTAGTATCTTGAATTCTTCCTTCTACTTTGGCTTCTCTGTGCTCCAGTGCCATTTTCAGAGTCTCTTCTGACATCCATTTTGGTCTTTTCTTCCTCTTCTGACTTTGTAATGAACATTTGCACTCTTCTTGGATGATATCCTTGATATCCTCCCACAACTCATCTGGTCTTCGCTCATTAGTGTTCAAAGCCTCAAACCTGTTCCTGAGATGGTTCTGATATTCAGGTGGGATAGACACAAATTCATATTTTGGTTCCCGTGGACTAAATTTCATTTTCCTCAGTTTCAGCTTGCCATGGGAGTCTTCTGTTAGGGACCTCTCCAAAGTACTGAAGAGCAATGGTGTCTCTTTGGAGACTAAGCTGTGTCTGATACAGGCCATGGTCTTTGCTATCACTTGTTATGCATCAGAGAGTTGGACAATGACTAAGGAGGATAGAAGGAGAATTGATGCCTTTGAGCTGTGGTGCTGGAGAAGAGTATTGAGAATACCATGGACTGCTAGGAAAACAAACAGATTCATCCTGGAAAGGGTCAAACCAGGCTGCTCCTTGGAGGCAAGGATTCTAAGGCTCAGTCTAACATACTTTGGACATGTTGCAAGGAGGGACAGGTCAAGAAGGACATCATGCTTGGTAGGGTGGAGGGACAGCGCAGAAGGGGAAGGCTCCCTATGAGGTGGATTGATTCAGTGACTGGGGTAATCGGTATGGGTGTGTCAGAGAGGGTGCGATTGGCAGAGGACAGAGCAGAGTTTAGGGATGTTGTAGATAGGTTCGCTATGAGTCGCAAGCAACTCGATGGCACATAACAACAACAACAACATGTTCAGAGAGCTAGAATTAGAGACCAAATAGAGAAGAACTTGCTCTGCATTTCACAAGCTGAGAGAACTGAAAAACAAATTTAAACTTTGAGTCACAGTATGAAGAGATGCAGTGGACAATACACTGAATTACCTAGAATGCATCAAAAGAAGATGGAGGGAATACACATAGTTACTGTCCTAAAAATAAGTGACTGACTCTGAAAAATTTCGGGAAGTACCATAGGAGCAGGAGCCAATGATAATAAAGGAGGAAGTGGAAGCTGTATTGAAGGCATTACTAATAGACTTGTTTCAAAGATGAGATGCAGCCCTGGATGCACTCATCATCAGCCTATGCCAGGAAATTTGGAGGACAGCTGTCTGGCCAATGGACTGACAAGGTTCCCATTTCCAAGAAAGGTGACACAACAGAATGCGGAAACTATCAAACACTATTATTAATATCACATTCAAACAAATTACTCATTCAAAAACAGCTGGAATAGTACGTAAATAGGTGATTTCCAGAAGTTCAAACAGGATTTAGAAGAGGCTGTGGCATCAAAGAGATCATTGGGATCCTGGCTAAAAGGAAAAAGATACCAGAAGAATACTTCTTTATGCTTCATAGACTATATGACGACATATTACTATTTGGATCATAACAAGTTATAGTTAACTCAATTGAAAAGAATGGGAACCCCAGAGCACTTAACTACTCATGTGAAATGTATACCAAGACCAGGAGGCTGTTGCAATGCATGGTATATGTTTGTGATTAGATAGGCATCTGGAAGCTCAGAGATAAACTTTACATTGATCTTTTTATATGATGCAGTGTAGCAATGGTTTAGCTGGTCACAAACAAGATTATCAAGAAAAGACAGAGCATGGGTTAATGAAGAAGCCACTCCAAGAATATTCTAAATGTGGAACTCCAGTGCCACATCATCTTCAACTACAACAGTTCTTCATCTGATGTTGATATTCTTTTCTGCATGTCTGTCCTAAACACGTCATAATGACACTACAACTCTGCCCTGAAGAAAAAACATTTGTAGACCATCTTTTCATTTGCAGTATTTTGATACAGTAAATGAAGATCCACCCAATGAGACAAGGACTCCTGCTGTCATAATCCTAATCTTTTTAATATTCATTACACATTCCAAAAGAGTTCTACAGCTGTCACCTTCCAGTTGTTTTAAAAAATATCACTACTAGGTAGAGAAGATTGAAGTTATTATTCTAGTTTTATAGATGGCAAAATTAAGATTCAGATAGATGAAGTCACTTCTCAAAATTGCATCTAACTAGGGATTTTGAGCCAGGTCTCTCATTTTCAAATGTACACTTTGAAATATGTTCTCAGACGGCAAGTTATATAATTACAGTAAATTCCCCTAACAAACAGCAGAATTGCTGTGAGATTTATACCCTGAAAGAAGCATAAAGTCAAATTTACCTAACACATTGAAGTAAAACACGCAGTCTGATGCAAAAAAAAATTGTAGGAAACATTACCCAAAGAAGCCCAAAGCCCTAAACACTCTTCTCAGCAGAAGCTAGAAAGTGATTTCTTCTGAAAGTCATCAAGATTAAAATTGTCAAGTGGTCACAGATATTGATGACCTTCTTTTACACTATGGGATAGAAACTTTTTGAATTTGAAGAGGTCTTTAAAAAGAGTAATGACAAAAGTGTGTTATAGTTACTTTAATCATTTCAGTGAAGTAGAAGAGTTTATATCAAACATCATAGTAGGCAATGATGCTTCAGAACAAACACCAAATAAAGAAGTAGCTTTGATCCTTCATTACATTTCAGCTTCAATTGCAAATAAATCCCAGCACATGTTGTTTTAATTAATGGAAAATAATAAGATAACAATCACAATCATGAGGCTTAACCAAACGTACAGTCAAGCACGCATTTGTTTTTAATTATAGTTAAAATGTAATCAACAGACTGAAACTTAAGTGGTAATTGCATTCCTTACAAATTGCTAATAATATTTGGAATAGACACTCTAATAAAATTTTGCCTCTAATGGGTACATGACCTGCTTCCTCACATGTCAAGGCTAGTGAAGTCATTAAAAGCACTAGCAATTCCATGGTTTATCTGGATTTTTAGATATCTCTCCAAAGCCCACACAAGAACCACTCACTATGTACTTAATGTGGGAAACAGCATGGTCATTTGATTGTGGTTTTATAATGTTTCCAAAGTATGCTTCTCATTGGCAATTCTTCTATTCTAGAGTGGCTTATTGTCGTGTCCTATCAGATGAGGTCTTAGACAGAAACTGCAAGGGGATGTAAGATATTTTTCTTAGGCATCCTCTAGTCACTGACCTCCACTCAAATTTCCAGGACATTAATCTCTGGGTCATTGTTGAACTAGCCTGGACACAGTATTCCAATGCAGGAAAATATGTCTGAGTTCACACACAGCTTGATAAACCACCTTTAATGTTTCTGAGTCAAGGAAAACTCTTCTTCCAACTTTATGTCCTTTCTCTCCTGCCAATATTTTACTATATCTTTCTTCAGCAATTTTCCCTTTATTTTTCTCAAGCTCTTTCTTTTTCTTCTCTCTCTCGCTTTTCTTCTCTATATTCTTTATGAAGGAACTCAAGGCACATAGTAGAGTGAGCTTCCGTGTTTTAGACTTGTTAGTTCTTATGCCTACCACTTATCTTCAGTTTGTCATACTGTGGAGGCTTATATGTTATGATGTTTGAAGTTATGCCACAGACATTTCATATTCATTAATTCATGAGAAATGTATTTCAACAGCCAAGTCCAGACTGAAACAGACTTGGAATAAAGGCCTGGCGATCTATTTTCAAACTTTAGCAAAGAAAATTTTTTTTAAACCTCATCACTGAGAATTTCATGGAAGTTCTTTCTAGCCATAATCCACTATTCTCTTGTTAAAGTTACAATTTTAATCATTTTCCCAGATTTCAGTAATGGTAAAACTCTTCTAGTATACTTGTATTTCCATTTGAAATTAATTATCTGACTAGTTTCAAGCAAATCCTACCAATAAACTGGCTGCCATCATGGCAGGCAAGATGTAGAAATAAAGTGTGGAGCTGGCATCTTACGTACTCCCCAACCATGTCACCGCTATTACCATTGACCATGACATCCTGCATAGTCTTAAATCTCCTAAAACCTCAATCCCAACATTGTGCCATATACACTTTGAAGTTTATTTAACTCTAATTTGAACCAGAATATATCCATAAAATAAGTTTTAATTTGGACTGTATTGTCTCATTTCAAATAGTCTTTTCACCTTCATTTCTTACTGACCTCTAAAATGTACTCAGAGTTCCAGCAAAACATGAAAGCTTGCCATAGTGGTTTCCTGTTGCTTACAATAAATTATCATTAATTTGGTGGCTTCAAGCAAACAAACAAAAAGCCACCCATTTATTTTCTTACCATTTCAGTGGGCCAGAAATATATTCATGTCTTAGATAGGACCACTATTCATAGGATGACATAAGAATAAAATCAAGATATCAACTGGGAGTAATTTCTTTCTGAAACTAGAGGTCCTTTTCCAAGATCACGTGGTGGTTAAAAAAGTTCAATTGCTTCTGTAAGACTAGGGTATATATTTCATACTGGATTTCAGCTAGGTGATGTTCTCAGTTCTTAAGAGGTCCACGTTGTCATTCTCAGTACATGGTAATTTACTTCTTAAAAGTAATTAAGGTGATCTATCTCTTGCTTGTATTCTCTATCTTTCATTTGTTAGCTGCCTTCTAATCAGATTCTGACTCATAATTATTTACCCCAGGTAGGACAAAATGAAGCTTTTTTGATTCTTAAGATTTTCCTTGATTGTCTTTAAAGAAGTGAATTGCTAAGTCTTTCTTCCAGAGTTTTATATAAGCTAGAACAAGTAGAGTAACTGTTCCATCACCTTTACCATATGTTGTCATCAGTTGATGATGTTATCATCAGTTGAACAATAGATCTGGACCTTGCCCTATCCAGCATCATCCTCAAGATCGCTAATGTGCTTGAGCCCACTGTTACAATAATTGTATCAATCAATGTCATTAGGTGTCTTCCTCTCTTTCTTTGACTCGTCTTATACCTTTCCCAGCATAATGTCCTCTACCATATAATAAAAACTAATCATGGGAGAGACAGTCATCACCTCTACCATAGTCTATTAGCTAGAAGGAAGTCATGAGTTCCATCTAAACTCAAGAGTATTTACGTTTTCTTTCATAACAAAATAACACTAAACGTGTGGTATTTAAAAATGGAAAATTCTGTAAGGTATTCTGTAAATTTGAAGTCCAAATGAAGGTATCCATCATATTGAGTGCTACTGAAAATTCTGAGAGAATTGTTTTATGCCTACCTTCTGATTTTAGTTTCTGCATTTCTTTGAGATGCGTCTTTATATCACATGATGCCTTCCCTCTCAACAAAACTCGGCCTTCTTTTATAACATCGGTAGTCTTAAGTAAGAGAACTATTGTTATCTACTGGTAAGAAGCTGTGCTGCAGCCCCAAAGGCACATGGTTCAAATCTACCAGATACTCTGAAGAAGACAGATGGCAATCTCTTCCCATGTGATTTTTACTGCCTCTGAAAGCCAGCTGGAGGGATAGCTATAGGTTAGTTCCAACTAGACAGCAAGCAACAATCATAAGCAGTTCTTGTGATGTCTGCAGGGTGTCCCACTGGTAATCTGAAGATGGAAGCTTTCACTCAAACCACCAAAGGGCCACAGCCTTTAGACTAGCAATACAACTTACTCTGCCATGAGAGCAGAGTAAGTAATAACTAAGGTCTTACAAAATAAGAGAGTCATATGCAGGGAATAACATGGTAGAAAAATGGGTACTCTCCTCCCTTGTTACGGGTTTTGACTTCAAAACAAATAATTTTTGAAAGTCATAAGGAGCCCTTGGGTGATAGAGGGTTATGTTTTGGGCTGCCAACAAGTAGGTTGGCAGTTTAGATCCACTGGCCATTCTACAGCTCACACTTAAAACCTCAGAAGTTCAATCAAGATTTGCCATCCGAGCCTTAACCCATGAAGTCCTCTTTGCAGGTATATAATGTAGGACTTCATATCTTTTGTAGGGATGCATTTCAACCTATAACACAAAAGGAGAAGATGGTCCTTGGAAAACATCTTAGAATTCTGTATCTCATACTTGTCATTAGAGCATTTTGCCTTATTTTCTTCAACATGAGTTTTATTCTACACTGTGAGCCCTTTTTCTTTTCTCCATTCATCTCTCAGTAATATTCGTAAAGCATCCCTTTCACTTTTCCATCCTTCCTCTTTAGACCTCTGCTGTTGTTGGTAGGCCCCATGGGACAGACTCGAACTCATAGTGATTGTTTATCCAGCGGAGGGAAGAGGGCTCAATCTTGCTCCATCTTTACAATCACTGCTGCACATGAGCAGGTTGTTAGTCACTTTTTCAATACATCTCATTTGAAAGTTTGCATCTTTTTCTTGACCCTCTGCTTTAGTGAACATGATGTCCTATCCAAGGACTGAATTCCCTCATGATAGCATACCATGCAAGAAGTTGCGTTCATTTTTATTTCCCTTCTCAAGAGCATTCTGGCTATAGACTTCTACTAGGTGTGCAGTTTTTTAAGGAATATTGGTCATTCTTGAATGCCTGCTTGCAAGATATTATCTCCACTGTACACTGATCTTCTTAAATGTAGGAAACTGGATTATATTCAAGCCAGGATTCCTTTCAAATATCCTCCTTCCACAACAGCATTCAGCATAGATCTTTCTGTATTGGCGGTAGCTGAGAAGTGCTAGTGGAATTCAAGAAATTGAACCAAAGAATAGAATTACAGACACTGAGAGTTGGAACAGAACTTCGAGGTCATCTAGACCAAACTCTTTCCCTTATTGTTTTTGGCTGGAGGCTATTGGCATCTCTGTGTGTTTGTATGTCCCATCTGCTATCAAACATTTTTATGACATTTATTTCCTCATTATAGTCCTTATTTTGCTTTATTTATATATCTGTGAGGCACATGAGAATTGGAACTGTTTCTTTTATTCTCTGAACCTCAGTCAGTCTGGACTCCCTGTGCCCGTGACAGGCCTCCAGGGCTTCCATGACAGCATTACTCCCCAGTTCCCTGTGTGTCTCTACTGTCTCCTCTGTACCTCCATCATCAATTTTAAACTTCCTGTCTTGACATTCAAGGCTTCCTTTCACTTCTGTCTTTATCACCTCCCTTATATTCACTGTGTCTCTCCCTAGCTCCCACTCCAACTTCTGGGCATTCCTCCAAATTTCTCCATATTACTGGAACTATCACCCCCCCCCCCACTTTTCTCTCTAACTCTCCCATCATTTGTTAAACCTTCCTCTGTTTTCCTTATCTTCTATAACCACCCAATATATTGAAGACAGTCCTTCTTCACAATAAGAAGACTTACGTTTAAACTTTCTCTTAGCAAATGTGAACCCACATTGAAACATACACAGAACAGATATGAGAACACCTTGATCTCTGTCACTGTGAAAACAATAGGCAGCTCAGAAAGCTAGGCATGGCTTACAGGAAGAAAGGCGACAATGAAACAGAATTGAGTTGTCTAAATTTGTTTATGTGATTGACTTACTTAAGAGAGATAATAATTATGTGGGGCTTGATCTCTCATCCCAATAGGTTTTCTAGTATGACTTCAAGTAATGGTCTGGGCAATGGACAAAATCTCAAAGTTAGCTTTCCTATTTACCAGCTAGTTTGATTTTGAATAAGTTAAATGACCTCTTTGATTTTCAGTTTCTTTTCTTCCAAATGGAGTTGACTCTAATGATGATTACCAATAATGTATTAAATTCATGGAAAAATAAAACTTAGTATGTTTTATAATGTTTGCAAAAAAAAAAAATCTTAATCTTTTTATAATAGCATTTCTGACTGTAAGCTGTCTGATTTTCCATTGTGATTAACTATGAGAAAGCCACCTGATAGCCTCAGGACCTGAATACTCTTTTCACATGTTTAGGACTGCTCTGCCTTGCTTATATCAATAAGTTGTTTTGAAGGTAGGATTTGAGAAGGAGAAAGGTTACAATCTGATGTACAGCTTTTTTTTTCTTTTACATTTTTATTTTATATTGGTTTGCTTACAAAGTTCATATACTATCCGTCATTCATATTGTGTTTTATACAATCATTCCCATTCATTATGTTTTATATAATTCATCACCACTGAATTACACCCACCATTACCCTGTCTTTCCACATCTTTCTTGATTGTAAACAATGTAATGTTTATACCTTGTTCAATTTCAACAACTGCTTCTTGGACTAGGTATAGATTTCATATGAGCACATTTAAGTGTTCTGCATTTCACATTCTTTTCAGTATTATAAATTTTTGTGGTCCACAGAGTTAAATACTTTTGCATAGCCAATGAAACACAAATTTTTCTTTATAGTATTTTCTACTTTTTGGTAATCTTTACAGCCAATATCTATTGGACATCAGCTTTAATATATCTTATACAATGATCTCTTCTGAATCCAGCTTGAATATCTGGAAGTTCTTTGACATTGTACTCGTCCAGCTATTTTTCAAATAATCTTCAGGAAGATTTTACTTATGTCTCCAATTAATGATATAGTTTGATAATTTATGCATTTTATTGGATGGTCTTTTATTTTTAATAGGGCCATATATGGATATCCTGCAGTCAGTTGTCTAGGTAGCTGTCTTCCAAATTTCTCGGTGCAAGCCAGTTAACATGTTCAGAGCTGCAATCATTTGTTGTAACACTTTGGTCATTATTCCATTGATTTCTGAGTCCTTGTTTTTTGATAGTGCTTTCAGTGTAACTTAAACTTATTCCTTAATTACCACTGTTTAATGTCCATATGATACTTCCTGAAATGGTTCAATGTTGAACATTTTTTGGTACAATAACTGTGTATTTATTCCACCTTCTATCTTTTTTTTTAATGCTTCCTGTATTAGTCTACTTTTCGCCCAGAACTCTTTAATGTTATAGCTTGAGGCTTGCATTTGTTCTTCAGTTATTTTAGCTTGAGAAATGTCCAACGTATTGCTGTCTTTTCATTTTCTAACTCTAGCTTCTTAAACATTTCAATTTATTACTTTTCTTTTGTCTTCTTAGGTTAACTTTTGAAATTTTCTGTTCCTGTCTCTTACTTCAGTATTCCCTCCTATTGTTTTGGCTTATTTTCATTCAAGTGCAACTTTCAGAGTATCTTCTAATATCCATTTTGGTCTGTCCTTTCCTATGACATTTTGCTTTCTGTGTGGATGATGTCTTTGATGTTATCTCACAAGTCATCTGGTCTTCAGTGTTCAATGCATCACATTTATTCTTGAGGTATTTTCTAAATTCAGGTGAGACAGACTCAACATTATATTTTGGCTCTCATGAACTTTTCATTTTCTTCAGCTTCAATTTGAATCTGCAAACAAGTAAATGATTGTCTGTTCCTTAGTCAGCCCTTGGTCTTGTTTGCACTGCTGATATTGAGCTTCTTATCCAATGTCTTTTTCTATAGATGTTGTCAATCTGAATTCTGTGAGTTCATCAAGTGAGCTCTATGTGCATAGTTACTGTTCATGTTCATGAAAAAATACGTGAAATTAATAAACCTATGTAAAAGATTGTATCATGTGTCAGCCTCATTTCTGTCACCAAGGCTATATTTTCCAACTACCAGTCCTTATTTACCTGCAACTTTTGCATTCCAGTCAGGGACTATTATTAACTCATGTTGCTTGCATGTTCAATCATTTCAGACTGCACATATTTGAATAATAATTCCATTTACAAGTTTTCTTTGCATGCATATAGATAATATCCAATTATTCACAACGTTGTACTTCAGGACATATCTTTAAATGAGCAAATTATTTGAGAAGCTGAACTATATGAAGAAGAGTATGGAATCAGAATTGGAAGAAGACTCATCAATCCAAGGGAACGTGAAACATTTACTGCAAAAGATTAAAAGCTATATATAGCATTCATTCTGTTGAAGAAGTTTTTTTGATGTGCATAGGGATTTGATTCTCAGAGGATCCCATTCATCTATCTTATTCTGTCCTGGCTTTAGTCTTTTCCATTATGCTTAAAATTATGTTCATGCTGTGGATTAAGACTTCCAGAGTTGTTCTGGTTCTGAACTTTTCTCTGATGAACTTTATAGTCTTTCATTTTACTCCAAGATCCCTGATCCACTTTGAGCTATTTCTTGTGTATGGTGTGAGATGTGGATTTTGCTTAAGTTTTCTGAAAATGGTTTTCCAATTTGGCCAATGCCATTTGTTAAAAATGCTGTCATTTTCCCGCTTAACTGATTTCATCTCCTTGACAAAAATCCACTAACCATAGGCAGATGAGCTGGTTTCTGAGTTCTCAATTCTATTCCATTGATTTATGTGTCTGTTGCTATACCAATCCCACGCTGTCTGACCACCATAGCTGTGTAGTAGGATTTGAGATCAGGAAGTGTAATGCCTGTTATTTTATTTATTTTTTAAGTAGTATTTTGCTTACTCAGAGTCTCTTTCCTTTCTAGATGGACAGACGGGGGAAAATATTTGACAATAGCATATCTTATAAGGACTCATATCTAAAATTTATAGCTTATTCTAGCACTTCAAGAAGAAAATGGTAAACAACCTAATCATGTCTAGCACTTCAAGAAGAAAAAGGTAAACAACCTAATCATGAAATGAGCACAGGATATGAATAGACATGTCACCAAAGAAGACATTCATATGGCAAACAGACATGAAGCAATGTCTAAAATCTCTAGCTATCAGAAAGATGCAAATCAAAATAACTGTGGGGTGTCATCTCCTACCAGCAACAATGGAAAAGTTCAACAAGGAAGCAAACCACAAATGCTGGTGAGGATGTGAAATGGTTAGAACTCTTAGTCATTGCTTGTGGAAATGTAAAATAGTACAACCACTATGAAAGTTAGTCTGGTGCAATTCCACTACTGGGAATATACCGTAAAGAAATCAGAACCATGATCTTAAACAGATGTATACACACCTATGTTTATTGCTGTATTATTCACGATAGCAAAGAGATGGAAGCAATTCAAGTGTCTGTCAAAAAAAGAATGGATAGAAAAAGTATGGTACATTCACACAATGGAATACTATGTAGCACTGCAAAACAATGTATTTGTAAAACATTACACAACATGGGTGACCCGGGAAGACATTATGCTAAGTAAAATACCCCAGTCACAATAAACCAAATACTACATAACACTATTGTTACAAAATATGACTGAAATAGGGAGTTGGAGGGAGAATAGGTAAAGAGTAGATAGTTAATAAACAATGCATTGGAACAGATGAGGGGAAGAATTGCCTGAAAGGTATAGATGATGAAGCAACAATCTGGAATAAGAGGTGCATTGCAAAGTGGACTGGGGAAGGGGAAAATAAACAGAGGGAAGATAAATATGTAACAATGAGTGAACAAAAAAAAAACAACCCCAAACTATGACATTCGATATAGATTACACCTCAACATCAAGAAAACAAAATCAACTCACTAATAGGCAATATTTTGATAGATGGAGAGAAGACTGAACTTGTCAACAATTTCTTTTTAATTGAGTCCACAATCAATACCTCTAATGGCAAAAAAAACAAAAAATCAGTAGATACACATCATATTGTGGAAATCTACTATCAAGGACTTCTCTAATACGTTAAGGGACAATGGTATCGATTCAAAGACTTAAGTTGCGCTTGATCCAAGTCATAGTATTTTCAATTACTTTTCATGCATCTGAAAATTGGACAATGATTATGGTTGGCCAAAGGAGAATGAAGCCTTTGTATTGTGGTGTTGAAGAAAAAGATTGAATGTTCCATAGACTGTCAAAAGAATAAACAAATCTTGATTGTACTGGGAGGAAGGACTATCAGAGTGATCCTTAGAGTCAAGGAGGATGAACTTTCATTTCACAAACTTTGGGCATGTTGCCAAAAAAGACAAGTTTGCTGGGAAAAGAAATCATGCTCGGAAAGATACGTGGTTGGAGCAAGAGTGGAAATCCTCAAGAAGATGGATTGACATAATGACTGCAATAATGGGCTTGAGCATGTTGGAGATTGTGAGGATGGGGCAAGAAAAGGCAAGGTTCTGATCTGCTGTTCATAGATTTGCTATGAGTCATAGTCAATGGCACATAACAACAACGTGATGGAAGGTGTATGTACAGGTATATGAAAAATTTTAAATACTATTTTCATTTTAGTTGGCAATATAGGGTACATCATTCTCCTAAATAGAAGTGAATTGAGCTATCCGCATTTCTTCCATGTTTTCTCTCCCAGAATGCTCTCCTTTTCCCTTTCCTCCTCCTCACTGGGCTCACTAATATTCACATTTCAGATGCTTCCAGCTAATCCTTTTACTCAACTCTCCTGTGGACCTTCCCAAGTCAGTGATATCTTTGTGCCCTCATTTTTTGCGTGCATCAGGAAAGGTACATGGGAGACTGACATAATCCCCACCTGTAAAGACAGTCATCCGTTTATTTCAGGATAAATTTAAGAGCAGATGCAGTTTACTTTTCCCAATAGCTGGGAAAATTGAGGAATTTCTGAACACATTCATTAATATCTCTATTTATAATATTTGCAAGGCCAAGCCCTAGTACTCTTTTTTTTTTTTCTTTCCTTTTTTACCCTGCTAGACATAGGTCACTTATGTGTTAGGCTATTACATTATTATATTTCTCTTTTTATTTTTGCAAAAATAAATTCTCATGTATAATAATCGTATTTGATATGTGATAGTATAGATTGATTTGTGGCTTTCAAAAAGATAAAAAAAACATGTTAATTAGTACCTGTGTTTGTGACTGTATTTGAAAATAGGGTTCTTGAAGATGTTATCATTTTGGTTAATATATAGTTATACTAGAGTAGGGTAGACTGTACTCCTTTATGACTGATGTCCTTTCAAAAGAGAAAGAGACACAGAGTGGATTCTGTGGTACTGTAGCTGTAAACCAGGAATGCTTCAATCTAGGCTAGCTACCACAGTCTAGGAGAGGGTTACAGAATAATTTCTTTTTTAGAGCTCTCAGAACATATCAATGTAGCTGATACTCTGATCTGGACTTCCTGCCTCCAAACTGTGAGATTCGTCAACAAAGAACTGCCAGCTGTGCAGGCTGGATTTAAAAGAGGTCATAGTACTAGAGATATTATAGCTAATGTTAGATGGATCTTGGCAGAAAGCAGAGAATACCAGAAGAATGTCTATCTGTGCTTCATTGACTATGCAAAAGCATTTGATTGTGTGGATCACAACAAGCTATGGCTGACTCTGAGAAGAATGGGAATCCCAGAACATTTGCTTGTGCTAATGTGAAACCTATACTTGGACCAAGAGGCAGTCGTCAGAACAGAGCAGGGAGACACTCGTTGGTTTAAAATCAAGAAAGGGGTCTGTTGGGGATGTATTTTGTCTCCATACTTTTTCACTCTGTATGCAGAACAGATCATCAGAGACGTTGGGCTGTATGAGGAGGAATGTGGCATCGGGATTGGTGGAAGAATCCTCAACAACCTGCGTTATGTGGATGACACAACCCTGCTTGCTGAAACTGAGGAGGACCTGAAGCGCTTGCTGCAGAAGGTCA
>NW_006399759.1:20253251-20268879 GCF_000299155.1 Elephantulus edwardii | reverse complement strand
AACAACAACATACAAAAGTCAGCACAACTCCTTTCTACTAGGCCACTAGAGCTTTCTATATTCTTAGAGATTAAAAATATTCTTTTTCATGTTTTCCATGCTTACCTTTTAATCTCTGAAGAAGCAGTGATTCACACACTAAATCTCTTACTTCTTCTGTCATTGGAGAAAGTTCTGTGCTTTAAAGTACTCATAGAATTAGATCAGCCCACCTGGGAAATATTCCTATCTTAAGGTCTGTGGCATAATGTAATCACAGTAGTGTTATATCACTAGAGTCAGATGCTTGGGGGATAAAAGCAGAACATTTTTGGAGAAGAATTTAAGAAAGTTTGCCAATTTGGGAGGTTTCTGCAACTGAGAAATATTACTGACATGATGACACTCCCGAGAATAAGACCTTGCCTGAGAAGGAAGTTTGCAATAAACAAATGGAATCCTTTTAAACTGCATTGATAAATCCCCTGCAATTGCTGCAGAAATGAAACATCAGGAAAAGTATAGATGATATAACAAGGAGAGAGAGGAGAGAAGTGGGGAAAGCAAAATTTTCTTAGAACGGATCCAGAAATATCAGGCTTGAGCTTGAATATACTGACATGGAAACGTAAAATAAATGAAAAAAGACAAAGCATGAAGGGAAACCATGCAAATGAATAATCAGTGAGGAGGAGAGCACAGAGATCAGCAAACACAGAACAGAAAGTCCTAAGTGAAAATTCCCAGATGATGGAAACATCAAGTAAACAAATACCCAGTTCAGAGCCAAGGATCTGCTTTAGCACCGAGAGGTTCCAAGATTTCGAAAATGGGGATGATGGTGATAGGGAGAAACTGACACATTTCAGTGTAGGTCAGTCAAGTAGATCATTAAGATTCCTAAATTAGCTATCTTTCATACAGCAAAATAATTTCATTAAGAGCACGACTTAAAATTTTAAATGTTACATATAGTTCCCTTTAATGTTAAAAGACAATTCTGTTCTATTACTGTAATTACACATCTTTACCTTTTACCTAATTCTAAATTATTGCATTGTTAACTATTAATGATAGAGATATATAGTATTTTTTTTAATTGGTGAACTAGTCACAATAGAATGAAACCAAACAAATTTTTTTAAAAATCCACAAACATATATTCTGTTTCCCCCTCTTTTATTATTATCATTATTATTATTATTAATTTTAATGAAAATTTGCATACTTTGGATTTCCATTAATTCATTGTTGCACTTTTCTCCCTGCCCATCCCTCCCTCCAGTCCATTCTTCTCTTTGAAAAGTAAAGAAAAATTCTTTCATTGTTATACAATGACTGAGAAAGATGGGATAAATAATGTATACTGCATTGAAACAGATAAGGAAGAGAACTGTTTAGAAGGGTTCTGAGATTAGGCATTATTGTCATGACAGGAGTCCAGAACAAAGGCTGCATAGTGGAGTGGACCTGGGGGGAGGGATTATATCACAAACACATATTCTGAGCCAAACAATGCACCACGATGGCAGTCAAGACTGAAATAACAGTCTTCAAATTACCAGGCACATGTTTTTGCAACTAAACAGGCTAGCCATTAAAAATAAAGCTTACGCTATTGGATAAACCCCAACTGATAGGTGTATTTTACCCAAGATTAAGTATTGTTTGAAAAATAATTTTGAATCTTAGTTTAGAATTTTTAAAATACCTATGCTCTTATGTTCTATGCTGCTCCCATCTTCTATGCTTCTTTAATAATAATGTTTTATGGCAAGAATTGTGGAGTATAATTTTTATCTCAAATCCACTATCCAAGACTTTAAAATTAGTAATATTTCTGATTTTGTGAAAGGAGATTTTACAATTTTCTTAAATGTAAAATATTCTGAGTAAACTTACTTAGTAAATAAAAATGTATTCCATATCAAATACTATTAAGCACAAAATGGCAAAACTTGGGCAATATAAGAGATGTAGTTTCACATTATAAATGACACAAACACTACATCCTGAAGTTGATACTCTGACTTATAGTGACCTTCATTGGATTCTCAAGTCTGTAAATCACAATGAGATGAGACTGTTGATGAATTTGAACCACCAGAAACACTCAACCCTTTTGTGTGTGTGTGTGTGTGTTCAAGTAGACTCATTTTTTTTTATTAATTTCAATGAACATTTACAGAGATTTTGGATTTCCATTCATTCATTGTTGCACTTTTCTCTCCGCCCACCCCACCCCTACCCCCAGTTCACTCTTCTCTTTGTAAAGTAAAAGAAAAATTCCTTCATCAGTATACAATCCCCTTGCACCCCCACCACCACTCCCACCCTGAGTATACTCCAATCTGCAACCTTCATTCCAGACTGTTATAATAATCATAATGCCCTATAATAAATTGCTTTTAAACTATTCTCTCCCTTATCCATTTCAATGCAGTATACATAATTCATGCAGTTTTCCCCATTCTTAGTCAACCCTTTAGGTTAGCAATACAATGCACTATAGACTATGCTACTAGAGATTTAAAATTATTAGAATGTATAATAGGTAAGATCTTCCTTTTTTACTGGGCCTTAGCTTCTTATCTGTGAACTCTAAAATTTAAATATATTAAGGATAGTATATTCTAATAGACTTTCAGTCTAAGAATATGCATAATTCCATGTCTAGTTGTTGGGTTGTGCACTTTACACTTCTAGGAGTGGCATTCTCATTGTGAGATGAACAGCTCTATATTTTCTACTGACCTTTGGTATGAAACCTATAGCATATATAGGTTTGCTCTGAAGGAAAACATGTCGCAAAAAGTACAATCATCTCTCATGTGGCTATGGAATTCCAGAAACTTCTCCTGATTGCTAATAAAAATGGAAGGCAATTTTTCCATCCCAGTTAAGAAAAAACTCACTCTGTTATTGAAATATCACCATTTTATAATAGTTCATATTCTAATTAGGGACCAAGGAATGAGCCTGGCAACAGTTGGGAAAAAAGCGACTATTATAATGAGATCAGATGTTTAAACATATATTTAAAAAGAGCCAAAAATTGAAGAAGAGATTATACAGGGATCACTACATTGGAAAGGTTGTCTACTCTTTAGACATGCTGACAATGATTGAGAATTTAAAATACTCAAAATTAATCCACCCAATTTTATGAAGAATGATATTTTCTAACTTAAAATATGTTCAAGTATCTTGAAAAAGTGCATGTTCTTTAATATTTTATTCTTTGTTTGAATAACACTATTTTAAGTTCTAATTTATAAGACAAAAGTATATTTTCCCCTCAGATTTTTCACTTACCTAGACCATGAAATATATTGGTTGTAGACACTTCAGCTCTTCATTTTAAGATTGGCATCTACATTAAAAGAATTGGGGATTTAGAAAGAGAAAGATTAAGAGAAGAAGAGTAGGAAGAGGGATACATAATAAACTTTTCAAGAATCCTTTATATATTTAAATGTTGCTTTATTAACATAGACTATATTTCAGAACAAAAGCAGCAAGTTGGAAAGTTTTTAAACTTGAAAAGTTAGACTAAACGTCATTCACAGTCAGCATAATCTACTTAGTTTGTTCTCAGGAGCTTCACTTATGCCATTTGTCTACCTGGGCTACTGGATAAGCAGGAACAATTTAGAGTGGCTACTGGATAAGGTCTCTTTTAGAACGAATGAAACCAAGTTTCTCCTTGGAGGCTGGGATTTTAAAGCATTATCTCACATACTTTGGGCACATGGCCAGGAGGGACCAGGCCGTGGAGAAGATCATCATGCTCAGAAGAGTGGAAGGACAGCACAGGAGAGAGAGACCCCAGATGAGACGGATTGATAAAGTGGCTGGACAATGGAGGTTGGTGTGTCAGAATTAGTGAAACTGGCTCAGGACAGGGTAGGGTTCAAAGCTGCTATTCACAGGGTTGCTATGGGTTGCAGGTGACTCATAGTCACATACCAACAACTGGATAAGCAGGAACCATTTCCTACACTGTAGCTACTTATCCAAGGACAAAAATGGCCCTCTTTGAATTCTTGTAGCAGGTAGCAAAAAAGCTGCACCTCTAAGGAACCAAATATAAGAATAAAAGCTAGGTAAACATCTCTTTCATAACTCTTTTACTGAGAATATAAAACAATTATTAGAAAACAAGCTGAAATAATAATTATTTAAGCATTTTCCCCAGAATCCTTCATTCATTATCACTCCTCCAATGCAATTAACTGTCTCTGAAAACCAGCTGGTGGGTCAACTATAGGTTAGTTCTGACTACAGTATAGAACAATAACAACAGACAGGTATATGACAGGGGAGTGTGGAATAAATACCATATTAGAAAGTAGAATTAATTACTTATTAACATATGAGAGCAAAGGGAAAAAGTTCATGCCTTTTGTAAAGTTGTGGGTTTTGATTTTTTTAGTAGTTGAGAAATGATACTAGGTTTTTTAGACAATGAATTTGTACATATTGCAGTTGGAAATGCTATTTTGAATGCTCCTCTCACATATGGCATAAATTTATTTGGGAGCCAAAGAAGAATTGATGCCTGTGAAATCTGGTGTTGGTAAAGTATTGAATATATCATGGACTGCCAAAAGAACAAACAAATCTGGCTTGGAGGTAGTGCAAACCTTAGAGCAAACCTAGTGCTCCTTAGAGGAAAATGTGGTGAAACTTCATCTCACATAATTTAGGCATGCTATCAGGAGGGGCCAATACTTGGAAGAAGACACCATGCTGAGAAAAGTAGAGGGTCAGTGAAGGAGAGGGCAGCCTTCAATGACGTGGTTTGTCACACTGAAAGAAGAAATGGGCTCCAGCATGTTAGAGATCATAAGGATAGGGAAAGGTTCCAATCTGTTCATAGGGTTGCTATGAGTTGCAGATGACTCGACAAAACCTAACAAAAGCAATATTTGGATCGTAAAAGAAATGAAGTAAACCTTATGAGGTCCATAGCATAGTTCCTTCCTTACATTACCACTTTAGATACTCCTGGATGCACCACAAGAGCTTCAATGTTAGTTCATTAATTTATGGACTTACCCATTTTCAATTGTTTAATTTCCATGAAGTCTCTATTCTTCATATGAGTCATACTTAAATCTGGGTATATACTTGAAACAGCTCTCATTTGAGTATGACTACACATTCCATCTTCAGCCAGCAGGACACAAGTCAAGAGTTGATACCTAAAATCCAAATGTGTGAACCAGACAGACGGCATTAAGCTCCAGGCCGACTCAGTCATTCCCTGACAGTTGTTGTTTTCCTAGCCTACTCCAACTCCTCTACCTCTGCACCTACCCAGTTAAAGATGCCAGTGTTTGGGGCCATATTTACTTAACCATCTACTTCCTAGCTCTTGGATTCCGTTCTGTTAGAGCCTGTCATCACCACCAGGCTGGGGGGCCAACGTTTGTACAGGGTGAGAGTAAGAGGAAGGCATAAACAGAATCAACCCTCTTGTGCTTTAAAAGGCCAGGCTAGAATTATATACATATTTCGTGTCAGAAAAATAAAACGTGTCTTGGCGGCAGGCAGGAAGTTGGAGCATGGTGAGGGGGCGTACAGAATTGGCAAAATGGTTCCCCTTTCTCTTGGCCCCCCGCCTGACACTCACTCAACCTTTTTCACTTGGAGTCAGTTCTTCTCCCCATTTGGAGGCCGTCCAAGTGCTGCAACATCTTGCCATCCTCCTTAGTGCGCTGTCAGAACCCAGAATGGCTTGAAGGGGGAGAGCACCTTGACAAGATGGCACACAACTTCTAAACTCTGTTAAGGTGTATGCGCATGTCAGCAGAGTGAGCCTCTCTTGTAAAAGAGGAAATTCTGAAAGCGGAAGCAATTCACAGGAGAATTGGCCAATCTAAATGAGGAGAGATTTAGCAACCTATCACTTCGTCAGAAATCGAAGACTTGTTTTTCAGGGTTGTAGGATATTAAGAAGATTCTATTTCCTAAGACTTTTTACTAAATTTTGGTTAGTTCCATTGCTTACCTCCAGGCCAAGTTGTCCTGGTCACTGTAATCCTGCGTGTTTTCTATAACCTCCAGCAGTTTTGTGTCTGCCTGCTTATCTGCACACATGAGTCCTCCCCACTAGATCTTTAACTTCATTCTCCCACCAATTGAGCTCCCAAAGCTTCCCACGGAATGCCTAAAATTGGCCACTCTGTTTCAAACTTTCCTCCTCCTTTAACCTTAAATTCCTCCAAATGTCCTTTCTACTACCCATGGTTTCTGGAAGCCTGTGATGACGACACTGCTTATTTTGAAGTGATCCCATAGATAATCGTTTTAGCATGTTAGAAGTACATTTTTACAGCCCAGGATTGATGGTGAAGAGATTGAGATTGTTCACAGCTTCCATTTTGCTTGGCTCCACAGTTAACACTCTTGGCACCAGTAGCCAGGAAATTAAAAGAATTTTGCCATGGAAAAGTCTGCTGTTAGGGAGCTCTCTAAAGTACTAAAGAGCAGTGGTGTCACTCTGGAGACTACGGTATGTCTGATACAAGCCATGGTCTTTGCAATCTCTTGTTATGCATCAGAGAGCTGGACAAAGACTAAGGAAGATAGAAAGAGAATTGATGCCTTTGAGCTGTGGTGCTGGAGAAGAGTATTGAGGATACCATGGACTGCTAGGAAAACAAACAGATTCATCCTGGAAAGGATCAAACCAGGCTGCTCCTTGGAGGCAAGGATTCTGAGGTTCCGTCTAACATACTTTGGACATATTGTAAGGAGAGACCGGTCCTTGGAGAGGGACATTATGCTTGGTAGGGTGGAGGGACAGTGCAGGAGAGGAAGATTCAGTGACTGGGGTAATTGGGATGGGTGTATCAGAGATGGTGTGATTGGCACAGGACAGAGCGGAGTTTAGTGATGTTGTGCATAGGGTTGCTGTGAGTCTCAAGTGACTCGACGGCACATAACAACAACAACAACAACGTGCAACAGAAATCCTTTTCTTTCCCACCCTACTAAAGAAAACCTTCCTCTGATAAGTCTGAGACCATGAATGTGTTCTCATCTATGTATTATCCACCAGCTTTATATATGTCATTTTATCATTTCCTGTCTATTTGTCACCTGGCAGGAAGTCCTGCTATCTACCTGCTTTGGGTGAATTCACCATTCATGATCCTAATGTCTTATTTGAATGGCTTCAAACAGTCTTTCCCCACTTAAGTAATTCACTTCAGAGACACATCATGGATCATCTTTATAAATCTTTAGTTTTGTCCAAATCATACAGCAATATAGTTTAATAGTGAATGTGATCTTCTGAATTCAGGTGACATATCTAAAGTTCCCATCATCTCACATTAAAATAAATATACTCACTGCAGTTAAACACAAACAAAATGCTTTCTTTGGAAAGGAAGAAAACCAGTGGAAAAACAGGAAAAAAAGAAAAAAATATATATGTATATGATCTTTGTTTCTGTATGGAAATTCCCATACCTTCTATATTGGAGAATGTATTAAGAATGTAATAGCAAACAATTTAAGCATGTTTTAACTTTTCTTAAAATACAGCACTTCTACTAAATCTCCATAGCATTGCAAAGAAGGCTGAAACAGGAATTTTGATACTCCTATGATTTCCCATGCAGCAGAATACCAGACCTGACTATGACTCAGCCCTATCTACATCAAAGTGATCAAGGCTAAGTCTAAGGTGATGTTTCCCATCCACTAATATGTTTGTACACTATTCCAGTTCCCTGAACTTTCTTTTGACATGATTGAAAAGGGAGGCTGGGAAACTTGCCTCTGTCTTATCTAGAAATAAAGCTCAGATCTTGGCATTGTCCAAAGCAATCCAGGAATTCAGGTCACACTAATGTAATCTTCTTTTCTGTGCCAAGAACAACTTTGATTGGTTCTTCTATACTTACTTAGTAGGTCATGCAGCCCACCAAAATATATGAGCTTTGATGAACTAATACTAACTGAATTTCTAAGAATTTTAAGGCCAAGAGACTAGTCCCAAACATTATTGAATTTTGTTAACTTTTTGTCCAAAGACAATGCCTCCCTCTGCTCTGTCTTGTCAGCAGAATTAACCAATCTATATCATTTGTTATAGATTGTAAACAGAAGGGACCTCAAGTCTGACCCCTGTCAGGCCTCTGTAAATCTCAAAGCACACAACTAAAGACAATCTTCTGGGCTTTGTTTTCTCACTAGTCTAGCATCTCTTCTCATGCACTTCTGGAACCTAGTAAAATTTATTCTCATTTGAGATTCACAGTAGGGTTTTTCCCCCCTTAAATATCAACAGTTCTTTTCTCTTGAATGTGCCCATTTATTTGCAAATTCTTCTTTAAATACTCATATTTTTTAGATACATTCTTTTCACTTTAATAATATTACGCATGTTATTTTATGCATAAACAATATACATCAAAAGTAAGAATTTTTGAGCTGCACATCCCTATATAATTTAATATTTGTCAATAATAATTACAAAAAGTACATGCAGGAAAGAATTGCGACTTTAACAGACTGTAATGAGACTTAAAGTAAGATATCAAAAGTATTCTTATACTGTAAAGTTGTTCATTAATATTCTTACTGATTATAAAATCAGACTTTTAGTGCAGTCTTAAAGAAAATTATCTACTGCAATTATTTAAGGAAAACAATCACATTTCTCTAATGTTTTTAAACAAAGTTATACATTTCAAAAGTGTTTTTACATTCAATAACTAATCCACATAATCTGTGTTATACTCTACAGGTAGACAAAGATGGATCTTACACATTTTACTTAAAAAATTCTTAAAACCTAAGAAATAGACACATGAATGTGAACACACACACAATTTGTGACATTCAATATATCAGCTGAAATGATAAGATTTGTATAAAATTTTTTTTAATAACTTTAATGAACATTTACAGAGATTTTGGATTTCCATTCATTCATTGCTGCCCTGCTCTCCCTGCCCAGCCCTCCCCCCAGCTCCGCACCCCACTTCACTCCTCTCTTTCAATAGTAACACTCCCTTCCTGGTACATAATCCCCCTGCACCCCTCCCACCACCCCAAGTACATTCCACTATGCTTCTTCTAGACAGTTCTTTCTACTAAGGGTGTAAATGCTTCATTTATTCTTTTATTTCAGTTTGAAATTCTGGAAAATGCTCAGCAAGCCTTTCAAAGTAGAAAATAGTGTGATGACCAACCCTATCTTTAAATGAAAACTATTCATGTTATTATTTAGGTTAAAAAGCAGTTGTCTTCCAGTCAACTCTAATTCATAGTGATTCCACGTGTATTAGTACAACTGCACTGCACAAGGTTTTTATTGGCTGATTTTTTGGAAATGGATAAACAAGCATTTCTTCTGATATTTAGATTGGACATACTTAAAATATTAACTTGGAACTCTTTTTAATTGGCTTGCTTACATTCATGTACATTATGTTTCTTCTATTTATATTAGGTTTTATTCAGTCATTCACTGTTATACAATCATTCATGTACATTGTTACATTCATGTACATTTTGTTTTATATCATTAATTGCTATTAATCTGTGTCTTTTACATCCTTCTCTTATAATTTCCCTGACCTCCCAAGAGAGATTGTACAACAGAACGTGAATATTATCATACAATATCATTAATATCACAGGCAAGCAAAATATTATTGGACATCATAAAAAAAAAAAGCCTAGAGCAGTATAAAGACAGAGAACTGCTAGACGTTCAGGCTGGGTTTAGAAGAGGTTGTGGCACCAGGGATATCATTGCTGATGTCAGATGAATCTTTCCTGAAAGCAAAGAATACCAGAACAATATCTATTAATGCTTTTTTACTATGCAAACATATTTGACCATGTCCCTCATAACAAAATATGGCTAACATTGAGAAGAATAGGAATGCCAGAACACTTAATTATGCTCATGTGAAAACTATAACTAGATCAAGAGGCTGTAGTATGAACAGAACAAGGGAACATTATATGATTTTACATCAAGAAACATATGCATCAGGGTTGTATCCTCTGTATATACTTATTCAAACTGTATGCGGAGTAAATCATGTGAGAAGATGGACTCTGTGAAGAAGGTGGGATCAAAATCAGAGGAAAACTCATCAACAACCTGTGTTATGCAGATATGTACTTCTGCTTGCTGAAAGTGGTGAGGAATTGCAGGACTTATTGCAGAAGATCAAACACTACCTCCTTCATTATGGATTCCATCTCAACATCAAGAAAACAAAAAAAATCTCACCAGTAGATCAATAGGCTATGTGATGAAGGGTGGAGAAGAGATTGAGCCTTTCATCAAATTCATCTTACTTGGATTCACAATCAGTAATTTTGGTGCCAGCAATTAGGAGATCAGGGGAAGTATTGCACTGGGAAAGTCTGCAGTTAGGGGCATCTCTAAATTACTGAAGTACTATGATATCAGTTTGAAGACTAAGATGCACCTGATTCAGGTCATAGTCTTTACGATCACTTCCTCTGCAGCTGAGAGATGAACATAAATAAGATGACAGAAGAATTGTGGTGTTGGAGTAGTGTACTTCTTCTATGAACTGACACAAGAATAAATATGTTTTGGAGAAAGTACAGAGCATGTGTTCCTTGAAGGCAAAGATGATGAATATTCATCTCACATATATGGGGCAGATGACTAAGACATATTATTCTTTGGAGAGGGATATTATGCTTGGAAAGGTGGATGATCCGTGAAAGAGTGGAAGACCCTCAACCAGATAGACTGCCACAGTGACTGCTGCAAGGTCTCGAGTATGTCAGAGATGATGAGAATGGCACAGGATAGGAAAGAGTTCTGATCTGTTGTTCATAGAGTCTTTAGGAGTTGTACTCTACTTGAAAGCATATAACGGCAGCATAACAACAGTAACAATGTCAAGTATCCATTGCACTTTGCCAATCCCCCTCCCCCACCCAACCATTAAACTCTGGTGTCCCAGTGATTTCCTCTCAACTCTCTTAAGAACATTGTTCCTTAAAATGTTTTATAACCGGAGTTCAAATGTGTGTGTGTGTGTGTGTGTGTGTGTATCACAATCATTGTTATCGAGTCAGAATAGACCCATAGCTAACCCTTCATTGGGTTTTCAGAGGCTACGACACACAGGAGGAGGTTGTCCATCTTTCTTCCACAGAGTGGCTGGTGGATTCCAACCTCCTGCCTTTGGACTGATGGGACTGATAGCACAAATCTTTACCCATTAGGCCACTCCACCTCCCTATTGTGGCTAATAGTCTACTTACAACACAAATTCATCCGTCTTGAGACTAGAAGCATTAGATGGTGTCTGGATGCCACCATTGACCATTGGAACACAATAGATGAATCCTGATAAAGTAATAGCAAAACATGGAATAGAATCCAGATAGAGATAGAGATGGTTGTTGTTGTTGTTGATTGCTTGGAGTAGAGCACGACTCACAGTGACCCAAATGAGCAAATGGCCTGAAGCTATGTCTATAACTATTGTTATTTATCAAAGTTCATAGAGTTTTCAGAGGCATGTTGTTTAGGAAGTGGATGCCACCCCTGCTTCCAGATTTCTACACAGGAGCACTTAAAATTTTTAAAAACCTGACAAAAACATATATAAAACGTAACTAACAAAATGTACCCTGTCACCATTTTTCCCATGTGCAGTTCAATGACATTGAAGCTGTGTGACCATTCTATTTCTACCCACTGTTTCATCACCATTAATTTGGACTCTTTGTCCCTTAAGAGTTTCTGTGTGTGAGGGTTCCTGCTTTTGACTGGATCTCATCTAGACAATTTTTTTCTTAAAGAGCTCATGTTCCATAAAGTGAACATTCCCTACAAGCTGGGCTGAACAATACAAAGTTCTAGGAAGACTGAACTACACCGAGTTCTAGAACTGACATTATCACTTTCCAAACAGAAATTACCATCAAGATACCAATAGTTGGGTGAGGCAGAGATTGCAATCACAGGGGGTGGTTTGTCACAACTACTTGTGACAGCTACCCTCAAACTCTAGCCAGACCACATGTTTTCAGGTCCTCTCCTAATGCTGAACCCAAAGATAAGAACCCACTGGAAGTTCAGTGGGGCTCCTGAACTCTTATTAGCACAAAGCACTATTCTCGATACTAGCTTACGTCATGTGGTAGCTAGTTCATAAATACTAATCTAGGTCAGCCAAAATATTTCAGCATTATATACTGCAAATGGGTGACTCATCTCTGATAACAATAAGGGAAACTGAAAATAAACAACTTCATCGCACACTCAGTGGAACAGTCTTTTAGGAAAGGTTGCCTTCTCCTACTAGAGCACATTGAAAAATAGCTTCCTCTCCGGCCTCGCCCCAAAGCCCAAAATACTGACCCCAGCACAATCATACCGCAAAGCTGGCAAGTTACAAAGGTCCCAGTCTCAAGACCCCAAACATACCGAAATCATCTGCCTTTATCTTTGTTCAACACACACATCTATGCACACACAATGCATCAAAATATTAAAATGATTATATTTACTCTCCACCTTCCAAATCACTAAAGGATAAATCTCTTACAGGATTAATTTTTTTTTAAAGTGATTTTAGTGTAGGTTTATGGAAAGGATGGGTTTTCATTCATTCATTAATACACATTTTTTTTCTTTTCCCCAATTTATCTCATTATGCATGTCTTATTGCACGTTGTCAATTACTTGAAGAATTAAATTTAACACATATATAAAAGCAAAGCTTTAGCCTTCCACATAAGTAAGTAATACTAGTTGGGATCATAGAAAGGTAACACCCCATTACTAGTGTTCACTTCATGAAGAGCAATTAATTCTTGGATATTTTTTGATTCCAGAGTTATTTGGAGGAAAATTGCTATCTGGCTTGACCACACTGGAACCCCTTAACTCAAGCAACAGAAAAGCCCTGGGGACTTCGACAGAGGTAAGAAGCCACTTCCAGAAGGCAACAACAGGCTTCCTCCTTTTAATAATTCATGTACTTTGAGGGGAAGAAACAAAAACAAAACAACAACAACAACAAAAAAACTGCTGTCTGGCTTGACCATGCAGGACTTCTTAATTCAAGAAACAGGGAGGTCCTGGGCACCTCTAACAGAGGCAAGAGAAACATCAAGAAGGGAACAACATGCTTCCTCCTTGGTCATTCAGGTTCTTTGGTGGGGGAAAAAACTGCTGTCTGGCAGCCGTGTAAGCCTCGGGTCAAGAAGGAACACAGATATATAGGTGCTTCAGAAAACATTGCTGTATCCTAGGTAATTTTGTAATTATAACAGCCTAATATCCACTAAGAAAAGACTCCTATAATGTCAAATCAATAGTCCACATCAGTCATTATGAAAAAAACAGAATTACATTTCTCCTAAAAATCAGAACCTATGAATACCCAGGATATAGAGAACAAGAAGAAATAGGTTGATAAAGAATTTATTTGATCAGCTACAGAAAAATATGTAAATGTGTTAAGAAACAATGGAAGTCAAAAAGAGAGCAAATACATCAGAGACAACAATCCAGAAAAAATATATGGATGAGGAGAAACTTGAACAGATATGGGTGAAAATACAAAAGGTGGAGGGGAAAAAATGATAGAATAGACAAAATAGGTACAAGAAATTAAAAAAATATCATCAAAAGACTGAGAGGATACAGCCAACACAGTACTGGAAATAACAGAAAAGCATGAAAATGCAATCCAGAATATTAAGATCAAAATTACAATAGTGTCCAACATGCTGGTAGGACAAAAAAGGGGAAGTGAAAAGATGGAACAGAAAATCAGTGAGCTGGAAGACAAGAGCCTCACTAGAAACATACTTAAAGAAAAATCAGAGATGAGACATAAAGAAGGTGAAGAAAATATTAGAATTATGTGGGATAACATCAAACTGAATAACATATGTATGACTGGAATTCCAGAACACAGGTATGACAGGGAAATCACAGAGAAGATTGTGGAAGAAGCACTAGAAGAAAACTTCTCAGGTATTTTGAAGAATGGGGATGTCCACGTTCAAGAAGCACAGAGAAAACCAAGTAGACTAGAAGCAAAAAGAAAAGAAAAAAAAAACAAGCCACAAAGACATAGTAAAATTCTCCAAATTAAAAGATAAGGTTAGAATTCTAAAAGCAGCATGAGAAAAACAGAGTTACCTACAAAGGGCAAACAATCAGATTAAGTTCTGATTTTTCAGCAGAAATCATGCAAGCTAGAAGGCAATGGGATGCCATATACAGAAACTTGAAAGATAATGATTGCCAGCTGAGGATACTATATACAGCAAAACTCGCTATCAGATTTGAAGAGAAAATTAGATTCTTTGAAGAAAAAAAGGACGTTAAGGAATTTGTGAAAACAAGACCAAAACTACAAGAAATGTTAAGTGAGGTACTACATACAGAGACACCAAAGGAAAAAATGAATGGACCGTAGTAACATGAAACAACAGAAAAAGAAACACGGCAAAATGGCAAAAGTAAAACTTGGCCTCACAATAATCACACTTAATGTGAATGGACTTAATGCACCAATTAAGAGAAAAAGAGTACCAGAATGGATAAAAAAGCAAAGCCCATCAATATGTTGCCTACAAGAGACACATATTAAAAAGGAAGAAAAAGACAAAGTCAAAATCAAAGGCTGGGGGAAAAAAATATACCAAGCAAATGGCAACCTCAAAAAAGCAGGAGTAGCAATACTAATCTCTAATAAAATAGATTTCAGAATGAAAACCACCATCAAAGATAAGGACGGACATTACATACTGATTAAAGGCATTATAGGTCAAGAAGACATAACTTTGGTCAACATCTATGCCAAATGATAGACTGGCAAAATACATAAAACAACAGTTAATTGAATTGAAAAAAAATAAATAGAACCATAATAGGTAGGAGATTTCAACACACCACTATTACCAAAGGATAGGTCAACTCAAAAGAAACTCAACAAAGATGCAGAAGATCTAAACTATACAATCAGGCAACTCGAACTTGTGGATGTATTCAGAGCATTGCACCCAACTAAACCTCAATTCACTTTCTTCTCAAATGCACATGGTATATTCTCCAGAACTGATCATTAATTAGGACACGAAGCAAGCCTCAATAAAGTAAAAACATTGAAATAATACAAAGTATTTTCTCAGACCACAATGCATAAAACTAGAAATTAACCACAAAAGAGTAAAGCTTACAAAACCACCCATGTGGAAACTAAATAGTCTAGAACATTATTGGGTTATAAATTAAATAAAGAATGGAGTAGAAAAGTTTCTTGAAGCAAATGATAATGAAAATACAGTTTACCAAAGTCTCTGAGACACAGCTAAGGCAGTCCTTGGGGGAAGTTCATAACAATAGGCACACACATAAAAAAGGAAGAAAGAAGACGAATCAATGATCTAACTCAACACTTTCAGCAAATAGAAAAAGATCAACAATCTAATCCTACAGCCTCTAGAGGAAAAGAAATTATAAGGACAAGAGCTGAAATCAATGATATATAAAACAGAAAAACAAATTGAAACCATCAATAAGACCAGGAGCTGGTTATTTGAAAGGGTCAATAAAATTGACAAACCCCTGGCAGAGGAAAGAAGAAAGGAAGGAAGGAAG
>NW_006399759.1:20247732-20250020 GCF_000299155.1 Elephantulus edwardii | reverse complement strand
GCTGATGTGCTGTTCCAGTCGTTTTTGGATAATCTTCAGTAGAATCTTGCTTGCATGTGAAATCAATGATATTGTTCTATAGTTTCCACACTCTGGAATGGAATTCCCTTCTTTAGAATGGGAAAAAATGTAGATCTCTTCCAGTCAGTTGGTCAACTTCTCCAGATTTCTTGGCACAACTTGGTGAGCACATCCAGGGCAGCATCTGTTAGCTGAAATAAGTCAATTGGTATACCATCTATGAATTGAAAAATTATGGTATATTCACGCAATGAAATACTATGCTGCACATAAGAACCATGATTTTGTAAATTTCGACCTAACTTGGGAGGAACTGTGGAGCATTATGCTGAGTGAACTAATTCAGTCCCACAAGGATAAATACTGTATAAAACCATTATTGTAGAATAAGTACAAGGATCCAAGAGGGGTAGGAGAGCTTGGAAGCAGAGGGATGAGAATGTGGAGGGGGAGGCGGGGATCAATCATAGGGTTGTACAATTTGATGAGTGGGGACTCAAAGGAATTTGAAATAATTTGTTCTTATAAACAATGTACTCAAATTTTGTAAATAAGCTGGTAGAAAAAAATTTTTAAGAAGGATATATATTAAAAAAAGAAACACCTTCATATCTATTTCTCAAGTAGAACAATATTTCACAGATAATTTCTCAATATAGTTACATATACCTTTTTACTTTAGAATTTCTGGGGTCATGTAGTTTACTTTCTCTTCAGAAATTAAAGTATCAGAAGTCTCTCAAAGTCTACATTAGAGAGAAAAACAGATTGAAAAAGAGTAAGTGTCTGACCAAAAATCATTATGTTAAAGGGAAGCACATTTATAGCATTACAGAAAAGAAAAAAATATTTAAAAAACTAAGAAGGTAAAAAATCTATAAATGATAACCTATAATCCATAGGCATATAGAACTAGTTTTCCTATACTGCTGAATGTCATTTTTATTAGGAGGAATTTATTTTATATATGAGATAATAATTACATATAATTTGATATTTGCTTTCCTTTTTGTGTGTAATTGGTTTTGTTGTGTACCGTAGAGTCAGAACCCTCTCATAACTGACCCTCTGGTGTGTTTTCAGAGGCGATTATTAAACTGCATGGGAGTAGAATGCCTATCCTCCTCTTATAGACAAGCTGGTGGCTTTGAACTGCATTCCTTTAGGATTGTAGTGCAGCTTCTTGTCACCAGAAGAAGCTGAAGTGCAGCTTCTAGTCCTCCAGAGCTCATAGATATTTTCCAACCTAAAATGTTCTAATGATACAATGGTTATATTCTTGGCTGTTCTTCATGAAAGAAAAGACCTAACAATCTACTCTCATAAAGCTTACAACATAAGAAACTATATTGAGCTAACTGGACTGAGCTAAAATTAACAAAGTACAACAATATTTCCAGTACAGAGAAAAGTGTGACTTATCAAAAGATGTATGATGCCAACATATCTTTATTTTTAGTTATATTACCTTAGATCACATGATTAAAGAAGCATTATTTTTTTCCTAGGGCTGCTATGACCCAAATATCAAAATTTGGACAGATTGAGAAAGACCAGTTGTAAGAAAATAAATTATATCAATGACTAAATAAAAGTCACCAAAATGAGGAAAATCCTTACTGAGATAGATTCAAAAGCTCAATGGCTGCAAATAATGAATTCATACATATCAAAGAACATGAGGATGGCATAGCGCTGTTTTTTATCCTGTTATATCTCAATCAGAGAGGACTAGAATGCAGCAAAGAATAATAATATGGGATAAATAACAAAAGAAACATTACTTCACAAAATTTCTATTCTGCAGCTACAGCAGAGTGGAAAGAATAGTTTACATCTCTGTACACATTTATCAAGGAGTAGAAGAAAACTGAAAGGAAGTGTAGTAGGAGGGGAATGTCAGTTAAGTTATACAAAGAGTACCAGAGTAAGCCCAAGATGAGAAAAAAGAGGAAAAGAATACTGAAAAGGGGTATGGTAAATGAAATTAAAGAAGAAGACAAAAAAAAAGTAATGAACAAGAATAATCAAGTATAATTCTGCTTCTTGAAAGAAATAATCCCAACATAAACAGTCTTCCAAGTATCCTTAAAAATCTACAACCAGGAGAAGATAAAATAGATCAATGGGATCTTCTAAGAATAAAATCCCTATGCACATCCAAAAACTTCTCCAACAGGGTAAAAAGGGAAGACACAGACTGGGAAAAAGTATTTGGTAATGACATGTCAGATAAGGGACTTATATCTAGAATTTATAAAATAGTT
>NW_006399759.1:20246074-20246653 GCF_000299155.1 Elephantulus edwardii | reverse complement strand
AGCTGGTTATTTGAAAGGGTCAATAAAATTGACAAACCCCTGGCAGAGGAAAGAAGAAAGGCAGGAAGAAAGGAAGGAAGGAAGGAAGGGAGGGAGGGAGGGAGGGAGGGAGGGAGGAAAACATATAAATGAAGAAATGACATCTCAACAGAACCAGAGGAAATTAAATAGATAGAATACTATGAATACGCTGATAAATTTGTAAACCTAAAGGAAATGGACAAATTCCTTGAAACGCATATCCTGCCCAGATTGACAAGGACAGATATAGAACACTTGAAGAGACCCATGACAAGAGAAGAAATTGAAAAGGTCATAAAAGATTTCTTCATAAGAAAAGTAATGTACAAAATGGCTTCACAGCTGAATTCTACCAAACATTCAGAGAGGATTTAGCATGCTTTCTACTTCAATTATTTTAAAAAACTGAAAAAGAATGAACACTTTCAGAGTCATTCTAGGAAGCAAGCATAACCTTAACACCAAAGTCTGGCAAAGAAGTAAAACAACAGACCAATATCTTTCATGTATATAGATGCAGAAATCCTTAACAAAATCCTAGTCAAAACAATCCAAAAA
>NW_006399759.1:20244969-20245974 GCF_000299155.1 Elephantulus edwardii | reverse complement strand
TAGACAAACTTCTAAAGAAAGGAAACTAAGAAAAGCCAGGAAAAAAACCCTCAAAATAGAAAAAGAAATTATAAACTGAAATAGTCTTATAAATTATAAACAAATATTATGCAAACTATTATAAAGTCTAATTCCTTATGTTAAAAAAAAAATCTTATTATGATACTTACTAGCTCCATGCTCAGCTGCTCCTTTGTAAAACAGGCATGAAAAGAATGGAAATACCTATACAGTTTTTAGAAGGATTAAAACAGTGAGTCATGCCCAGCAGTGATTATGAGAATGGAGCAGAGCGAGGCAATATTTCATTCTGTTTTATACAGAGTATAAGAATGATTCAGCCAGCTGGCACCTAACAGCAACAACTACGACTCATGCAAATGAAGGTTTATAATAGTGTTAGATCTATTATAAACCCTATGAAAGTGCTACATTTTTTTCATAACAAAGAGAATAATAAGTTGTAAATGTAATAAGTAAAAGGGAATCTAGAGTCCGATATCATTATGTGTATCATATTCTTATCACATACTACCACTACCACCAAAACAATATTACACTTTTTTCTGTTTGTACACATAATAAATCTACAGACTTTATTTTAGAAGAGTTATAAGCTGAGACTGGCTTACTGTTCACCACACTCATTTCTTAGACTGCCTTCTGCTAATTAACTGTCATCATTGGGCTGAGTTTTAGTCAATGTGTTGGATAAAATGGGGAGAAAAATCATTGTTATCCAGTTGGAATTCTCTCATATTTGATCCTTTGGTGGGTTTTCACAGGTTCTAAATTTCATGGGAGAAGATGGCTCATCTTTCTTCTGAAGAGCCACTAGTGGATTTAAACCAGGGACCTCAGGTGGCCTACTCTATGGACACGAGTGATGTAAATCATTTCAAGTCTAGCTCAGAAAAAAGTTCCTTTGCAAGTCTCGATCTCTTCATTCCTCAGTTCTCATCAATTTTGGGAAATAGGTTTTGATACATTGTTGTTGTTGTTGTT
>NW_006399759.1:20233907-20243744 GCF_000299155.1 Elephantulus edwardii | reverse complement strand
CACAGAAACACATACACTGGACTTTACATGAACAAGAAAAACTTTTTTGTTATTTCAGGTATATTTGTGGTAATAGAGATGACTATTTTAACTAGTCATTTCAGACAGAGAAGAAAATGCAACTGAAAATGGAAGAATGAGTAGGGAAGGAGATAAAATAAAGATGTCAAATAGGAGAGGACAGTGGATCGATCCAAGGTAAACAATGAACTTGAGACTCAACAAATTGAGGTTAGGTTGTCAGTCAGTCATTTATATGTTTTTTTTTATTTATTGCCATGAGTTCCATCATGAAATGAGCAACTGGAAATTATATGGAAGACAAGATGTAGTCCCTTCTCACAGTTACCATAATGGCTTTGATGAACTAGAAAGAGCAAGGTAAGCTTCATTAAAACCTAGCAACAAAAGAGTCCATTTTCTACTTAGATCTTGTAAGGAGACCAAAATCCAAAAGCACCACAATATGCTTGTCTCTGATACATAGCGACCCTCTATCAGATCTCCAAGCCTGTAAATGTTAATAGATGCAAATAGCTTCATCTTTCTCCCAATGGTGTGGTTGGTGGACTTGAACTGCTGACTTAGTTAGCAGCTCAACATGGAACTCACTATGCCACAGGGCTCTCTTCTCTAACGAAAAGAGGAAAATTTGTATGCTAACATTTCATTAAAACCAATTTGGTTTTTATTTTCTCTGCAAATGATAGACTATCACAATTTGAGATTAGTTGACCTTAAACATTTGACTTTTTTTCCTTCATGTTCTTTCTGCTTTATATATAATTTCCAAAAGAATTCTATCAGTCAGACTGATTAAAAGCCTTGGATGATTAGGAAATGTAAGCATTCAGATAAAACAATGTTCAGAACACATACATGTCTCTTTAACCTGTCCTTACTAACTTAAATAAACACAATCATTAATAACGTGCGGGAGAAAGATGGACAATCTCCTCCCATGTGATTAACTGCCTCTGAATATCTACCAGAGGGTCAGCTATGGGTTGGTTTTGATTTGACGGTACACGACAGCAACAACAAACAACATTAATAATTTAGAAGACAATTGGACTTTAATCTCAGAAGTTTCAGGTTCTATACCACTTGACTTTCTCCTTTGTCCTCCAGGGGACTCAGGGTTAATAATGTTGAGTGCAAAGGCAGCCAGGGATCATATCTAAAATAGCTCATGATCTTGTGTGAAAACAGTACTGAAAATATCTTTCATCTTGGCTGAGTTGCAGAGATTGATTTTTGAGGACATTCTCCTAAAAAAGGGGAGCCATCTTCACACTCTGGACTTCACCAAAGAACAGTGATTACCTGTCATTCATTCCCTCTACTTTTCCTGGAAATAGATCCTATCTTTCCTATGTAATAAAAAGTACCTTTGTGAGTATCTCCAAGCAAATTGACATATCCCTCACCGTATAAAGCCTAATCTCTTTGCCATGGCATTTCACACCAAAATACAGCACTTCACAGCTGTATCTTTGCTGTTTTCTTTTTAATTCAAATTTAGTTCATATTGTTGTTATGTGCCATCGAGTCACCTGTGACTCATAGTGACCCTATGTACAACAGCCCTAAACCCTGCTCTGTTCTGTGCTAATCTTATTGTCTCTGACACACCTACCTCATTACCCCAGTGATTGAATCAATCCATCTCACAGATAGTCTTCCTCTCCTATGAAGTCCCTCTACCCTCCCAAGCATGTCGTCCCTTCTAGGGATTGGTCCATCCTTGCAACATGTCCAAAGTATGTCAGATGAAGCTTCAGAGTCCTTGCCTCCAAGGAGCAGCCTGGTTTAACCTTCTCCAGGAAGAACCTGTTTGTTCTCTTAGCAGTCCATGCTAATAGTCAATACTTTTCTCCAACATCACAGCTCAAATGCATCAACTCTCGTTCTATCATCTCTAGCCCTTGTCCAGCTCTCTGATGCATAACAAGAGATTGCAAAGACCTGTATCAGGTGCTCGTTAGTCTCCGGATTGACACCATTACTCTTCAGTACTCTGGAGAGGTCTCTGACAGCAGACTTTCCCAATACAATTCATCTCTTTTGGCTGCTGGTACAAAGAGTGTTGATCGTAGAGCAAAACTACCTGAAGCAGTCAACAATCTCAATCTCTTCACCAACCATCACAGTTCTGCCAATCCACCCAAGGGTGAGAATCTTCTGACTGGAAGAGTCCATATTGAAAAGTTAATTAAAAAATTTTGAAGAGAAATTTATATATCCTTCAAAACTAGAAAAGAATGAAGTGCTTTCAAAGAGAAGGTGATAGTTACTAAATAGGGATGAAATTTCTGTAATGTTAGATGGCACTCTCTGGGGGGTAGTGGGTCAGGAACATTTGAATCCCTCTTTAAATCTTCTAGGTCCTTTTTATAAAGTCCCCAAAGGGATTATAAAAACAAGAGAGTATAAAAATGGGTAATTAAAGTACATTTTACTATTACCCTGGTCAATGCCAAATAAACAATTGCAGAACTCTTTGGTAATGAGTCTAGGACACAGGACATGCTCTCAGATCCCAATCAGGAGCCTCGAGTCCTAAACTGAAAGCCTTATCTTGTAATCTGAGCATCTTTGGGCTCATCACAGAGGAAAGCAGACAGCAGCAATAAATAAAAAACACGCTCTATAGGAGGGCAAAATAAAATTAACCAGAAGAAATATAAGAATATTTTTAAATGAAACACAAAACAAGTAATAAAAGAAAAATATTCTTACTATAAAAACATTCAGCCATAAAAAATAATCTCCCATCTTTTGAGATACAGTCAGCAGGCAACTAGGCATATGGGACATAAACCTAGAAATATGATTGTTCCAACATTAATCTTGTGTGTAAGAAGAAATGAAGACATTGATGAGCTAAGACCCTCTTGAGTTTGCCAATATGATTGGTGGTTGTGGTGGTTGTTATGTATGTCGAGTCTGAACTGACTCATAGCTGACTCTCCAGTGTGTTTTCAGAGGCAGTAAATGGCATGGGAGATTTTATAGCTTTCTCCCACGGAGAGGCTGATGATTTCAAAGCATCTGCCTTTGGGTTTGCAGCACATTTTTATTACTAAGTCAAATGATAACATATGGGGAACTGTCCACAAGTGAATACTGTCCTATTTGTATTTGAGGTAATTGGTTTACTCTTTTTTTTTTCTTTGCAAGAACTAAGGACTGAGAGAAAAGAACAAATACATTCTTCTAACTTAGGAATTAGAAGTTGATGGCGAAATAAGTAAGTGGTATAAAGAAAATTGATACCTTTGAGTTGTGGTGATGAAAAAGAAGGTTGAATATACAATGTGCTAGGAGACCAAACAGATTCAACTTAAAGAGGGTGAAACCAGGCTTCTCCTTGGAGGCAAGGATTCTGAATTTCATTTGACATACTTTTTACATGTTATAAGGAGGAACCAGTCCTTGGAGAGGAAATCATTCTTGAGATGGTGGAGACACAGCACAGGAAAGGAAGACCCTCAATGAGATGGATTGATTTAATTACTGGGACAATGAGGGTAGGTATGTCAGAAACAATAAGGTTGGCACAGAATAGAGCTGGGTTTAGGGCTGTTGTACATAGGGTCACTCTGAGTTGAAAGCAACTCGATGGCACATAGCAACAAACAACAACAGTATTTGTTTTAGAGTAATGTTAAAAACGTTGTCTTTGTTAATATTACACCTTTGTAGTTTGTAGGGGGATGTAAATAAAAATTCTTGTAATTATTACCATTACCACAGAGTTATATGTTCAAATCCTCACTATGGAGAGAAGAAAAATGAACCATAGAGAATGTATTTGGTTCAAGATCTCAAAACTATTAAATATGATCTTGGGTAATCTGATTCCAAGACCTATGATAAAATTCCAATAAACAACAAATAAAAAAATAATTAAAGTTATTTTACTAGAGGATTCTTAATTAGAAGTTGTTTTAGAAATCAGTTTTTGTTTCATTTTGTTTTCTTATTTGTCATTATGTTTTGTTTGGTCTTGAACAAAATACTTATATACTGAGCTATACTTTTAAGGCACAAGTAGTATAATATGGCAGGCATTGCCTGCTATGTTTTTGCAGTATTGTCTAAAATCTCCTTAATACTGTCAAGATTCTTTACACTCTGCTATTCTATATCCTTCCAAAAGAAACATTTTTTTGTCATTATCTTATTCACATGATTTTTTGCTTTGTTGTATTATCATTTAGACAGAACTGATTTATATCTGACCTTTCAGGAAATTTTCATAGGCAGTAATCAAACAAAAGAGGTGGCCCATCCTTCTTCCACAGAGCAGCTGGTAGATTTGAACTGTGATTCTTTGAATTTAGGAGCTCTGGTGGCCTAATGGTGAGAAGCTGTGCTGCAATCCCAAAGACATATGGTTCAAATCCACCAGCTACTCCACGGGAGAAGGATAGAAAGTCTCCTCCAGTGAGAAGTAACTGCCTCTGAAATCCCTCTGGAGCATCAGTTATGAGTTGGTTCCATTTCCCTGGCACATGACAACAACCAACTGTGCACTGGCAGTGCAATTCCTTATTACTAAACCATAAGTGGCCCTTATTCATATTTGAGTCTGTGACTGATGTCAATTATATTTTCTTTAAAGTGAAATGAATATATTGCAGATTTCATACAAGATCTAAGTATTGAATTGACTCTTACAGTTGTTCCAGCTTCACAATTGTTTTAATTGAGGTATCTTGCTATTTAATGTGCATATTCTTGAAATCTGCACTGAAATCTGTATGGTATCTGCAAGGCGTATATTTCACTTTAAAGAAAGTGTGACTGATGTCATAGATTCAAGAAAACTTAAGAATATCTTAGTTATGTATGCATCCATATGAATGTATATTCTGACTTTTATAGCATTTTGTTGTTGTTGATTGATTGCCTTCAAGTTGAGCATGACTCAGCAACCCTATGAATAAAAGGCCTGAAGCCCTGCTACAACTATTGCCATTTATTAAAGTTCATAGAGTTTCTGGAGTCATGTTGTTTAGAAAGTGGATTTCACTCCCACTTCCTGCTTTATATTTATATTATATGTAAATAATATATGTGTGTATGTACATTACATATGTACATATACATCCGTACATACACTTTAAACTCTTGTGGATGTTATCATTGTTGGCAAACTCACTGACTTGTAATTTTTGCTTGGAATATAAAGAGTTGGAAAGAGTGTCACTCTCACTCTTAAAAAAGAAAGGCAAACTAAATTTACAACTTCTCTTGAATTAATCAGGCACCTGAAGTCATTGTACAGTAGTCTATTTAGGACAGCAGCAGCAATATCTTGATTAGAAATAAGTAGTTAGAACAGCGGTAAAATAATTAGTGATGGCTAAATGTGGCCTGGAAAGTGTGTGTAAACTCTGTAGGGCTTAGAGACATAGGTATATCTTCCTCTTTCTTTCAGGATTTTCTTCACAGACTTGAACACATTTGGAAAAAAAAAAAAGACAACTTCCCAGTATCTTGATAAATTTTTCTCCTAGTGTAAGTCTAGAATCGTCTCATTTTTCTAAATAACAAATTGAGTTGCAATGGAATAGTGGCAGTGAGGAGTGAAGAGACTTAAAAGATTTGTTTAGGGAACTGATGAAAAATCTATTGTTGTAAGAGAGAGCAAGAAATAGGAAGAAAACTTCATCCCTTACTATGGGGTAGAAATACAGTCAGGGCCAAAATGGATGGAAAAGCACTGAGAAGGCTGCACACGTGAAATCCAGGGCTACAGTGCCTGCCTATTAGTCAAATGAAGAGTAACTCTACCTTTCATCCACATTACAATGCTACCAAACACGAAATAACAAATAATGGTATATTCTTACTGAAATAAGTGTGACATTGTAAAGGTTGGCCCTATCTGTAAAGCGGCACAATGGGAAAATCTAAAATGGAGGCTAGAGTAAGCATTGAGAAAAATATGATGACACATCAGTCTTTTCTATTAAATGACAAGTAATACTGGGAGATGAGATGCCAGGAGCATTAAGAAAACATATTGTACAACGTGTATGAGGATCCAAGGAGGGGAGGGAGGAACAGACAGGTGAGGATGGGAGTCAGGGTTAATCATAGGATCAGTAGCACAATTTGATGCGTGGAGGTGAGGGTGAGTAAAGGAAATGGGAAAGATCTGGTATGAAGGTAATGTATATGAACTTTGTAAGGAAACCAGTGTAAAAGTAAAATTTTATTAAAAAACAAAACAACCCAACCGAAGTAAACATCTCTGGGTGGTACAAACAGTTTACACTTGACTAGTAACCTAACAATTGGTGGTTTGAACCCACTCAATTGTGTCATAGCAGAAGGACCTGAACACCTGCTTTCTTTGGACTTGCAGCACAGTTTCTTGCCTCTAGGACACCAGAGAGCCCTTCTGATTCCTAAAGATTAAAACAAAACAAAACAAAACAAAATTAAAAACAAAACAGTAAAAAGCCAAATAAAACATAAATAAAATTTACCTCAGTTTTTACTTTTCTATACATGGACTGCTAGGAAAACAAACAGATTCGTCCTGGAAAGGGTTAAACCGGGTGGCTCCTTGGAGGCAAGGATTCTGAGGCTCCGTCTAACATACTTTGGACAGGTTGTGAGGAGAGACCGGTCCTTGGAGAAGGACATCATGCTTGGGAAGGTGGAGGGACGGTGCAGGAGGGGAAGACCCTCTATCAGGGCCACTGATTGATTCAGTGACTGGGATAATTGGGATGGGAGTGCCAGAGACAGTGCGATTGGCACAGGACAGAGCAGAGTGTAGGGCTGTTGTAATAGGATCGCTATGAGTCGCAAGCGACTCGATGGCACATAACAACAACACAACAACATAAAAGATGTTCAGCTGTCAACAAAACTTACTAAGTATTAATAAGCAATAAAAAATCTGCCTAAAACCAAACCATTGCCATGTATTTGATTGTAACTTATGGTGACTCCGTATATGACAGTATAATTGTTCCGTCGATTTCCTTGATAATAACCTTTACACAGATCGTTAAGTACTGCTGCGGCATAGGTACTCGATGGATTTGAAAGGCTAATATTTAGGTAAATGTGTAAACAGAAACCATTTGAGCAATCCAAAGACTGAAAAGAAAGGAATAGACGAAAATAACTGACAAAGCAGCTAATAGAAACAGACTCAGATATGTAAAAAATGTATGAAAAAGAAGAAACATGGGGAGGTCACTATTGATGGTTTCAGAGCTGCCAAATGTCGATATCCCTATGGAACACTGGAATTAGTGTGACTGGAAAAGTCAAGATGAGACTAAAAGAACTTGTAGTAATTAAATTTCTTGGGTGAAATAGCATTAACCATTTATTTTCACATATATTTAGAGAGCATTTATAATGTATGAGAATCTTTCAAAAACAGGTTTCTTAACATTACGTATAGAACTTTAGTTTTCACTTTGGCCATTTTCTGATGTGTATTGGTTGAACTTGTGTGTATGCAGCAGGTTCTATTCTTATATCATGAGTACACTTAAAAATTGGCAATTGAATTCACAGATATCTTCATATGGAATAGCTTCCTTGTCTGAGGCCAAGAGGAAGTGAAAAATTATCACTCTCTTCAATATTGAAGACATTGTTAACATGTTGTTACTAGTTTAAAGATGTCATTTAGTTATCACTTGTCCTGTTCTTTTGATTAAGTTAAAGCATAGATTAAGGCCACTTACCTTTTCACTTAATAAATTGGTTTTTGAGGCAATAAGTAAACAAAGGTATGTGATGACTGGAAGAAATCCATATTTATTCCCATTCCCCAAAAGAGGAGATCCAACAGAATCTGGAAATTATCTAACAATATCACTAATTTCACATGCAAGCAAAATCTTACTGACGACTATACAAAACTGACTAGAACAGTACATTGACAAAGTACTGCCAGAAACATAAGCTGAGTTTAGAAAAGATTGTGGCACTAGGCATTATCATCACCAATGTCAGATGGATCTTAGCTGAAAGCCGAGAACACTAGGAGAATGTCTATCTGTGTTTTATTGATTGTGCAAAGGCATTTGTGTGGATCACAACATATGGATCAAAACATGTTAGTGGTGACTAACATTGAGAAGAATAGGAACCCTAGAACAATTGATTGTGTTAATGTAAAATCTATGTATGTAAATCAGAAAGCTGTTGTACAAATGGAACAAAAGAACACTACATGTTTCATAATCAAGAGAGGAGTTCATCAGGGATGTGTCCTTTTTCCATATCTTCTCAATCTATATGTGGAATAGATCATTCGGGAGGCTGAACTTTATGAAAAAAATTTGACATCAGGATTGGAATTAGATTTATTAATAATCTGTGACATGCAGATGACACATTCTAGCTCATTTAATCTGAAGAAGACCTGAAACATGTGCTGCAGAAGGTCAAGGACTATAGTCTTCAGTATGGATTGTATCTCAACATCAATAAAACAAAGATGCTCACTACTGGGCCAATTGGCAGCTTCATGATGGATGAAGAAGAGAGTGAGGTTCAATCTAATCTTGCTCAGGTCCACAATCAACATTCTGGAACACCAGGAGTCAGGAAACTAAAAGACTGATTGTTTTAGGAATGTCTGCTGTCAAGGACATCTTCACAGTGCTAAAGAGCAATGTGGTCAGTCTAGAAACTAAGGTGTGCCCAATCTAGGCCACAATCTTCTCAACTGTTTGCTCTGCATCTGAAAACTGGACAATGAATAAGAATGACAGAAGAAGAATTAATTAGTGCCTTTGAATTGTGGTGCTGTATAAAAGTATTGATCGTACTATAGACTGCCAAAAGAATAAACAAGTCTTTTCTGGAGAAGGTGAAGCCAGGGTTCTCCTAGTACATAAGGATTTTGAAACTCCATATCATATACTTTGGGCATATTGATAGAAAAGCCCAATCCTTGGACAAGGCCATTATGCTTGTAAGGGCAGTGGGTGAGTGCAGCAGAGGAAGACTCTAGATAAGATGGATTGACACAGTGACTGTGGCAATGGGGGTAAGTGTGTCAGAGACAGTGAGATTAGCTCAAGATAGGGCAGGGTTCAGAATCATGTTCATAAGGTCATTATGAGTCATAGTCAACTTTACAACACATAATAACAACAATTTGATGAAAGTTTACAAGCATGAAAATTAGAGAATGAGTTTGTAAATTTCTTAGTAAGCATTCTCATAGATATTTGGTTTATAAAGTGCTCTTTCATAGCACTTATACTAGTACTACTAACAATTATTTGATAAATTTTCAAAAAAGCAATTTATAAAGGCAATTTACATGCTATCAAGGAAAATACCTCATAACTCATACCATATGTATGCTGAGTAATTAATTGAAGATGCTATATACTCCATGAATAAAAATATAATTTCAGGATTGGAGGAAGACTCAACAACCTGTATAATGTCGATGACATAACTTTGCTTGCTGAAAGTGAGGGGGATTTGAAGTGATTATTGCCGAAGATGAAAGAATGAAACTTTCAATAAGGATTACATTTCAACAACAAGAAAACAAAAATCTTTATCACTGGACAAATAAACAATATCATGATAGATGGAGGAAAGATTGAAATTGCCAATGATTTAATCTTGCTTGGATCCACAATCAACACTCTTGGTACCTGAAGTTAGCAGATAGGAAGAAATATTGCATTGGGAAAGTTTTCTATCAGGCACCTCTCCAAATTACTGAGGAGCAATGACATCAGTTTGAAGATTAATGTGTGCTTAACTCAGGCCATTGCCTTTTCAATCACTTGCTCAGTGTCTGATAATTGGACAATGAATAAG
>NW_006399759.1:20231219-20233327 GCF_000299155.1 Elephantulus edwardii | reverse complement strand
AAGGAAACAGAAAAGATCTGGTGTGAAAAACAATGTATACAAATTTTGTAAAAAAATAGTATAAATAAAAATAAAAGAGATGCTATGGACAAAATCCTTAATGATCCAGGAAGTATTAAAAGAAGAGGAAAGGAATACATGGAGTCAATGAACCAAAAAGAAACCTGGCTGACACAGAACCATTTCAGGAAGTAGAATATGATCAAGAACCAGTGGTAGAAAAGGAGGAAGTTCAAGTTGCTCTGAAGGAAATAGCAAAAAATAAAGCTCCAGGAACTGACTGGGTGGTATCATGATTGACAGCTTGGCTCCACAATCATGATTCTTGACACCAGCAGCCAGGAAACTAAAAGACAATTTCACTGGGAAAATTTTTTGTCAGGGACCTCTCCAGAGTTCTGAAGGGCAACTATGCCAGTCTGGAGACTAAGTTGTGCCTGGTCCAGGGCACAGTCTTCACAATTACTTGCTATGCCTCAGAGAGCTGGACAATGACTAGGGCTAATAGAAGGAGAATTGATTTCGAGCTGTGGTGCTGGAGAAGAGTACTGGATATACTATGGACTGTTAGGAGAACAAACAGGTTCATCCTAGAGAGGCTCTTTGGAGCCAAGGATCCTGAAGCTTCATCTGACATACTTTGGACATGTTGCAAGGAGGGACCAGTCTTGGAGAGGGACATCTTGCTTGGGAGGGTGGTGGGACAGCACAAGAGATGAAGAACTTCACTGAGATTGATTCAGTGACTGAGGTAATGGAGGTAGGTGTGCCAGAGAGAATAAGGTTGTCATAGGATAGAGCAGGATTCAGAACTGTTATACATATGGTCACTAGGAGTTGCAAGCAATTCAGCAGCACATAACAACAACAACAATTGACATATTACAACAATTATATGCAACCCTGGTTGTGCTCATCATGCTATGCCAAGAAATCTAAAGGCCAGCTAGTGGTCATCTGACAGGAGGAGATCTATATTTATTCCCATTCCCAAAAAATGTTTCCCAACAAAATGTGGAAATTATTGAACAGTATCACTAATAAAACTTTTAAGTAAAATTTGGCTGAAGATTATCCCAACATCAACAGAGAATTGACAGAAATACAAGCTGGGTTTAGAAGAGACAGTGGCACTAGGGATATTATTGCTGATATCAAAGCAGAGAGTACCAGAAAAATAACTGTGTCTTATTGACAAAAGCATTTGGCTATGTGAATCACAACAAATTGTGGCTTACATGAGAAGACTGAAGTTCCCAGAACACTTGACTGTGCTCTTGCAAAATTCTTGTTACCTGAGCCAAGAAGCTGTTGTCTGAACAGGGCAAGGGAACTTTGCATGATTCAAAATCAAGAAAGGAGTTCCTTAGGAATATATCCTTTCAATATATGTGCTGGGCAGATCATTCAAGAGATTGGACTTTATGATTAAAAATGTAGTATCAGGATTTTTATGTTTTATAAATATGTTCTAAACAGTATTATGCAGATTAGAAAACTTTACTAGTACTTAGGAGGACTTGAAGCATTTACTGCAGAAGGTCAAATACTGCAGCCTTCAATATGAAATGTATCTCAACATCAAGAAAACTAAAGGCCTCACCACTGGGTCAATAAGCAGCATCATGTTAGATGAATAAAAGAGAAACCAGTTTCTTTTTGCTCAGATCCACAATCAGCACCCTTTGCATCAGCAGTCAAGAAATTAAAAGAAAAACTACATTGGGAAAATCTGCTTTCAACAATATCTTCAAAGTGCTAAAGATCAATAATATTCTTTAGTCTAAAGACTAAGGTGGGAGAAAGATGTCAATTTACACCAATAAGATTAAATGCCTTTGAAAACACACCAAAGAGTCAGCTATGGGTTGGTTCTGACTAAATAGTACATAAAAACAATGTAACAACAGAGACTAAGGTGCACCTGATAGTCTTCTTAACCACTTGATATACATCTGAGTACTGGGAAATGAATAAGGATGATATGGGAAGAATAAATGCCTTTGAGTTGTGGAGAACAGTATTGAACATACCACGGACTGCCAAGAGAACAAATACATCTGTCCTGAGAGGGTGAAAGCAGGTGGGTTCTTGGAGGCACAGACTTT
>NW_006399759.1:20213024-20231119 GCF_000299155.1 Elephantulus edwardii | reverse complement strand
GGAAGAGTGGAAGGTCAACACAGGAAAGAAAGATCCTGAATGAGATTAATTGACACAGTGACTGTAGCAATGGGGTTAGGTTTGTCTGAAATAGTGAGGGTGACTCAGAATAGAGTCATTGTTCACAGGGTCATTATGAGTCATAGTCATCTCAGTGGCACATAACAGCAGCATGATATATATCTGCTTCTGTGGACCAGTTCTGACTCAGTAACCTTCTATTAGATTTCCAAGGCTGACTGCATATCTTTCTTACTTGGACCAGCTGGTACATACTGAATCTAATGCTGACCTTTTGATTTGCAGTCTACAGTCCTTGAAGAAAGATATCATGATTGGAAGGGTGGAGGAACAACACCGGAGAGGAAGACCCTAGATGAGATGGTTTGACACAGTGACTGGGGTAATAGAGGCAGATGTGTCAGAGACAGAGATTGGCTCAGGAAACGGCAAGATTCAGAGCTATTACGCATAGGGTCTATATGAGTCATAGGTGACTTGATAACCAACACAACAGCCACAAAGTCTGGTGGCCTAGTGAAAAGAAGCTATGCTGAAACCTTAAGGCATGTAGTTCTTACCTACCAGCTGTTCTGTGAGAGAAAGATGGGCAACCACTTCTTATTTAATTGCCTCTGAAAATCTGCTGGAGCGTCAGCTATGAGTCAATTGCAACTTGATAGTATACAACAACAACAACAACAACATGTCATGCACTATACCACTATGGCTTACATATATTACAAGATCATAATCATCTTTTAACAAAAATTTATAGTAAATGATAGGGCTCCCAACCTAAAGGCATGTGATTTTAACACACCAGCTGCTTCATGGGGAAAAGATGGAGGACAGTCTTCTATAATGTGATTTACTGTTTCTGGAAACCCACTGGGGGATCACCTATGAGTAAGTTCTGATTCCACAGTACACTATAAGTAATATATATATATACACACACACACATGAGTGTATGTGTATATAAATATGTGTGTATGTGTATGTATATATGTGTGTATATATACACATACATACATACAATGACATGCATGTTATTTAAACATTTTTACATTTTAAAAAACTCTCAGAATATATAAAATTTTGTCAAAAGGCATTTAATAAATAAAAAGGCTAACTTTTTAATATCTTTTTCCAATTTAGCGCATCCTCCAATAGGCCACAAATGAGTTCATACTTATTTTGAACAAATCCCTGTGGAGAGATATTTCATACTATGATCACTTCGATGGATCATCAATCATCTAATTCTTTTGTTTCTCTGGTTTATTTTTTAACAAATAAGAAGGACTGTAAAAGAGCATTACAAAATAGGAAGTAAAAAATATCTGGCCTGTATAAAAATTTCTGATTGGATTATTGTTGTTGTTGTTGTATCATTGTAGCCAGAGATATTTGCTCAAAGATGATAAATGAGCACAAATACTACTAGAATAAGAAAACACAGTGAGAGTTAACATTGTATAGGCACAGCTTCATGGTCAATGGAATAAACTTGTGGATAGTTTCCCTCCCTTTTTATGATTTTATCACTCATACTACGCTTGTAATATTCACAGTATTGGATTGTGTAACGTAATTCTCTTCTCCTGCAGTCTTTCTGTTCTGTGGCAGACTCCTAAATGTTCATAATCCACCCTTTTATTTTTTTTCTCATTTATCTAGTTCTATTTTGATAGATTCAGTAAATGTGTATTGCATGACTAAATGATGCAGACTATATTTTATAGGTGATGTTTATAGCAATATTGGTTCTTTTGAGGTCAGATAACCATGTGTGAAAAGAAAACAAGAGTTCTTCTGAGTGGGAGGCATGTTCTAGGAACAGTAACCTTAAAGCAAGACTAAAGGAAGAAGTATCCTTGTGTATAGAATGAGGTATGGATTTATCTTAATCTCTGAGTGAAAAAAAGTGCTAAATAAAAATGCTGAAAAGATGATTTCAAAGGGCAAGTTGAGAAGACAAAGTAAAGTTCTTTTGTTAGTACTTTTAACAATTACTTTTATATATTTTGCATATCCCCCTCTGCTATGAGACTTCAGCTGCCTCAATGTCACACACATCAGTGCTTCACCCACTGATCAGCATTTTCAGTATCAGCAGCAGCTGCTGATGTCTCTCATCAACATAAGAGAAAAATCTGAACTGACTGTAGACAGCCTTTTGGAAGGGAGAGGCTGATGGCTCCCTGGAGACAGAGTCAGAGTTAAAGGTTTTGCTTGCTGGATGGTTGAAGGAGGAGCTGACTTGTGATTGTTGAGATAACGCTTGCTGCACAACTGAGAAGACCAGAGGCGTCTTGTGTTTGTGTTGATGGACTGAAACTTGGACTGTCACTGTTTGCTGTCCTTTGACTCTCCTACCCACCAACCTATTTCCTATTAAACCCTACAACCATGAGTAAAATTAAATTTGTCAGTCAATTGGCAATAGACATTCAACACAGTATTTAGTAGATGTAGTAGTGTGTGTAGGGGACCCTAACTTTGGAGCTATTTGTTTGGTACTGTGAGTGTTATTGATGAGGAAAATTCCACTTTATGGAGTTGGTAGAAGTCAGAATTGGATCTCCACACATTATCCTTAGCCCTTTTACAAAAGCATTAAAGCAAAATATGCAGAGTTGGATTTAGAAAACCCAAAAGATATGCTTGACATATCTTAAGAAAAGTTGAAAGAATTAAAAATTGTATTAAAGATTTGTGTTGCAATTCTGAAGGAGTCTATGGAAAAAATGTTGAATGATGCAGGAAGAATAATAAAAAGAAAATTCAGAAGAAGGGATTGATTAGGATAGAACTAATAGGTACTTGAATTGAAAGGTTGATAATGGGCATAGGTCAACAGTGATTAATTTCTAAAACACAGTATATATGATTGATCTTATGTAACACAATGTGAATGAGGGAATGTGTGAAAAACAATTTCCATGAAAAAAACACAATGTATATGAAATTTATATGCAATCTAGTTTAAAAAAAAAGATTAAGAAGATGGGGGAATAAACAGCCACTGTACCAAAAAACAAAAACAAAAACAAAATGGTCAGCAGTAAGTCATTTCAGGAAGTAGCATATGATCAAGAACTTACAGCACTGAAGGAAGAAGTTACTGCCCTAAAGGCATTGACAAAAAAGAGAAGCCCCAGGAATTTATGGAATCCCATAGGAGATGTCTCAGGAAAAAGATACAGCCCTGTATGTGATTACCAGTCTATGCTGACAAATTTAGAAGATACCTATCTGTCAAATGTACTAGATAAAATCTTTATTCATTGCTATTCCAAAGAAAGGTGATCCAGGAGAATGTGGAAAATACAGTGCAATGTCATTAACATAATATGCAAATAAAAGTTTGCTGAAGATTTTCTTTTTAAATGGCTGGAACAAGTACATCAACAGGAAACTTCCAGAAGAGATATGAGGAATATCCTTGCTGATGACAGATAGATCTTGGAAGAAAACAGAATATCAGAAAGAAGTTTACTTGTTTTATGGATTGTGCAAAGACATTTGACTCTGTGAATCGTATGTGAGACACTGAGAAGATTCAGAATCCCAGAACATTCAATTGTGCTCACATGAGAACTGTACACAAATGAAGAAGCAGCAATTGTCTGAACAGAAAAAGGTTAATTTCTATGTGGTTTAAAATCGGGAAAGATGTATTTAAGTGTTGTATCGTTTCTCCATACTCATTCAATCTGTATGCTGGGTAAATAATTCATGAAGCTATGTGAAGACGAATATGGCATCAGGAAATCAGGATTGTGCAGATAACCAGCATTATGCAGATAACACAAGCTTATCTGTTTCAAGTGAAGAAGATTTGAAGCATTTACTCAGAAAGGTCAAAGGCTGAAGTCTTCTAAATGGACTACAAATAAGCAAAGCACTCCTTAAGAATAGAAGAAAGGTAGGAGGTATCTCACTCCCTGATTTCAAATCCTACTACACTGCCTTAGTGGTAAAGACAGCATGGTACTGGTACAATGACAGACACATAGATCAATGGAATCGAATTGAGAATCCAGAGATCAACCCATCTATCTATGGTCAACTGATTTTTGACAAGGAGATGAAATCAGTGAAGTGGGGGAACGACAGCCTTTTTAACAAATGGTGTTGGCAAAATTGGAAAAATATCTGCAAAAGACTCAAGCAAGACCCACACCTCACTCCATACACAAAAACCAACTCAAGGTGGATCATGGACCTAGGACTAAAACCAAGGACTATGAAATTCATTACAGAAAAGCTAGGAACAACACTAGAAGTCCTAATCCACAACATAAACAGTCTTCCCAGTATCCTGGAAAACCTACAACCAGGAGAAGATAACATAGATAAATGGGATCTTCTAAGACTCAAATCCCTATGCACATCCAAAAACTTCTCCAGTAGGGCAAAAAGGGAAGCCACTGACTGGGAAAAAGTATTCGGTAATAACATATCAGATAAGGGACTTATATCCAGAATTTATGAAATACTTGAGCACCACAACAAGATAAAGGTAAATAATCCAATAGAAAAATGGGCACAGATTATGAACAGGCACTTCACTGAAGACGACATTCAGATGGCTAACAAGCACATGAAGAAATGCTCAAAATCCCTAGCCCTAAGAGAGATGCAAATTAAAACAACTATGAGATATCATTTCACCCCAGTCAAAATAGCAAAATTTAACAGAACAGCAAGCAACAAATGCTGGCGAGGTTGTGGAGAAACTGGAACCCTGATTCTCTGTTGGTGGGAGTGTAAAATGGTGCAACCCCTGTGGAAAGCAGTACGGCGCTTTCTCAAAAAGTTGCAAATAGAGATACCATTTGACCCAGCAATTCCACTACTGGGAATATACCCTGAAGAGACCATAGCTGACATCCAAGCAGATATATGCACACCCATGTTTATTGCAGCTTTGTTCACAATAGCAAGGAGTTGGAAACAACCTAAGTGCCCATCAACAAACGAATGGCTAGAGAAGCTGTGGTATATTCGCACAATGGAATACTATGCTGCATTAAAAAACAAGGAACTCATGCAATATTATTCAAAATGGTTGACTCTGGAGAACATTATGCTGAGTGAAATATCCCAGTCACAAAAGGACAAATATTACATGATGCCACTGTTGTAGAATGGGACTGTCCTTGGGGTTGGGGAGAGACTGAGTAAGATGGGTTCAATAATGTATACTGCACTGAAACAGAGGAGGGAGAAAACTGTCTAAAAGAGATATATGACTCGGTATTTTTGTCATCACAGGAGTCTAGAGCGAGGGCTACATGGTGGAGGGGACCTGGGGGAGGGTTTGTAAAACAATGAAAGAATCCTTTCTTTTACTTTTCCATAATTTTTGACTCATGTACTTATAACTTGTTAGTCAAATTTGTGTCTTCTAGGTTGCAACACCCCCATGATACATCTTCAAGGATATGAACATGTACGACCAAGCTCAATCAATTAGAGTGCATCTGAATTCCAAAATCAATCTCCATAATAGTCTATGTGTTTCCTACTGCCAAAGGGGCCCTTTAGAGTAGTGAGAGAAGATCTTCACCCTGAAACCCACAGCGTCCCTTTTCAGCAGGAAGTAGCTAAGAGAATACGCCGTCCCCTTTTCCTTATGAATCAGGGTGAAGTCTCTCTCAGGGAGGAGTGATAGGGAATGGCAAAGGACACACTGACAAAGGAGATTAATCAGAACTGACTTTGACAAGCACTGTGGCAATTGGACAATTAAAACAGACATTCGGATGGCGGGGGAGGCTCCAACTGGGGAGGAGGGTAGAGAGAATGGTGCAGCAATGAAGGAATGAAAACCCAAAATCCCTGTAAATGTTCATGAAAACTAATAAAATTTAGTATTTAAAAAAAAAAAATGGACTACATCTCAACACCAAGAAAGCAAAAATCCTCACCTTTGGATCCTTAGATAATAACATGATAGAGTAAAGAGTGACACTGTCACCAATTTTATTTTCTTTGGATCCATAATCAGCACCTATGGCAGTTTCCATCAAGAAATCAAAAGGCATGGAAAATCTCCTATTAAGGATCTCTTAAAAGTTATAAAAAATAACATGTCACTTTAAATACTAAGGTGTTCCTGATTCAAGCTATGAAATTTTCAATTGTTCCATATAAATCTGAAAGTTCAACCATGAGTAAGGAAGACTAAAGAAGAATTGATGACTTTGTCATGTTGGCAAAAAATATTGAATAGTCCATGTTCTTCTAAAAGAACAAACAAATCTATTTTGGAGGAAATGCAGAGTGGTTCTTGGAGGCAAGAATGGTGAAACTTAGTCTCCCATATTTTGGGTATGTTATGAGGAAGGGCCAGTTTTTGGGAAGAGACAGTGTTCTTGGAAAGGTGTAGGCTCGGTGAAAGATAGGAAGACCGACCCTCAATGAGATGAAATGATACAGTGATGACAACAATAGCGTGGAACATGATGTATATTTTTCAAATGGTCCAAGATGGAGCAGGTTCAGATCTCTTTTTCAAAGGGTTTTTATGAGTTATGAATTCTATAGCATCTAACAACCACGATAAGTGAGATGTAGAGATTCCTGTCTCATAGAGGAAAATCAGGACCATGTTTGAGTTTGCTCAATTAAGTATTATTTTTTATTATTTAAACTACTTTAATGTTCATGCCTTTTGAAAGTCTTGATAAAAACTTGACCTGTTATCAGTTGAGCATGGATAAAAAAAAATCTCATATCATAGTTGTTAGAAGCAAAGACTAAGAATATGCTAGCAAGATAGAAACAAGAGCAAAAAAGAACACTAGTTTTTATTTAACACAAACTGATAGTCTGTGGAATACTAACAGCTTTGAGTAAGAAGGAAAAAGTTCCATAAGGCAAAACTTACATTTGGGAAGAGTTTTGAGAAAGTATGGTCTTGTTCTGTGATCACAGTTTGTGGATATACTGCCATATACCTTAGAAACACACCCGCTTCAATCCACCTCACTGGGAAAAATGATATATAACATGATTTTTGGAAAGCAACATTAAAAATAGATATTGTCATCAGTCAAGAAACAATTCTTGTTTTGATTCTGTTTAAACATGTATTTGAGCCCTGCATTAACAGATCTTGGAAAAAAAAGTTCTATTTCACTGCTGTATAATTAATTTTCATTTGCAAGAATCAAATAGCCACTTGCTAACTTAGAACATACAGTTCCTGGATCGATGCTGCTCTGACACGTCATTCTTTACTCAGACACATCTCTAGGGTGTGGAATGACATTTTCAGGAACTACTTCATGTGAAGTTCCTATTCATCCAGAATTATCTCCTCATTAGTCAAGCAAATGAGCATCAACTGCTTTTCCTTCTCCTATCTTTCTCAGGTTATACTAAACCTGAGTTTGCAACCCACTGAAAATAAAGGGAGAAAAAGAGTGTGTCTGAAAGAACTTGTCACAATTTATAGTCATCCTCAAAATGCTTCTCACAGGAATTTTTTAGGTTGTGTCTTAGATGTCTCTTTCTTTATGAAAGTCTTTACCTACTTCAAAAGTCAAAATTCTAACCTTGTTAATAAAAGTCCCCAGATAATCTTAGTTTGCATTTTTCTCTGAAAGGAGGTTAATCTTCTATCAGTAAATATTTCACTATCAAATCCTCTGATTTTGGCTCATCCAAAATCTTTCAAAGAAAGACAATGTTATGCTTCAGAAAAAACCAAAGATGTGAAAAGTTATTTTGTTTTAATGATGTTATATTGACTTTTCTTCCACCAATTATTTATATTATTAAGAATATGTCAATCTATTGAATATACCATGGACTGCTAAGAGAACAAACAGGTCCATCCTGGAGAGAGTGAAACCAGGCTGTTCTTTGAAAGCAAAGATTTTGAAGCTCGGTCTGACATACTTGGGGCATGTTGCCAGGAGGGACTAGTCCTTGGAGAGGGACATCATGCTTGGAAGGGTGGAGAGACAGTACAAGATAGGAAAACCCTTAATGAAATGAATTGATTCAGTGACTGTGGTAATGGAGGTAGGTGTGTCAGAGATAATGATATTGGCTCAAAATAGAGCAGGACTTAGAACTTTTTACATAGTGTCACTATGAGTCAGAGTTGACTGGACAACGCATAACAACAATGGTAACGTTAACTTTTTTGTACCTTCTACCATTCTGTCTTATAAATTTAACTTTACTTGTAATTAGGAACCAATAAGTTCTCCAAACAATATCTGCCCTAGTTTCCTTTTCCAACTTCTTTTTTTTTTCTTTTTTCTGAACAGTCTTGGCCTCCTTGTTCATCTGCATAATTCCTATCTAACCTCCAACACCTGGAATAATATCATCTTTCTCAAATTCTTCAGAGATCTGAGCTCTGCATACTTTCACCTTTAAAAATAATTAATACAAACTACCAAGTAGGCTAGATTTTGTGTCATTTTGTTGACATAACAGAGCTTCCTGATTATAGTTACGGCTCTTTGGTATAAGGAGAAAGCATGTATGTTACTTGTAAATTGTTAATAACAACATTGTGTTGCTATGAATGGGCTCTAAGTGTAGATAAAAGACATTTCTTTCAATAAAACAAAAGAACCAAAGCAAAACCCTACAGACTTGAAAGAGTTAAAGCTTTTGAATGAATATGCTTTTGGATAGACATTATGGAAACTTTTTTAGAACCTTGGCTAACCTCAAAAGGTTTGAGTTTTGTTGTTATTCACCAGTCTAAGCAAGCACCAAGCAAAGTTGACTTAGTCAAGATAGAGAATTAGAAAAGCAAAAGTAAAATAAAAACAGCTGCAAAAAATATGCCCTTCAACCTTTATTATAATTCATCACCATTGCTTGTCATGTGACAAAAAGTATATTAAACACAAGATGATCCAAGACTTGGGTTCTTGAAGGAAAATATGATGCTCATCACAAGGCAGAATTTCAACCAGCATGGCTGGATTAGGACTTCATCCTTTATCCCAGTCTGGGTGGTTCTTACCTCTTGCCTCAGACATTGATATCTAAACAATCAGTACTTTCTATCAATAACACTTTAATAAACTGCTTCACATTCTAAAAGTAGCATCTGAAATTCCATAAACAGGAGTGAACTAGTAGCAGTCTGCAGTTGTCATCAATTGACAGTTTATGATTTATCTCAAGTCTACCTCGCCATTTGGCCAAGACGTAAAGTAAACATTTTCTGTCTTCCTCATGTTCTCATTTCTGCCACCTCCCACTAATAAGAGAGGCTGCCAAAGAAAGCATCCAGACAGTTCATTTACCTCCCAAACTTGCCTGAAAGTAGCCGCCCCAGTTTAGACAAGGGGTGAAACAACTACTGCACATTTTCAACAGAAGGAACAATGCTTCCCAAATTATTTATATTACCATTATTGGCTTTCAGGCTGTGTGTGTGTGTGTGTGTGTGTGTGTGTGACAAATGGGTAGTTGAAGAAAATATTATGGTGCACACTGAAGATGCAAGCAGTTGGGGCAGACCATCTATGGTGACAAATGAGATGGACATCTATGTTTTCTTAGAAGTGGAAGCCTCAGCAGTCTATCTGTGCTGGGTCTTTGGCAGTCAGGTCACCAGGAGTTGTGGTGGGTATAGAGGTGTCACTAGATGATAGTGTCAAAAGGATGACTCCAAAACTACTGTCTATAATTTTTTTGCTGTATTTCAGCAGATACACATTCTTTTTTTAAATAAAAGTATTCTTGATGTTAAGTACAAAAACAAAAACATTTTCATACAGCCAGTTTACAAGTGTTCATACATGAACAAGGTTAAAACTATATACTTACTTATTTGTTTATTTTGCTCCTTCTTTTGTGTTTTCAGGAAGCTCCAGTGGCCATTAGAGACTTGCACTAATAATATAAAGGCCTTACTTCTCTGGTGGTTCAAATCCACCAATGACTCTGAGAGGGGGAGAGGATAGGCTATCTCCTCCCATGTCATCTATAGCCTTCAAAACACAGTAAGATTCAGCTATGATTCTGACATAGTGATCATTAGAGAGCTTGTGTCCTTAGAACATTATGATGTTCTTACAATGATGCTTCAAATCACATGGGTTAGTCTGCATTTGCTTGCAAATATGCTATGTTTTTTTCTTTGCTGCTACTGTTATTATAGTTACTAATTAATAGTCACATTTTCTGATAATTTAGCTACAGTATAGTAGTAAGTACTATTTGTGACTCTATGCCACTATCTTTTGGGGAATAAAATAATAATTAAAAAGAAGGAAAAACAGATTCTTCTTGGCTGTTGTTGTTGATGATTGCCATTGAGTCAAGCATGACTCATAAAGATCCTTTGAATGAATGAAAGACCTGAAACCTTTCTATAACTATCTGCTTGGCTACTACTACTATATTAATTAAACATAGAATGCTTTTACAACATAATTTTGTTGTTCATATTCATATAGGTAGCTCTGGTGGCCTAGTGGCAAGAACAATTTCAAAGGCAAGCGGTTTGAATCTATCAGTTGCTCCATGAGGGAAGAATGATCAGACTGTCTCCTCCCATGTGATTAACTGCCTCTGAAAACCCACTGAAGAGTCAGCTATATTCTGACTCAACAATACACGGCAACAACAACATTCATATCATTTAGGAAGTCTTTTATATACATAATTTACCTCAGTATGATTCCATAGTACTTTTCACATGTTACCAATTAAAACTGGTGAGCATTACTAAAGTTCTGATGGCCTAGTGCAGGAGGCAGTCCATGAGGGGAGGATGATGCCAAGAAGTATCATCAATCTTAGTGCCACCCACTGGTAAGATCTTGTTCTGTCTCACAGCGAAAAAAAGACCCACAAACTCATAAAAATATCTTTATTTAAAATACAGCAGCCAGGGGAAGCCACAACTATCTGCTTCTTATCTATCAGTGAGTGAGTAAGGTTTGTTAAGGTAACTGGCTTGTTATGCCTCAAGGAGGATAGATATTTTTTGAGTGTGTTGAGCCATGAAGCCAGTTTTCATAGAAGATTAAAGAACTTTTCTTAGTAATTGAGAAGAGTTCACAAGTATTCTAAAGGAAGCAGGAGTGGCATCCACTTCCTAAACAACATGCCTCCGGAAACTCTATGAACTTGGATGAATGTCGATAGTTGTAGAGGGGCTTCAGGTCTTTGGTTCATAGGGTCGATATGAGTCATGCTCAACTTGAAGGCAATCAACAACCACATCAACAAAGTATCACCTACACCAAGTGCAAAGTAGAATTGGGTTCTATAGGTTGCCTAGTTGTGTTCATTTTATTCCATTCAAACCAAACCAGCATAAATAGTGGCCAGAGTCCTGTCTTTTCTTCAGGGGTCTAGTCATTGATAATATCGCCCGAGGCTTGCATTAGGTGTGTGTCAGGAGGGCTTGGAAGATAACAAAGTAAGTATCATCAGGGCTACAGTTGATCTCATGGAAGGACTAGCTGAGCTCTGTCTGAGGTGATTTTGAGTTAATCCATAGGCATTGTTGGGCTAAACTGACAATTCCTCACATGGAAGGATTCAAGTGCTCCTTTACTTAGGAAGTAAAACTCCAGCAGTGATTTTTACTTAGGAAATATGAATTTAGTGCATTCAATATCCAAGCCTCTGTTTCTGGGTCTATGGGGGATACTTTGAAAAATTCCCCTCCAGAAAAATCACTCTGCTGTGGCTAACCTGATGCCTTCAAACTGCAAAGTGAGAGAACAGAGGAAATTTTTTTTCCCATGGACTTGAAGCTGTGACTAAAACACCCATTTGCATTTGCTCGCCTTTTGTGTTTGTCAGAGGACAACTAAATGTGCAGCGGGGGCGGGAGTGAGATTGCTCCACTGTGGCATCTACTATTACAGGACTGCGCATGATACTGAGAGATGAGATTCCGCAGGCCTTCCAGCCAAGCTTGTTGAGGAATCTAAGCAGCTCCCTGGAATGCAGAAAAGCTCCAAGCATTGTCTTCAGATTTGTCATCAGAATGTTAGCTGGTGTTGCTTTCTCCTCTCTCCATCCCCTGGAGCTGGCCTCCCATTCCTGCCTCCTGCTCCCTCTCCATTTCTTGCCCTTTCCCCACCTCTCCTTCACCCTCTCTCCCTAGTCCTCCCCTTAATATGATACTCATCCATATTTTACTTTATCCATAACACTTTCAGTTAATTCCTCAGATATTCCCAGCCCCAGAGTCTCAAGTTCATCATTTACAGGTGCCTCCTGTTAAGTTATATTCTCATTGTACCTTTTCTGAGTAAAGACTGTCTGGAGACAGTTTGGCTTAGATAGGATGATTTCCTCCTCACTGGTCTTCTGCCAAACTCTCTCTCACCTCCCTCCCCCATCCCGTCCACTTGATCATGCACCAGTGAACCTCACCACGTGGAGTGGACGGTGCAAGAACTTGGATCATGATGGCATTTGCTAAGAGTCTGTATTCTTCTAGGGGTGACTGGCAATCGAGGTGATTTGGTAGCAGAAGGATGTGTAGTCACCTCCCTGACTGTTTTTACACCATTTTTAAACATTTCTAATAATCATACCATGAAATAAAATATGGCATTTCTTTCATTATCAGAAGATGTCAGTAGTTTAAGAAGATAGCCAATCTTATTATCCAACCCATGTAGACAGCAAGAGGCCAGTTTTCATTCAAATCCTCAGACTGTCTATCTTCCCAGCTTTTCTGTTTCCTAAAATCATCAAGGCACATTGTTCAAATTCACCAGCTGTTCCATGGGAGAGAAAAAAAAAGCAATCTTCTCCCATTCCATTTACTATCTCAGAAAATCCACTGAAGGATTAGCTATGAGTCATCTCTAACTTGAGGGTACATATCAACCACATTAAATCTTCTTTAGCGCTTTGCATAAGGACATAAGGAAAACATGGAAATCCCGCTAATGACAATTCTTTGACCAACCAAACTTTACTACAACATCAATTACATTTTCATTTCTAAGGTGTGCATGCCTAGACACACGAACAATGCATCAGACATGAACAGAAATATATACACAGAATGCACATTCAGTCATAAGACACTCACATGTAGCTGCTTAACTCACTCAGGGATACACGGGTCCACACACAAGGCTTGGGCCTGTGTTCGCAGCACACCCTACACTCACTGATGTCACCATCAGTACTCAAAGCTCTTGGCTTTCTTTGCAGCCTCAGTTCAGTTCTTTCACTCTGCAGCCCAAAGGGCCTCTTCTGGCCAGACTGAGCTGTGCCGGACAAGGCAGGGCAGGTCTGGACCAGCCAGGGCAAAGCCACAGATGGGTTCAGGTGTCAGTCTCCACCCGAGTGGGAACTCCCCAAGTCCAGGATGACTCAAACCCTGCTGTACTCGGGTTACTTCAGCTTAACCGCCCTGAAATGGCCTTGCACCCCCGCTGACCACATCAGCCCTCCCCATGTCCTCAATGGTCAGATGTGTGGTACACATTTCAGCCTCGGCCCCAACACATGATCCTGCTCCTCCTAGAAGGACCAAAAGTTTGTGATTCCCTCTGAGGCTCCAGAAAATTCAGTACTATTGTTCTTGCCTTGGCCATAGTTTCTGGAGAGCTGTCTCACGGCTCTTTCTGTCCTGATACTGAGGCTGTGCTCCACCTACTGAACTTCTCCCAAGCTCAGAGAACTGAGGCTGCACATTGTGCTTTAGGAGCTTGGGTGAGTCAGGCCTACACCAGCGGGTATGCAGGAGAATATTGTGGACAATGGTTACTCTGCCATTTTTTGGCGATTCAGTGAACAATTTGACTTCTACTTTTGTATATCATAATAACACCATCAGGCTTTTCTTTTTTTTTTTTTAACAAGGGAAGATTACTCCTCACTGTGCTGTTGTATTTTTACTGATTTATGTCATAAGCATGCATAGGCCACTCTATTAGGTGCTGAAGACATGAGAAGTGTCATTGAAACCTTTTTCCTGAAACTCTTGGACTGCTTACAGAGAAGTGGCAAGAGGTTGACTAGGAGTCAGGATGTTAACACAGAGAAAATAACAAGTGTCAGATCTTAAAACAGACTGGTGCTCAACTCCTAACTGCATCACTGTCTAGATGTCTGACTTTGGAAATTGTTGTTGTTATGTGCCATCGAGTCATCTACGATTCACAGCAACCCTACGTACAGCAGCTCTGAACCTTGCCCTATTCTGAGCCAGTATCACCAATTCTGACACACCAACCCCCATTGCTCTAGTCACTGTATCAATCCATCTCACCAGGGTCTTCCTCTCCTGTGCTATCCCTCCATCCTTCCAAGGGTGATGTCCTTCTCCAAGGACTGGTCTCTCCTGGCCATGTGCCCAAAGTATGTAACATAACACTTCAAAATCCTAGCTTCCAAGGAGAAACTTGGTTTTACCCTCTCCAAGACAGACTTATTTGTTTTCTTGGCAGTCCGTTGTATGTTCAAGACTTTTCTCCAGCACCACAATTTGACGGCTTGATTCTTCTGTTCAACTCTATGAAGAATACCAAGCAATTGCAAAGACCATGGCCAGGATTAGGTGCACCTTAGTCTCTAGACTGATATCGTTGCTTTTCAGCACTATGGAGAAGTCCGTGACAGCAGATTTTCCCAATGTGATTCGTCTTTTGATTTCCTGACTGCTGGTGTTAAGAGCGTTGATTGTGAAATTGAGCAAGTAATTGTTAACAACCCCAATCTCTTCTCCATCTATCATTTTGCTACCAATTGGCCTAGTGGTGAGAATCTTTGTCTTCTGGATAGTAAGCTTCAATCCATATTGAAGACTACAGTCCTTAGCCTTCTGCAGAAGTGCTTCAGGTATTCTTCAGTTTCAGCAAGCAAGGTGGGGTGTCATCTGCATAATGTAGGTTGTTGATGTGTCAGTCTTCCTCCAATCTTGATGTCACATTCTTTCTCATAAAGCTCTGCTTCCCAAATGATTTATTCTGCATATAGGTTGAAAAGTTATGGAGACAGGATGCATCCCTGATTCACTCCTTTTCAACTGTGAACCATGCAGTGTTTCCCTGCTCTGTTCAGAAGACTGCTTCCTGGTCCAAGTTTCACATAAGCACAATCAAGGGTCCAGGAATATTCATTTTCCTCTAGGTTAGCCACAGTCAAATGCCTTTGTGTAGTCAATGAAAGACAGATAGACTTTTCTCTGGTACTCTTTGCTTTCTGCAAGATCCATCTGACATTGGCAATAATGTCTCTAGAACCACAACCTCTTCTAAGCCCAGCTTGTATTTCTAGTAGTTGTCTGTCAGTGTATTATTCCAGTTGTTTCTGCATAATCTTCAACAGGATTTTGCTGGTCTCAAGCTAATTAAACATGTTTTGTTTTCTTGTTTGTGAAATGGGACAAACTAATAAACAAGCTACTGTTATAATTATATGCTATTGTTGTGTTTGTTATATGCTGTCAAGTCATTTGTGACTCATAATGACCCTATGTACAAGAGCCCTAAATTCTGCTACATCCTGTGCCAACTTTATTGTCTCTTAATTATGTAAGTTTCTATAAAAACTAATGATAAGAAAGATGATGATGATGATGATGATATTAATAGTTACTACAATATAAATAGGGAGACCTGGAAGCAGGAGCGGCGTCCACTTCCATAATAGTTTGCCTCTGGAAACCTTATGAACCTGGAGAAAGGATGAAAGTTACACAGGAGATGTCCAGGACTTTTGTTCCTAGGGTAGCTATGAGTCACCTGTGACTCGACTGCACTTAACAACAACACCACAACATAAATAGGGAGACCTATACTGCAATCCCAAAGATACATGGTTTGAATCTACCAGCTCATCCTTGGGACAAAGATGGGCAACCTCCTCTAATGCAATTAAGTGCCTCTGAAAACCCACTGGAGGGTCAGATATGGGTTGATAGCAACTCAACGATACACAACAAAAGCAATACAGATAAGCTGGAACAAAATTTTATCTTACTCATTCCTTCTAACTAACTTTTGCAAAATCAAACACAGCCCAGTACTTTTGAGTCAAATCTAATTCATGGTGATCATCCATGAGGTTTCTGAGGCTGTAAATCTTCATAAGGTGGAGACTGTCTACATTTCTTAATTGTTTGCACCACTAAATTGAAAAGATACCTCACACATCAGTTTCTCAATATTCTCTTGATTCAGCATTACAACTCAATATATTTTTTAGTGCACAATTAGCGTAAAGTTTCCATCTTGCCCAGGCACTTCAAGGACTTCTATCAAAGTGGAGTTTTGTTTTGTTTTGTTTTTAAAAAAAGTAAACCAAAACAAAACCCCAAAACTAAAAAACACTACAGCCACTTCTCAATTATACTGAGCTGGCCCTCAAAATAAAAGAGAGGAATGGAATGTCGTAAAAAAATCTAGGCTCAAGAGTAAGCTCTTTGTTTACTACATACATAACACATGGCAAGACATCTTCAAAACATATTCATGGAGCATTTGGCCTGTTTTAGAAGCGTGAACATCACTTGGGGCACAAGGATGAGCAAACAAACAAAAAAGAGTCTGGGACAGTCCTGTCATTTTAAAGATCTATCTCCTGACCTAGCTAGGGAGCTGCAATTTTCAATTGATTATGTATTTTCATATATAATTACAAATTGGGACCAGGGACTGTGTGATCTATACTTGAAAATATATATTGAGGGCATTTTATTTGGTATATTGTTGTTAAATGCTGTCGAGTCATAGGTTACTCATAGTGACCCTATGAATCAAAGACCTGAACACTTGTATAACTTTCTTCATTTCTCCAAGTTCATAGAGTTTCCAGAAGCAAGTTTTGGAAGTGAATGCCATTCTTGCTTCCAAGTTTGTTTTAGTTGGGGAGCTCCACCAAACACTGCCCACCATGGGTTACCATTATGGCATTTGACACATCAGTGTCACAGTGTTTAGCATCACAGCAACCATGAGTTACCTCTGTACAACAAATGGACAGACCAGTGCTATACCACCTAGAAGAATGTGTGACCAAAAACATTTAAAAAGAGGCCTGAGGACGCAGATTAAAATAACTCACCTTTGGCTTGGTTGCATCATTTTCTGTCCACTAGGCCAATAGAGCTCTCTCTGTGTTGTTGTTGTTAAGTGCCATTGAGTCATAGACGACTCATAGCGACTCTATGAACTAAAGACCTGAACACTTGTATAACTTGGTATAGAAGTCAGAAAAGTCTTCTCAAGCACAGAAAACTTGAGCTGAAATTTTTATATTAACCAATAAAAGGGTTGAAAAAGTAATATTTCATTATGAAAGAATAGTAACACGTGAATAGCCAGGAGAAAGAAAATGTGCAATTGAAATTGAAATCATTACAGCAAATCAGTGTAGCAGTGGAATAAGGCAAGGATGAGGGGGATGCTATTGATTGAATTGTGCCCTCTAAATGTTTGATGTCTTAATCACTGAAATTTTTTGTTGCTGAGTTTTGGAGGCTGGCAGTCCGAATTCAAGCTGTCAGCAGGATCATAATCTGCTAATCTTGTTTAAAAATAAAGTTATTGAAGATGATACCAATTAACATGAGATTATGTCAGAGGAGGGTGGCCTCTAATATCATAAGAGTAAAATGGTTTCCTATAAAAGAGAAGAGAGAAAGGTAGAGAGAACTGTACCATGTGAAGAAAGTATTATGCTACAGCTATAAGCTAAGGGACTGCTAAGAATACCAAGCCTTCAATATGGATTGAAGCTCAACATCAAGAAAACAAAGATTCTAACCACTGGGCTAATTGACAGCATCAGTATGGATGGTGAAGGGATTGAGATAGTTAACAGTTTTAGTTTACTTGGTTCCACAGTTAACACTCTTAGTAACAGCAGCCAGGAAATCAAGACATGATCTGCCCTGGGAAAGTCAGCTCTGAGGAACCTCTTAAGTATACTTAAGAGCAATGATGTCAGGTTGGAGACTAAGGTGTGCCTCATCCAGGCTATAGTCTTCACAATTGCGTGCTATGAATCAGAGAGTTGGACAACAACTAGAGATGATAGAAAGAGAATTGATGCCTTTGAGTTGTAGTGCTGGAGAAGAGTGTTGAATATACCATGGACTGCTAGGAGAACAA
>NW_006399759.1:20177747-20211979 GCF_000299155.1 Elephantulus edwardii | reverse complement strand
TGCATCCAGTGCAAGCTTGAGTGGGATTGCCAAAACATTTTCAGAATAGGGACCAATTGGTTGACATTGATGGAGTAATCAGTTTGATTGATTGAGAAGAGTGGTTAAATTACGAGTGGATTCATGATTTTACCTACAATATAATTTAGGATGACTTTCAGGAGGAAGAAATATTTTTGTTCTGATAAACTTAAAAATAGGATATTTATGTGTTAGCACTATTGATCTCCTAATTACTAGGGGACGATCTGAATCATAAAGACTTTAGCTCAGAGGAAATGATTCTGAATGGAGATGGAAGAAACTGGGTTATAGATCTTAAATGAGCCCTTGATTCAGGTAAGTATGAAATTAGGCCTACTACTGTTTGTTGTTTGTTTTTTTCAGTTATGTCAAGTACTAATTACTTTTGTAAATATATGGCATGCTATTACCTGACAGAGATTTTACGTAGTATTGAACATATGCTGACTTGTCATTCTGTCTACCTAGCCTGACAGGATAGTCCTATATGATGATGGAGGCATAAATTAATAAGTAAATGATTCAATAGAAGGCATTTTAAGTAATCTCATTCCTAACATATTTGTTTTAAGTGTGAGTTTTAAAGTTGTAATGGATTTCCATTCAGTCATTCACTAATGCTCTGTACTCTTCCTCAACACTAATGCTCAACTTCTTGGGTCATCCTTATTTATTATCTGACTTTCAGGTGCATAGAAAATAACTGAAGAGACCATGGTTTTGATCAAACGCACCTCCCTCAGTTTAAAGAGAGTTTAAAGAACAAGGTGAGTTTTATCAAAACCATGATCTTAACAGTTCTTTTTTTATGCATCTGAAATTTGGATAATAAATAAGAAATATCCCATGGATTTTCAAAAGAACAAGAACGTATGTCTATTCGGAGGCAAGAATGGTGAAACTTCATCCAACAAACTCTGGACGTGTTGTCAGGAGGGGCCAATCCTTGGAAAAGGGCATCGTGCTTGGGAAGTTGGAGGGTCAGTGAAAAGAGGAAGACCCTCAACAAATGGACAGACACAGTGGCTGTAAAATGGGCTCAAGTGCACCAGAGATGATGTGCATGGCTCAACACAGGGCAGAGTTTAGATCCATTGTTCATAAAGTCACTGTGAGTAGTAGTCAACTTGACATATATTGCCTTTCACTTCATCTCCCTTGTATGAGAGTTCCATTCTCTCTATACTTTTGTCGGCATTGTTGTTGGATGTCTTACTGAAAATTGCCGGGTTTTTTTCTTCAGATGAGATGATATCACATTGTTCTTTCTATTTGAATCTCTCTAATAGCTGATGTTTTGAGCATTTCTTCCAGTGTCCGTTGGCTATCTGAATGTCTTCTCTGCTGTAGTTTCTATTCATGTCCTTTATTAATTTTGTAAATAGGTTGTTTATTATTTTTTCTTGTTAAGTTGTTGGATTTTCTATAAATTGGAAAGATTAATGCCTTGTCAAACATGTCACTGCCAAATATTTTTTCCCCCAATAGGTTCTCTTTTCACTCTTCTAAAGATTTCTTTTCATTTACACCAAGATTTATTTTTTAGGAGATCCTGAGCTGTGGTGATGGAGAAGAGTATTGAATGTACCATGGGCTGCTAAGAAAACAAACAGATTCATCCTAGAGAGGGTTAAACTGGGCTGATCCTTAGAGGCAAGGATTCTGGGGCTTCAGCTGACATACTTTGGTCATGTTGTAAGGATAGACAGGTCTTTGGAGAGGGACATCATGCTTGGGAGGGTGGAGGGATGGCACAAGAGGGGAAGACCCTTTATGAGGTGGATTGATTCAGTGACTGTGGTAATTGGGATGGGTATGTCAGAGGCAGTGCGATTGGCACAGTATAGAGCAGGGTTTAGGGCTGTTGTATATAGGGTCACTATGAGTCGCAAGCGACTCGATGGCACATAACAACAATCATCAAAGTATTAAATATACTATAGACTGCTAAGAAAATGAGCAGGTTCATCCTAGAGAGGGTTAACCCAAGCTGCTCCTTGGAAGCAAGGATTTTGAAACTTCATCTGACTTACTTTAGACATGTTGCAAGGAGGAACTTGTCCTTGGAGAGGGACGTCATGCTTGGGAGGGTGGAGGGACAGCGCAGGAGAGGAAGACCAGCTATGAGGTGGATTGATTCACTGACTGGGGTATTCTGGGTGGGTGTGTTGGAAACAGTGAGAATGTAACAGGACAGAGAAGGGTTTAGGGCTGTTGTACACAGGGTCACTATGAGTCGCAGGTGTCTCAACAGCACATAACAACAACAATCATCAGTACATGTATTTTATCAAACATTTTCTTTACAAGTGTTTTGTTAGAAGCAGAGGAATGTGGATGTACAGAGGGAAGAGGGGATTAATCATTGGGTTGTAGAATTTGATGGGGGGTGATGTAAATGGAAAGAATTTGTTTGAATTTGTATTAGAATTTCGTAAATAAACTAGTGAAAAAAATTAACGCCAATAACAAAAGTAAAAGGAATTTATGATTAGGCCTTTTATGTATGAGAGAAGCTCAGAATAAGAGGTATAATGCAAAGAGAACTGGGGACAGGGGAGGGAGTTAATTGTGCAACAATAAAAGAATATTTTTTTTATAAAGTGAACTGGGAGAAGGGTAAGGGAGGTAAAAATGTGCAACAATGAATAAATTTAAACTGAACTTTTCTATAAACTTTTGCTAAATAATAAGCAAAATAAAAGTTTTTATTTTAAAAAAACCAAGTGTTAAATTAGTTTATTCACATGAAATTTTTCTTTTTACAGAGCAGATCATATTATATTAAATCCTTACAATAATTCTGTAGGAAAATCATTAGTGCTAATGTCAGTGATAAGGAAACTGGACGTTTTAAGAGGATGACGAACAGAGTCAATCAACTAATACACAGTAAACCTTTCTACAGTGTACCCTAAAATCTCCAATCCTCAGCTTTCATTAATAAGATAAAGATAAGATTAGTTCTTTTCCAAAGATGTCAATCAAACAACCAAAGATATTCTGTGAGATGGAGTGAAATAAGTGATATATTCACTGCCACAGAGTCACTTTGAATTCATAGTCTCCCTATAGGATAGAGTGGAACTGCGCTGTGTGTATTTATGGATGCAGAGTGTCACAGGTATGGCTTTCTCCTGAGGAGGAGCTGATGGGTTAAATTCCAACACTTCAATTAGCTACCAACCAAGTAATCACTAAGCCACCAAAGCTCCTGTGTGGTCAATGTCTCTCTAATTAATTGATACGTGTTTAGGACACTAACTGATAAGTGGTAGAAATTGAACACCTATTACAAAATGTTCTGAAATTTTTAGTTTTCCCTTTGATTTTCTTCCTTTTCATTGATCACCTGCTTTCATAAAATTATGTACAAGCCGAAATCTCTTGCAATCAAAAGTATATTCACATTCGCTTCATATGTTAACCTTTCACCATTGGTCAATTCTCACTTACCAAACAAATTGAGGATATTCCATTTGCTGGTACTGTTGTTGTTGGCTCTGACTACATTGAACAGAATGAAACACTGTCTGGCCATGCACTATGCACATAATTGTCATGACATTCAAGCTCATTGTTGTAGCCATTGGGACAGTCCCTCAGTCAAGGTCTTCCTCTGTTTCACTGAACTTCTACTTTACTAAGCACTATCCCTGCTGAGTACACATCCAAAGTATAAAGGACAAAGTCTTACTATTCTTGCTTTCAGGGATTTTTTTTTATACTTTCTATAAAGTAAATATGTTCATGGTTTTGTTTTTTTTTTCTGGAAATTGATAGTATTTTTTTTTAAGATGTTTATGTGCCCTAGGCATGAAACAGCTTTGGCCACAATGCAGGCATCAAGCTAGGATGAACAAAGGACTCAGTCTTCTCTGTCCCTGATTGATATAAGAGCACCATCATCAGTCAGGTGTGCCTTTGCCCATAACCAGGGGTTGAAACTGATAGAATTTTCAATATTGTTTACCATCACTACAATGTGAAAGTAGCAATTCTTCTTCAGTTTTACATTTTCATTGTCCTTTAACATTCATCAGTGTAAACTGAAGATACTATGGATAAGATACACCTCAGAAATCAAAGTGGCATATAAAGTGGCATATAAAAAGAAGAAAAAACCTCTTTTTTACACATTGTAGAGAATTTTGTACTAATTTCTCAATTACTGGTGCTAACAGAAATGTGCGGGGGGGAAAAGTCTCACGGATAATTTGCAATTCCTTTATCTTGGAAATTGTTCCCTATGCCTTGGGAATCTTAAAAACATGGCTACGCTGCTACCACCATCACCACATCTCTGTCTCCTCCACCACCTACCTCCACTACTACCACCTACCCCACCATCACCTCTCAGAGGATGACTAATTACCTCAGCACCTACAGGAAGCCAACCACTTGGCATTAATCATCCTTAATCCTCATTAGGACTATATAAAGGAGGTATCTTATTTTGTTGTTCTTACAGGAGATCAAAATGTGAGAAAAGTCAAGTACCCTTCTAAAATATCAAGATTCTCAATGCAATGGCAACACATTTTGACATTAAAATCACAGGGATAAAATATTCTGATCTTTAAACTTTGGAAGCCAGAGTGGCATCCACTTCCTAAACCACATGCCTCTGGAAACACTATGAACTTTGATAAATGATGATAGTTATAGAAAGGCTTCAAGCCTTTTGTTCATAGAGTCACTATGAGTCATGCGTGACTCATGGCAATCAACAATAACAATACTTTAATAGTCTTCCCCTGCCCACCCCTTAGCTAATATATTTGCACTCATCACTTTATCCTGAAAGGCTAGCATCATTTCTTTTTCTTCTCTGAAATATAAAATGGGATGTCCTCTTTCAGCCTTTATTGACTGTGGGTTGTTGTTGTTGTTGTTATGTGCTGTCGAGTCGCCTGCGACTCATAGCGACCCTATGTACAACAGCCCTAAACTCCGCTCTGTCCTGTGCCAATCGGACTGTCTCTGACACTCCCATCCCAATTACCCCAGTCACTGAATCAATCCACCTCATAGAGGGCCTTCCTCTCCTGCGCCGTCCTTCCACCCTCCCAAACATGATGTCCCTCTCTAAGGAAGGACCGGTCTCTCCTCACAACATGTCCAAAGTATGTTAGATGGAGCCTCAGAATCCTTGCCTCCAAGGAGCCACCTGGTCTAACCCTTTCCAGGACAAATCTGTTTGTTTTCCTAGCAGTCCATGGTATTCTCAATACTCTTCTCCAGCACCACAGCTCAAAGGCATCAATTCTCTTTCTATCCTCCTTGGTCATTGTCCAACTCTCTGATGCATAACAAGTGACTGCGAAGACCATGGCCTGTATCAGATGCACCTTAGTCTCCAGAGAGACACCATTGCTCTTCAGTACTTTGGAGAGGTCCCTAACAGCAGACTTTCCCATTGCAATGTGCTTTTTAATTTCCTGGCTGCTGGTGCCAAGACTGTTGACTATGGAGCCAAGCAAACTAAATCTGTGTACAATCTCAATCTCTTCACTATCCATCCTGATGCTGCCAATTGGTCCAGTGGTGAGAATCTTTGTCTTCTTGACATTGAGCCTCAATCCATATTGTAGGCTGCAGTCCTTGACGCTCTGCAGCAGGCGCTTCAGGTCCTCTTCAGTTTCAGCCTGGTAGTCATTTACTTAATTACTGAAATGGTAATAAGTCAAAGCCGCCATAGAGAAGTAGAGGCTGGGGAGGGGGCTCTAGCGAGAGGTAGGTGATTATGGGAGAATCACACGTGGGATTAAAAGAATGTCACAACTATGGGTCCTGACTATTACTTTAAAGGGAAAGAAAATCACGCCAGGCAGCTGGTGGGGAGAGTCCAGCTGACGCGGAGGAGTGATCATGACCCGGCAGTGAGGCCATCTCCCTGTCAAACTGGAGGTGTAGGGTTGCTGTCACATCGGAAATGAGGGTAGACTTACTGTTGGGGTTAGCATTCAATGGGAGGATTGAAAGGAGACTTTGAAGCTTAGATAGCATTTCTGTGGAATGCCTGACGAGAATTCCAGACTTTTATAGAGGGATATGGAGATTGGGTATGTTTTGCTTTTGAAAGGTTTTTATTTGAAACTTTATAGTTTTTTTCGGCAATGAATGTGTATTAAATTGCAAAAACAACACAGTTCTAGCGGGTTTTTTTCACACACGTGCGCACACACATGTGGATATGCACACTTTTTAAAGTAAATTTTGTCTTGACTAGTACATGGAAGAGAGTTTGGATAATGGCTCACCCAGATTTTACTCTTCCACTGGAACCATTACCACTTCTGCTCCATTAAAGAGAAGACGGATGTATTTACTGCTGAGATTTATAATTGAAAAACTAATCTGGCTACTTAATTAGCAGAACCAGGAAGCTTGAACAACCATTCTGTTGAAAGAGTTGATTAGAGTTAGTTGGAAGTATTATTTTTATCTTGAAATGTTAGTACTTCTTTAATTGTTCCTTTTGAAGGCCACTGTCTTTCTTAAAGCAAGCATTAGTTTGGCATTCTATGAGCAATGTAATTTTTACTTTGTTTTTCTATGAAAATTGTTTTGCAAGTTCCCTGATAACTTATTGCAGTAAGAAGATGTGCTTCAAATGGAGATATTGCACGTTGTTCTTGCATGTTGGTTATTGATAGGAAATCAACCAATAAATAAACTCACTGCCATCCAGTGGATTACTACATATGTACTCTGTATGACAAAGAAGACTGATCTATTGGGTTTGTAAAGCTATTTATTTTCACAAAAATGCATTGTCTCCTCTTTCGCCCATGGTGAGGCTAGTGGGTTTAAACGCTGACGTTTTAATTAGTAGCCAAATTCTTTAACCACTGTGCCACAGGGTTCACTTAGTGATACAAAGGTACTTAGATCTGTAAAAATATTTCGATTGGAAATCCTATTTAGTCATACTTTAGCCTCACCCCTTAAGAGTTTAGGAGAGATGGGAAATGCACACTGGAAACTCTGCATGAAGTATGTTCTACTTTACATTTATTAAGTAAATAAATCAATAGCATCATCAAATAATTTAAAGATCTCTTGAAACCTGCCACCCAAGTGTATCTTTTACAGGAAGGAGTTCACGGATGTTTAATGATTAGAGTATAAATATATGCAAAAGGATCACTAATTATTGCTTATAAATAGTTCTCAGAGCACTGATAGCTAATAAGATTGTTGAATAAGAAATGATGTTCAGTGGCATGGAGATTAACTGCACCGTGTGAACGCTCGGAATGTGCTGGTAGGAGAGACGCTACCTCGTGCCACATGATGCCACTCTGATGGTAATAGGCTTGCCTTTCCACCAGAAAACTAGAGACTTCCTATGGAGCCTCAGTCACACAGCCAACTCTTGAGGCTATTTTAGAAATACTAATCCCCTTGAGTCATGAATCTGAGGGTTGTATTCATAGTGTTAATACATAGTAACTCTCAGGGCCCATGGCTGGCACCAAAAATGGCATGTTGATAATTACTTCAGGTCTCAAAGAATGAGTAGCACAGAATGCTTGTGCCCCACCCTCTGTGAAGCCTTCTCTCTCCTGGAGAGTGAATTGGCATCTTTCTTTGGCTTATTTCAGAGAATAGATTTCCACGCCAGATGCAAGCTGCCTCTGGGACTGTTTTGGAGCCAGCTTCTGGTGGGGTATTGGGTTCTGCTCTGTTCTGAAGAGAACAGTTTGTGTATTCAAAGAAGGAGAATATTTGTAAACGACGATCATATAAATGTGAAGGAAAACACAATATTTGCCAGAAATGTCTCTGGCCTATGTGTGGAATAGACTAACAAGAAGTGTAATGGACAAGGACTGTTGGTGTCAGAGCTGCAAGGGGCTTTGGTAGCATATAGGACAATTCCATAGTGACAACAAAGAATAAGTAACTTTCCTCAGAACATCCGACTGTTAAGTGACAGATTTAAAAATCTGTTTCTTGCTCAGGCATCTTTTTATTGTATAATGGTTCTTTTATCCCCTTGTCAATATAAGGAGGTAACAATACTTGTAACAGATCAGTGAGTTACAATCTGTGTAATACCCTCCCTCCAGGAGTCCTGGTTGGTACAAGTGGTTAAATGTTTGAGTACTAGCTTCAAAGTTTTGTGGTTCAAATTCACACAGAAAGACCTTGGAAAAGAGGCCTGGTGATATGTTTCCAAAAGGTAACAACCTTAAAACCTGTGGGCACAGTTCTGCTCTGACACACAGGGTCGTTGTCATGTTGTTATAGGCAGGGCTTAATTCAGCGGAAATGAGTTTGGGTTTGTTTAGCAATCCTTGAAACTCACATATTGAATTATTGCTGTTCATTTTGCCAATCAGTGCCAATGCTACTCAGAATTTCCATCTCTGTAAACCTGGTATCAATGGAGGATTACGTGTGTCCTTATCTTCTGTGGGACAAATAATTAGCTTTACAGAAAATTATTTGCTAAACAACTTTGTATAAGGAGATATCTGGAATGACCCAGGTAGGATAGAGCTAGAGCTGAAATACTAACTTCTTTGCCACTTCTTTTCTCAGTCCCTGTGGCATAATGCATTACATGATGTGCAACTAATTGAAAGGCGAGATGTTTGAATCCACCAGCTTCTTTTCAGTAGAACAATTGAATAATCTGCTCTCATAAAAATGTCTATCCTCAAACACCTGATAAAAGGTCAATATGATTCAGAATCAATATTAGTAGGTCTGATTTGGTTTTCTTTTCTTACTTCGTAGGAAAACACTCTTATCCATTGTTATCCATTGTTTCTACCAAAAATTGCATTAAAACACAACCCTCCCATTTCCCCTTTGAAATTTTATCCACACTTCAGGTGTTATGTTTCTACTTACTTTTACAATAATGATCATATGAAGTACTTGTCCTTATGAGACTGAGTTACTTCACCCAGCATAATACTCTCTAGCCTTTCTTACGTTATATAATATTTTATAAAATCATTTCTCTTGAGTACTGCACAGTATTCCATTGTGTGAATGTATTGCAATTTCTAAAATCTACTAATATTCTGATGGATGTTTGAGCTGTTTCCATATTCTTGCTATTGTGATTAACACTGCTATGAGGTGTACAAATCTCAGTTTGTGTCTCAGTCTTGTTTTCCTCTGGATAAATGCCTTCTAATACAGAGGAGGGAGAATCACAGAGTCCCACAGTTTGGTGGGTAGAGAGAAGAGGTAAAGAAATTAAGCTAGAGCTAGTGGGACATGAAAAGAGAAGGTGGTAGTGAACATAGAACAATGGTGATTAATTTTATAAAACACAGTGTATGAGAATGACTGTATGAAACACAATGTGAATGAAGGAATATATAAAACACAATGTATACGAATGAAACACGAGGTATACAAATTTTGTATGCAAACCTATATAACTTAAAAAAATGCAACTTGTAAATTTGAATACCTTGAGAACAAAATCATCTATCTTTTTACTGTAAATCAACGTGTAAAGAAATAATGACTAAACTGTTAACATAAAGATTTGAACTTTATGATGACTGTTCAGGTGTGTAACAATAATTCTGTTAAATCAATGGATGCCTGTGATAATTATTTGTCCTCATAAGATTTTACTCAAAATTCCCCCGTTGCTATTGAGTAGGAACTGACTCATAGCTAACCCTCCAGTTAGTTTTCAGAAGCTGTGAATTGCTTAGGAGGAGATTGCCCCGTTGTCTTCTGAACAAAAGATTATACAGGTAATTTAAAAACAACAAAACATGATGCACTATATGGGACTTTATTCCCAAAGAGAAAACTACTGTTGGTAACAGCTATTCCTAGCTAAAAATAAGCCAAATGCAACCATTTGAAAACCACACCCAACAGGAATTAGTCTCAAACCAAACTTTCTAGTGATTGTTGTTGTTGTTGTTATGTGCCGTCGAGTCGCCTGCGACTCATAGCGACCCTATGTACAACAGTCCCAAACTCCGCTCTGTCCTGTGCCAATCGCACTGTCTCTGACACTCCCATCCCAATTATCCCAGTCACTGAATCAATCCACCTCATAGAGGGCCTTCCTCTCCTGCGCTGTCCCTCCACCCTCCCAAGCATGATGTCCCTCTCCAAGGACCGGTCTCTCCTCACAACATGTCCAAAGTATGTTAGACGGAGCCTCAGAATCCTTGCCTCCAAGGAGCCACTCGGTTTAACCCTCTCCAGGACAAATCTGTTTGTTTTCCTAGCAGTCCATGGTATTCTCAATACTCCTCTCCAGCACCACAGCTCAAAGGCATCAATTCTCCTTCCATCCTCCTTGGTCACTGTCCAACTCTCTGAAGCATAACAGGTGATTGCGAAGACCATGGCCTGTATCAGACGCACCTTAGTCTCCAAAGAGATACCGTTGCTCTTCAGTACCTTGGAGAGGTCCCTAACAGCAGACCTTCCCATGGCAATGCGCCTTTTAATTTCCTGGCTGCTGGTGCCAAGACTGTTGACTATGGAGCCAAGCAAACTAAAGCTGTGTACAATCTCAATCTCTTCACCATCCATCCTGATGCTGCCGATTGGTCCAGTGGTTAGAATCTTTTTCTTCTTGACATTGAGTCTCAATCCATATTGTAGGTTGCAGTCCTTGACACTCTGTAGCAGGCGCTTCAGGTCCTCTTCAGTTTCAGCAAGCAGGGTTGTGTCATCCGCATAACGCAGATTGTTGATAAATAGAAGACTTTAATTTTTTTCTGTTTTGAAAAGCCCCAAAACATGGAAAACATAAAATTCCAAAATTAAATTTTCTTCTTTTTTTCTGAATAGATTGATATTCAGGTCTTTTAGGTTGTGCACATGTTATGGTAAGCAAGGTTTGATAGCTGTGTTAAATAAGCTATTCAGTAGAATTCTAAGTGAAAAGAAGGTTGCTATAAATTGAAGAAAAAATTATTATTAGTAGGGAGCAAGTTCATCCTTATAAAACAAAATCTCTTGAAGAAATATAAGATTGCTTAAGATACCAATGTTTCTGATTTCCTCTAGTGAGAAGTATTTGACTCGAAAGAACAGATGCGGATGAAAGAAAACGGCACAAAAGTACGTAATGAGTTAATGAGTTCATGAAATTAAAAACAGCATCAACAACACTGCTATAATTTAATTAATAAAATGAAGGAGTAAAGTTAAAATAAATCTCAGATGCAGACAAAAGCAAGGGATATAAGTGATAAAAATGAGGACAGATATGTCCAAAAGGTTAAAAGGAAAATGTATAAATTCAAGTTCACAAGCAAATTATAAAAACAGGAACCCTTGTAGAGTTCTACCCTTTAAATGCCAGTACGTCTGTGATGTTATCTCATCTTGTTCTTTAAGAATTAAAAATGAAAATCCAAAATCTCTGTAAATGTTCATTAAAATTAATAAAACAAAATTTTAAAATGTGAATAAATTCACTAAAAGAAAATATTTGATAGGAAGAAAAGAATTTTAAAATATTTCTATGTGCATATGATTTGTTATTGCCACAGAAGACTGGACTCATAATATACTATGAGTAATTCTCTGAATCACCCTGAGAATTAGACCTTTTTTTCCCTTTTTATAGATGTAGAAGCAGACTTAAAGAAATTAAGACAAAAAGAGAACCAGGAGGCAGAAACAAGTCAAAAGAAACATGAAGAAGACATCCTCATTTGAAAAAAAAAAAACACACCAAGGCCCAACATAGAAAATACCTAAGTGGTCATATCGTACAAAGCTGTGTTGCTAACCTGAAGGCATACGGTCAGATTCACCAGCCGCTCCATGGGAGAAATAAGGGCAATCTTCTCTGAATAGAAGATTTCAAAGGGAATCTCAGGAAGGAAAAGCAAAGTATTATAATGAAATGTGCAAACAGCTGGCATCGTAAAACCAAAAAGGACGTACTTGTTAAACATTTCTTAAACTAAACGAGCTAAAGAACAAGTTTTACCCTCAAGTTGCAATACATAATTATGCTGGAGGCAAAATGTTGAATGAACCAGGAAGTTTTAAAAGAAAACGAAAAGAATACACAGAATCACTCTACCAAAAAGAGTTGGCTGACACAGAAGAATTTCAAGAAACAACATAAGATAAGAGGTAATGATGAAGGAAGAAGTTCAGGCTCCTCTGAAGGACTTGGCAACAAATAAAGCCCTAGGCATTTGGACAAGAACAAACTGGGAGGAGGGTAGAGAGAATAGTGCAACAATGAATGAATGGAAACCCAAAATCTCTGTAAATGTTTATGAAAATTAATAAAATATAGAAAAAAAACCCAAAAAAACAAATAAAGCCCTAGGAATTGATGGAATACCAATTGACATATTTCAACAAACAGATGCTTCCCTGTACATGGTCAGCAGGTTGTGCCAAGAAGTCTGGAGGAAAATTACCTGGCCAATGACTGGAAAAGATACTTATTTTATTCCCTTTCTAAAAAAAGAATACCCAACAGAGTATGGAAATCATCAGACAATATCACTAACATCGTACACAAGCAAGATCCTGCTAAAGATAATTCAGAAATGGACCAGTGCATGAGAAGAAAATTGTCAGATGTGCAAGCTGAGTTTAGAAAAAGTGATGGCACCAGAGACATTATAGCTAGTGCTAGATTGATCTTAGCCAAATTTAGAGAGTACTAGAGGTATTTCTGTGTTTCATTGGCTATACAAAGGCATTTGACTGTGTTTATCACAACAAATTGTGGCTAACCTTGTGAAGAATAGGAATCCCAGAACACTTGATTGTCTTCATGTGGAACCTCTAATTGTACCAGTAAGGCATAGTCAGAACAGAGAAGGAAAACACTGCGTGGTTCAGGATCAGGATGGTGTGCATCAGTTACACATCCTATCTCTATACTTTTTCAATCTATATGTAAAACAGATGCTCAAGAAATTGGACTTTATAAGGAATCATGTGGCATCAGTATTGGAGAAAGACTCATTAATAACCTGTGTTATGCAGATGACACAACATTGCTTGCTGAAACTAAGGAGGACATCAGTCATTTGCTGCAGATAGTCAAGGACTGAAATCTTCAATGTGGTTTGAAGAACACATCAAGAACACAGAGTCTCACCACTGGACCAATTGGCAGCTTCATGAGAGATGGAGAAGAGATTGGAATTGTTAACAATTTCAACTTGCTTTTTCCATGATTTGACTAACACTTTTGGCATCAGCAATTAGGAAATCAAAGGACAAAAGTCGGCTGTCAGGGATCTCTCTATGGTGCTGAAGAGCAACAATGTCAATGTCAATCTAGAGACAGTGCACCTGATCCAGCCTATGCTTGGTCTTTGCAATTACTTGCTACATATCAGAGAGCTGTACAATTACTAAGGATGATAGAAAAAGAAACAATGTCTTTGAATAGTGATGCTGGAATGAACAGCCAGGAGAACAAAAAGTTCTGTCCTGGAGAAGGTGAAATCAAGCTGTTCCTTGGAGACAAGGATTCTGAAGGTCTGTTTCACATATTATTTGCAAGTGGCCAGAGGGGACCAGTTCTTGGTGAAGGACTTGGAAGTTTGGAGGGACAATGTAGAGAAAGACCCAGGATGAGATGAATTCTGTCAGTGTCTGGTATAATGGGGTTAGGTCTGTCAGAGATGAGGAGATTGGCTCAGGTTAGGGCAGGATTCAGAGCTATTGTACATAAGGTCATTATGAGTCGCAGGTGATTTGGCAGCACATAATATTAATAAATACCAACAAGATTAAAAGTAAGTTTAAGTTGGATAGTTCTAATGATTTAAAATCAACCAAAACAAAAAATTAAAAGCAAGTAAGTGGGGAAACTGCATTTCTTACAAATGAATAACAACCTAATTGACAGCTTAATATCAGACTTCTATCTGACTGCAAATCAGCAGCAATGAGCTAGGGTGCTCCTAAAGGTAAGGGTTGTGAGATACGGTCACACATAATGGTTATCTGTTGATAGAAGGGTCCAGAGAGAAGGAGGAATGGATCCTCTATGAGATGGATTGACACACTGACTGCAACACTGGGTTTAAGCACAGTGGAGATGGTGGGGATGGTGCAGGATCGAACAAGGCTTCATTCCACTTTATATGGAGCCACTATTGGTCAGAGTTCACTCCATGGCAGCTAACAAAAATAGCAACAGATAAAATGAAAAAGGATATGGGCGTAACTGAGCACTCATTTAGATCTGAAAGAACAAGTGAAAAAAATAGTTCACAATACAAAATCACAGTGACACTGAAGTCCCTAGCTCAATGTGCTAATCTTCCTTATTTTATTGTTGCTTGAAAATGCGTTATAGTGGTCTCAATTAATTCTTATTAAAATTCACAACTGAATGTCATAACTGAAAGGATGTCAAACCATTGTATGTTCTACAGTGAAGCTCAACTTCAGATTCAAGTGAGAAATTCACTGATAAAATATTTCATTCAAATATTTTATTATTTTAAGTTTTTAGATCCCTTCCGTGGAATACAAATGGACCATAAATAAGCATTGAGATCTGAATTAGCAGCTTATTGCTCTGTGTGTGTGTGTGCATGTTTCTCCTAATCTTACTCCTTCCTATTTCAGAAAAATGGTAACTAATGACAGTGTGAGCACAAGTAGGACTGTCCATCATCTCTTTATTGTTTGATGCACAAAGGAAATATCTGTGCATTTTGTGTGTGGTTGGTAAAGACTAAACTTCCTTCCAAACACAAAATGACTTAAAGACTGAACAACTGTAAGCCAAGATGACCACAGAGTTTTCAAAAGTTCTGGAAAGCATAGAAGTTTGTAGGTGACTCATTAAAAAAAAAATCTGTTAAATGTTTGGAACAAATCATACTGAAAATAGTGCAGTTGGCAATTGCTATAGAATTTGGGAAGAAGGAGCATCGGTAGTATTGGAAATTGGTCTTTTCACTACGTAGGCATGTCCCACCACCCTTTATTGGCCAAATGAACATGAAGACCATGCATTAAAAGGAAAAAAAAAAGAAAAAGAAAACCTGGTCTAATAAAATATGGAGAAATAAATGATGGAACCAAAACTAAGTAGCACATTTGGCTCTGAGATTTTTTGGCAACTCAAGCCAAAAAAGTAAAACATGGTGGATTTGAATTACATCATTCTTATTATCAGAGGAGAAAACAGACCTATTGTTTTCTGGGAAATTATCTACTATAAAATAAACTTTTCATGTAAGGTCTATAATAAAGACATTGGATAACATGCATAATAGCATGATGTAAAAGGGATTATTTGAATGAATTCTTTTGAAGTGTTATAATCACAATCATCATTAGGGCTTTATAGATCTGAAGGAAGAAGGCTAAAAAAAGATGAAATAAGAATTATCTTCTTTTTCTTCTGGTTTTGGAGAGCAGGATATTATGTTCTCCAAACTACAGAAGTCTTCATTTCATTGTCTCCTGACTGTGAACATGTCTGAACAAGGATTAAATTTATTTTAGTTATTTGATTAAAAGCAAAATATTCAGGGAGTGAAGTTGAGATACATCTTAGAATACCCTATAACTTGGTCTTAGAACACTCTGTAACTTGAAAGAGCTTGTCTACAGCAGTCCCAGGTCTCATCAATCCCCTTCAGAGACCAGCCTGATCGTGAATTACAATTCTCACATGTTTTCTTTGGGTTTGTACTACTTTATGTTGGTTCCCCATTATGACAAGAGTCCAGAGACAAAAACTGGCCTACAACCAAATGTCGTAAAACTTTAAATCCCTGACACATACCTGATCCCTAATTAGGAATAGGGAAGCTCTGTGCCTGAGCTTATCCCAGCACAGGTAACACTGTTGCATGGTCCCAGCAACACCTTTTATGACTTTGCTCCATTTTGCCAAGTATTTGCTTGCTGTCACATTTATGAACCTACTTAAGGGTCTTTTGTGTAAACTGTTTGAAGGCTTACTTATGGATTGCCTCCAGAACTTGATTCCTAGGGCCAACTGCACTGAATGTGAGCAAGGCCAAAAGGTAAAATTGGTCTGCTGATTGTTTTCTTTATCTTCTTTCCGATCCATCCTTTACCTCTAGAGGGATTTAACCTTTCCTTTCATTGTTTATGTTCTTCTAACCAATATATTAGCTACTAGCCAATAAATAAAGTCAAGTTGACGGCATCTGACAACAATAACAAAATTCCTTTGAAAGTGAACTTTGGTAGTGACTCTGTACGGAACTATGCTGCTAACACAAAGGCTGAGCCTCTCTGCTGGTTCCAATTCACCAGGAGCTCTTCACGAGGAAGGTGGGAAATACTACCTTTTCTGACATACAATCTCAGAAACCTAGTGGAGGGTCAGCTATTAGTCTGTTCTCAATGAGTGAGTGAGTGACCACTGACCAAAACTCTTGTTGGCATGAACCTGTCGTACGTGGAGGCTTAGATTTGAAGAATATGTACAAATGCTTCATTAGAGACAAGCCATTCACTTTAGAAAAGTTGTCAGGAGAGCCAGTCTTCAGAAAGAGGTAGATGGTCAGCAAAAAAGAGAAAGATTTTGATGAGATTGATTGTCATAATGACTACAACAGTGGTCTTGAATATATTAGAAATCATGAGGAAGGTTAAATATATGGCAAAGTCATAATTTGTTGTTTATAGTCTGGAAGTTGTAACCCACTCAATGATACCTATCAATAACACTATAAATGTATCTTTCATGTGACTTTTCTGTTTATGTCTGTATATGTGTGCACTATCCTCTGATAAATAACTATTTTTGTGGATACCTTTGAACTGTGGTGTTGGAGAAGAGCACTGAACATCCCATGAACAGTCAAGAGAATAAACAGATATGTCTCGGAGATGGTGCAGCTGGAGTGCTCTTTGGTGGAAAAAATGATGAGACTTTGCCTCACATACTTTGGGCATGTTCCTAGGAGGGGCTATTCCTTGGAGTAGGGCATGATGCTGGGAAGGGTGGAGGATTGGTGAGGGAGAGGAAAACTTTTAACCAGGTGGATTGACACAGTGACTGCTGCAATGAGCTCTTGTGTGCCAGGAAGTGTGAGGATGCTGCAGGATAGAACAGGATTCAGATCTTTTGTTCATAGGGTCACTATAAGGAATACTGAACTTGACGACACCTAACAGCAGCAATCCATATATTACTCAATTATTTACTGTCTTTGAGTTATAACTGATTCACAGTTGACCCTTCAATGGCTTTTCAGGGACTGCAAAGCACGTGGGAGGAGATTGATTTTCTATCTAGGCATAGGTAATGGACTTTGGTTAACAAAACAACTCCATATCCACTAGCCCATCAGAACCCTCAACTCATAGAGTGCTAATAAGAATATAAACAACTTTCTAAAATGTTTGCTCTAACTTATGCCTCACCAATTTGTTAGAATTTTCCCCACAAAATATTTGTATAGCTCTAATTGAATATTTCTAGTATTACAATGATCATTACCCTTACATGTAGCTTGTAAAATTCCATGTAGTTCTGATTGTTAAAAGATCTTTCTCGTTTCTGTCACAATTTTATCTTGGCTCTTTCTGTTGCGTCTTTCCTTCTGCACTTTCTCACTTATGTATGTCATACGCTTACAACAAAGTGAAGGTGAAAGCTGATAAATTCTTAGTTAAGTAACATGTAGTTACCTCTTGTTTCATTTCACAATTGCATAGCCACTCCAGTCACATACCTCAGGATGAGTGTCTTCCCAATATGTGGCAGCTCTCTCTTTCTCACTTTACTGTCCAGCTTGTGAAATTTGCTTTACTGACTTTTTCTAGAGGTAATAATACAGTACTGACCTAGGTAGTTTCTGCCAAATCAGAGGACTGCAAGTGACAGGATCAGAGCTAACCAAAAGTGTAACGTCTTCATGATGTATTTAAAATGCAAATGTGCTGGATGGATCCTAGACTTTCCACGGATGTGGAAGCCAAAAACAAGATCACCTTAAAAATAAGTGATTGTTGTTGCTGTTGTGTGCCATCAAGTTGGAACCAACCCGTAGCTGAACTACCAGTGGCTTTTCAGAGGCAGTAGGAGATTTCTCATCTTTCTCCCATGGTGCAGCTGGTGGATTGAAAGATAACACACTGAAGGAAGAGGTAACATCAAGCCATAAAGGCTCTCTCATATTGTGAGCACCCTGCATCCAGAATGGGACCTTCAGAAAAGCATTTGGGTTTACCAGGGAATATTTCAGCTTTCAAGTGTCATTTACAGACTATCAGGATTACTATACTCTGTTTTGTAGTCATTTGAATTTATGCTTCCATTACACTACGGGAAAGTCCCTAGTAAAAGATATTTGCTCTTTAAACACGCTAAGTATGCTAAGAATGCTTGAGATAGGTGGTACTATGACAACTGAGACAAGTTTCACAAGCCCATTCCAGAGGAATGGTTGTATAGATCTGGTGACACAGGGTGGGACACATTGATGTCTGGCCTTAGACTTCAAGAATGTTCTTTAGACTCTGGTTATCCTCTAGCATCACTCTTCACTGGTCATGCAAAATATTTCACTGTTGTAATTAACTTCCACACAGTCATTTTCTTTGACCAAATGAAAGAACACAATCACAGTAGTTCCTAAGGATTTTTGTTTGTTTGTTTTTGTGGGTGTGTGGTTTTTAGTATTTTTTAATTTGATAGATGAGCAAACAGAAGCTAATCAGTTTATCTAAAGCCTCAAAGTTTTGGTCTTAAATTTGTGCTAAAACTTGGATGTTTATGGTTCTGATTTGGTGGTGGTGATGTGCTCATTCTCGATGAAGTATAATAATTTCTTTTATAGGATTTGCTTGAGAATCTAATAATTTGATGTGGGGGAGAAGCTCATTGGCTGTGTGACCTTCATTGAATTTATAAGGAAGCTGACAGAGCTAACTTGCTTTTTGCTCTATCTTACACTGTAAGTGGCTCATCACCTCTTTGGTTCTTTGGATTTAAGTACAAAACCTGTTTAGCTTTCTTCTTCAGCAACCACAGCTATATGTCACAAAACTGGGATTTACCAGCCTCAACCTCTCTGATTGTGAGGAAAATTTCATATATGTATGCACGTATGTGTGTGTGTGTGTGTGTGTGTGTGTGTGTGTGTGTGTATATGTGTGTGTGTGTATGATAATGCAGAAATTCAAAACAAACATCTTATTGTAAGAGTAGTGAAAACATAGTACATTTAGAGTTAGAATGGTTCTCTAGAGAATCGGAATCATAAGGTTAAGTTTTCTAAACTAGTTCTCAAGTCTAACTAGACTTAGTGGGCCTGAGGTCTCTACCCCCATGGGAAAAAAGGATTCTATCTCCCTTAATAAAGAAAATTCTGTCTATACATCTGTATGTGGAAATATAAATAGTCAAAAGATCACCAACAATACATCAGATACTAGTTAGAAGTAAGACTGAGTGGTCATATGTTCAACACTTCTCTACAGTTTTGTCAGGATTAGGTAATTAGAGAAACTGTACGTTGACACTACTTAAGCTAGACAAAGTGTTAATATAAAACTATGAGATCAGGACTTTTTGAGTCACATCTCAAATATTACACAGAAGATCTTAAAGTTTCCAAGTGTGCTTTAAAAGAAAGACACATTTCTTCTAGTAACAGGGTTATAACGCTATAAGGCAAAAAATTGTATTGTAAGTGTCGTCAAAATGCCAACTGAAATCTCAATCTGGGATGAAAGGAAGTCTGAAATTAAAGTGAGGGCCTTGATTGAGAAGAAATGACATCCTAGAACTTAGGATGAAATACCCTAGGCTGGTTTCCTAGATAATTAATCCCAAATATATTGTTAATGTTATATGCTGTAGACTTGCTTGCAATTTATAGCAACCCTGTGAACAGCATCTCTGTCTTGAGCCAAACTCATTGTCTCTGACACAACTACTCCAATTACCCAATTCACAGAATCAACCCATATCATCCAGAGTCTTCCTCTCTTGTTCAGTCCCTCCACATTTCCAAGCATGTTGTTCCTCTCCAAGAACTGGTCTCTCCTTGCAACATGCCCAAAGTATGTCAGATGAAGCTTCCGAATCCTTGTCTTTAAGGAGCAGCCCGACTTCACTCTCTCCAGGACAAATCTGTTTGTTCTCCTAGCAGTCCATGGTATATTCAACACTCCTCTCCAGCACCAAAGCTCAAAGACATCAATTCTTCTTCTATCATCTCTAGTCATTGTCCAGTTTTCTGATGCATAGCAAGTGATTGTGAAGACCATGGCCTGGATTAGGTGCATTTTATATATTCACAGACAAGATTTATCTAAAGGTTGTAAAACATATAAACTCACTTATCACTCATGGAGGCTGGCAAATTCCAAATCTATGATATGTATCTTCAGAAAATTATGAAGGCAAGGTATACACTAGCTAAAATTTAAAGTTCTAAAGAAGTGGTGCAAAAGTTGGGAAGAGAGAAGAAGAATCAGTAGTCAGAAAACATGGACTTGGATACAGAAATGACCTGGAGATAGAAAGATAGAATTTTGTACAACCAACAATTTATTAATTGCAAATACTTTTTATAAGAAACATGTTTATGTTTTACATTTCATGTTTATGTTTTATAAGCAACATGTTTATGAACACTATATGCATGGATTTCACCTGATGATATATACATAAGAATCAGATCAATTACATCTGTGGAAATAATCACTGGAGAAGCTCAGAATAAGCTGTGAAAACAAGGCTAAATGCTATTTGTGGAACAGACCAACAAATACTCTTATGCAAGATTGAACTGAAGGTAAGGAAAATTAAATCAAACTCATGGGAACCAAAATTTGACCTTGAGTCTATCCTGCCTGAATTTTAATACCATCTCAGAAACAGGTTTGAGGCCTTGAACACTAACGAGCAAAGACCAGTTGAGCTGTGGAAGGATATCAAGAATATCATCCAGGAAGAATGCAGGAGGTCATTATAAAAAGAGAGAAGGAAGAAAAAACCAAGACGCATGTCAGAAGAGACTTTGAGTATTGCACTAGAGAGCTGAGAAGCCAAAGGAAATAGAAGAAATCAAGAAGGATCTGAACAGAAGATTTCAAAGGGCAGTGAAGGAAGATAAAGTATTATAATGAAATGTGCCAAGAGTGGGAGTCAGAAAATCAAAGGAACCAAACTCGCTCAGCATTTCTCAAGCTGAAGGAACTAAAGAACAAAGTCAAGCCTTGAGTTGCACTACTTAAGAATCCTTTGGGCAGAATAGTAAATGATCCAGGAAGCATTAAAAGGAGATGGGGAAAGTATACAATCATTGTTCCAAAAGGAATTGGTAGACACAGAAGAATTTTATGAAATTACCTATGAGCAAGAGCCTGTGGTGATGAAGGAAAAAGTTCAAACGGCTCTGAAAGAATTGGCAAAAAGCAAGGTCCCAGGAATTGATGGCATCCCAACTGACATATTTGAACAAACAGATGCTGCCCTGGATGTGCTCACCAAGTTGTGCTAAGAAATCTTGGGGACAACCACCTGGCCAACTGACTGAGCAAGATCTATATTTGTTCCCATTCCAAAGAAAGATGACCAGAGTGCAGAAATTAACAAACAATACCATTAATATTATGTGCAAGCAAGATTGTGCTGAAAATTTTCCAAAAACGACTGGAACATCACAGCAACAGAGACTTGCCTGAAGTGCAGGCTGAGTTTAGAAAAGGCCATGGTCCTAGGGATATTGTAGGTAATGTTAGATGGATCTTGGTTGAATGCAGAGAGTACCAGAGGAATGTCGATCTGTGTTCCATTGACTATACAAGGCATTTGACTGTGGGGATCACAACAAACTGTGGCTGACTCTGAGAAGAATGGGAATCCCAGAAACCTATACTTGGACCAGAAGGCAGTCGTCTGAACAGAGCATGAAATCACTGCATGGTTCAAAATTGGGAAGGATGTGCATCAGGGATGTGTCCTATCTCTGGGTCTTTTCAATCTATATGGAGAACAGATTATCTAGGAGGATGGGCTCTACCAGGAGAAATGTAGCATCAGGATTGGAAAAAGACTCATCAACAATCTACATTATGCAGATGACACAACCCTGCTTGCTGAAACTGAGGATGATCTGAAGCACTTGGTGCAGAAGGACTGCAGCCTTCAATATTGATTGAAGCTCATCATCAAGAAAACGAAGATTCTCACCATTGGGTCAATTAGTAGAATCATTATAGATGATGAAGAGATTGAGATAGTTAACAGCTTCTGTTTGCTATGCTCCACAATCAACAGTCTTGGTACCAGCATCCAAGAAATCAAAAGATGAATTGCATTGGGAATGTCTCTGTCAGAGATCTCTCCAAAGTACTGAAGAGCAATGATGTCTATCTGGAGACTATAGTGTGCCTGGTATAGGCCATGGTTTTTGCAATTATTTGCTTTGTATCAGAAAGCTGTACAATAACTAGGGATGACAGGAGAATTTATGCCTTTGAGCTGTAGTGCTGGAGAAGAGTATTGAATATACCATGGATTGCTAGGAGAAAAAAACAGGTTTAACCTAGAGAGTGAAACCAAGCTGCTTCTTGGAGACAAGGATTCTGAAGCTTTATCTGACATACTTTGGACATGTTTTATCTGACATACTTTGGACATGTTGCAAAGATGGGCCAGTCCTTGGAGACAGACACCATGCTTGGAAGGGTGGAGGGACAGCACAAGAGAGGAAGACCCTTGATGAGATGGATTGATTCACTGACTGGGATAATGGGAGCAGGTGTGTCAGAGATAATAATATTGGCACAGGATAGACCAGGGTATAGGGTTGTTGCTGTGAGTTACAAGTGAGTCAATAGATAGTATGTAACAACACCACCACCAACAAGAACAAAGAAGTGATGAGCCACATGCAGAATTTCAATAAAGCAGAAAGGTCTCTTTATATGTTTTGTGCAGAACCCACTCTCAATGAAACCTACCCTCAATTAACTGGCTGCTTATCAAGGAAATTATTACATTCTAACAAACCTCATTAATAGAATGATGACACTATAACCACCAACCCAGAGAATTAGCCATCAACAACAATGCAGAGGAATCAAAGAAGTAATTTAACACCTAAATTATACTAGTAATTGTCCTACTCATCCTTTTGACTTATTTCCATAAAACTGTGACCAAGATTATATCTTGTTGTGGAATAGGCAGTGTGATCATTCATTTTTATATAAAGCACTTTAGATTGCCCAGTGATATGCTGCACCATTTGAAAGATTCTATTAGAGCTTCATTTGTTTAATACTTTGTTAGGATTATTTTGTATTCTCTTCACATGAGGGACCACAGTAGTTTGATAGACAGTAGCACCAGGTATTCATGGAAGGGCAGAGGCAGAACGCAGTATAAGAACTGTGTCCGCCTCATTGCATTTACTGTATAGATTCTTTTACCACACAGGTTACATTACCATTTGAGAATGCCTCCACCTGACTAAATATATACACCATACGGGTTGGCATGAATCTGCACTAACATTATATTAGCCATCATCAGGGCATTACAACATCATCATACTTATAATCTGACACAGAACAGAGTGTCACAGACACCTCAATCAGTGGGCTCTTAAGTCAAATGGAAAGTTAGAAACACCTTCTGCAGGCAGCCACTGGCATTACTTCATATTTATATTAGTTTGCTAATCTGGTCAAGTGAACTTTTCCCTAAGAAAATGTAATAAGAATATTTTATTTAAAAATTTTATGTAATAAGCAGCTGTCTAAAGTCTTAATTCCTGTTTTCAGTAGGATAAGTGGCAAATGCAACGAGGAAGAAAAAACAACAGCTTCCCAAATTCTAGCGAGGGCAGCTGGCAGTGGAAAAATCCACGCACAGTCTTTCCAGGAAAACGTTCCTATAGTTGGCTATGTAAGTACTTAAATGTTGGTATAGAAAAGTATATACACATTTCTTAATGAAGTTGTAAAAAAAAAATCTAAAGAAAAAGTCTTTGAAAAAACAGTGGTAGAGAAAAGGGAAGTACCTTGAGAAATTCATACAGCAGGAGAATGATAGCCATAGACAAGACCCCGGTATGACTCCAACTGGCTTTCTGTACTCATTCCCCTGCTTTGTGTTGAGAGTTGAAAAATAGAGTCCATGGTTAGCATGAAAGCAAGCGGAGAAAATCTTTATACTCTTGCCATTTCTCCAGCCACATAGAAAAGTTACAGAATGTATGATTTTTGCCTTATGTTTCCAACTACCAATGGTCTGTTGGCTTATAGGTAAGAAGCTGCTCTGCAATCCCAAAGACCCATGGTTTGAATCCATCCGCTGCTCCGTGGGAGAAGTATGAACAATCTCCTCTGAAATGATTTACTATCTCTAACAACCTGCTGGAGGGTCAGCTATGGGTCTGTTTGAACTCACACTACAACAATATTTACAAATGACAAGGTAATGTATGAATATGTTTTTTGTCGCTTCTGGCTTTTTCATCAAAGATATTCGAGCATGCACACAGCATATTTTTTAAAATTACCTATACTTGGATGATTTAAACAAGATGAATTCATAGAGAGGGTTAAACCAGGCTACTCCTCGGAGGCAAAGATTTTGGGGCTTCGTCTGACATACTTTGGACATGTTGCAAGGAGAGACAGGTCTTTGGAGATGGACATCATGCTGGGTAGAGTAGAGGTACAGCGCAGGAGGGGAAGACCCTCTATGAGGTGGATTGATTCAGTGACTGGGGTAATCGGGATGGTGTTTCAGAGGCAATGCGATTGGCACAGGATAGAGTAGGGTTTAGGGCTGTTGTACATAGGGTCGCTATGAGTCGCAAACTCGACGGCACATAACAACAACATACTTGTATGATTTAAATAAGACTAATTAGTATGATGTGAAGAAAAATAATATGAGGAACAGAAATACTAGGGTTTCATTTTCATTGTTCATCTGCTAACTTTGGTAGGATAACCTGATATCAGAGCCACCCAAGCAGGGGGAGAAAAAAAATATATTTACTTATAATTTGTTTTCATTAAGAGAATTAAGTGGTAACATGTACCCTCCTGGAATATTTGTCCTCCTGGAGTTAGTCAGAATATAGAAATAGATATATATTACATATGTATTTGTATAAGTATATGAGTAATTGATGTCAGACCCACAGTTCATCCCTGGCCTAATTTTGACTGCCAGTATTGAGCTTCTCTGACAATTTCTTCCACAAATATAGTCAATCTGATTCCTGTGCAACCATGCAGGTAAGATCCATGTAAATTGTAATAATCCATATTTGTTCCCATTCTCAAAAAAAAGTGAGCCAATTGAATGTGGAAACTACCGAGCAATATCATTAATGTCATCTGCAAGAAAAATACTACTGGAGATCATTCAAAAATTAGTAGAACAGTACATAGATAGAGAAATTCCAGAACTTCAAGGAGGATTTAGAAGAGACGAAGCACCAAGGATATCATTGTTGATGTTAAATGAATCCTGGCTGAAAGTAAAGAATATAAGAATATCTATTTTTGCTTTACTGACTGTGCAAAGGCATTTGACTGTGTGGATCATAACGATCTAATCTGTGGCTTACATTGTGAAGAATAGGAGTCCCAGGACTCTTTATTGTGCTCCTATGAAACCTATACCTGGCCCAGGAGGCTTTTGTGTGCACAGAGCAGGGGAACACTGCATGGATTAAAACGAAGAAGATAGTGCATCAGGATTGTACTCTCTCCATATCTATTAATCTGTATGCTGAGAAAATTATTTGAGAAGCTGGACTCTATGAAGAGAAATGTAGCATCAGGATTGGAGGGAGACTCATTAATAACCCGAGTAATGCAGATAACACAATCTTGCTTGCTAAAAGTGAGAAGGACTTGAAGCACTTGCTGCAGAAAATCGAAGAATACAACTTTTATTATGAATTGCATCTCAAATAAAACAAAGATTCTTACCACTGGACTGATAGACAACATCGTGATGGAAACAGAAGAGATTGAAACTATCAACAGCTTCATCTTGTTTGGATCCACAATTAACACCCTTAGTACCAGCAGTCACGAAATAAAGGAGACACAATGCATTGGGAAATTCTTCAGTTAGAGAGCTCTCCAAATTGTTGAGGAGTAATGATGTCAGTTTGAGAACTAAAATGTGTATGATTCAAACCATAGTCTTTCTGATCACTTGATATGCATCTGAGAGCTGGATAAGGAACAAGGGTTACAAAGAGGAATGGATACCTTTGAGCTGTGGTGTTGGAGAATAGCACTGAACATCCCATGGATGGCAAAAAGAACAAACAAATATGTCTTGGAGAGGGTGCAGCCAGAGTGCTCTTTGGAGGCAAAAATGATGAGACTTCATGTCATGTACTTTGTATATGTTTCTAGGAAGGGCTAATTATTGGAGAGGGACATGATGCTGGGAAGGGTAGAGGATCAGCAAAGGAGAGGAAGAATCTGGACCAGGTGGATTGACATGGTGACTGCCACAGCCACATTGGGATCTTGTATATTAGGAAGTGTGAGGATGGCACAGGCTAGAACAGGGTTCATATATTTTGTTCATAGAGTCTCTGAGTCATATTTGACTCAATGTCATCTAACAACAATATAAGTATTCCTATGTGTGTGTTCATGCACATACATTAATACATATTTACAACTCATCTACGAGTATGCTGTACTGTGGTGGCATGTTTGTTGTTGTGTTCTGGAAGCTAAGCAGGTGGTATTACAAATACCAGCAGAGTGGTCACCCATAATGGCCAGGATTCAGTGAAGCTTCTAGACTAAAACAAAGAAGCAGTAGGATTCTCATTGCGCGCATGTGTGTGTGTGTGTGTGTGTGTGTGTTCTCTCCCTCTTTCTGCCCCCCATTCCTCTCTCTTCCCTTTCTCTCTCTCTGTTAACACAAAAAAGTAGAACAAGAACAAATGAAGTAAATAAAGTTTATTGCTTCTTTAAGATGAAAGAAATGACAACAGAGTATAGGCATTCCATAGAAGTACAAAACATACAGTTCAAGATCCCTAAAAACAATTTCCTGAAGCAAGTACTATAAACTTTCTAAATTATTTACCAAGTTTTACCTAAAATATTTTTCCTTATCCACTATTCTCTGCACCTGATATCCACTATTATCAACTCTACCTTAGATGACAAGTTTATCTCCTGATAGAGTTGCTTTGGTTTAGTCAATACCTAGAACCCAGATCATTTGTATTTGTCATATAGGTGAAAAATAGATGATCATAATGGACAATTTTGAATCTTTGCTTAATAATGCTTCAGCATATTCTTCAGTTTGAAATTGAGTTTATTGACTCTCTCTGTTTTCAGATACAGTTATCTAAAGACCTATCAATGTATGTCAAATTGTCTAATGGATTCACAGACCTATGAATCTATATAACATGGATTTTAAGAAAATTTTGTGGAGAATCTGTTGTTATTATGTGACATCAAGTCACTTGTGACTTGTGAGTGTTGAATATGGCTCCAAGTAAAATGAAATCCTTGAGAGCATCATGCTTTTTTCCTCCATTTGTCCACTTGTGAGAATTTTTCTTTTCTTCGTGTTGATATGAGATTCATACTGAAATACATAGTCTTTAAGTTTCATCAATATCTGTTTCAAATAATTTTTATTCAAGCAAAGCTGTGTCATCTGAATATTATGTTGTTCATATGTCTTCCTCTAATCCTGATACCACATTCTTTTTTCACATCTTGATTGAATGTTTGATCAATTTCAGACTGAAAACAATGATAGAAAGACTCAATTTCTTTATCTTTGGCTTTAGTGGTTGGTTTATATATTTAAATAATGGTTATATTAACTGTTATTCAAATTAGTAAAATCTCCTTGTAAGCTCTGGTGGCTTAGTGGTAAGGAATTGCACCAGCTGCTCCATGGGAGAAGAATGGGCAATCTCCTCCCATGCAATTACTTCCTTTTAAAACCTGCTGGAGGGTCAGCTATTAGTTGGCTCCAAACCAACAATAACCTTGTATGCATATGGATATTATTTTTTTCTGATGATATTGTCTTTTAGGAAAGATATGAAATATTCTTTTTTATTTTTTTTAATTGTTGAAATAGAAGGATAACTAGTAAAACATGTATGGAGAACCAAGGGGGTAGGGAGTGCTAGAAGAAGGGTGAGAATGGGTAGGGATGAAATCACAGGGTTGCACAATATGGTAGATGGAGGGAGTGGGTAAAGGAAATGAGAAAGATCCAGCTGAGACCAGATAAGACAGGGTAATGTTGGGCATAGTCCAAATTATTATTCTTTTTTTACAAAGAGATTGCTTTTTTTATTTGAGATGAAGGGTGAGGGGAGCCCACCTTAACACTTTACTGGCAGTCTTGAGTTAAAGTTACATGCTTTCTTATTAAGTGAAAAGATATTTTCATGACATTTTCTGCCCTCTGGACTGGTAGATGTTAGCGTGGGTGAGTCCAGTGGAATGGCTGGCTGAATTCTGAGGCTCCATTAACCTTCACTTCTTTAGCTGGCAGTTATATTTCCCTTTTGTCTCTGAAACTGGGCTCAGGGTTCAGGTTCTGGAACAGGACTCAGTGTTCAGGTTACCTATAGGAAAGGGAGCAAACCTAGAGAGAACTAACTAGTGAGTTACAAAGAAAATGTCTTTGGAGATGTTACTTACAGGTGTATTGGAGGAGGAGAGAGAGAGGAAAGTGGCTTAGATACAGTTTCTCAGACACACCAAGGGGCTTTCCCCAGGGACCTAGCAGCTCTCCCCAGGAGCTGAGAGGCTCTCTCCAGGGGCCTGATGGCTCTCTCTCTGCAAGGCTCTTTTAAGGTCTGGACCTTGCACTTTAATGGGGACCATGGCTGGGGAGAGCACTTCTGGCTCGAGCACCACCATCATTGTGTCCTTCCTGTGTGCCAAGTAGTCTAATTGTAACTCAAGTAGGTATTATTACTTTCATTAATAAAGAATGGACTTCCAGAGTGGTGAATAGACTTGCTCAAGTTGAAAAAGCAAAACAGGTAGTAGAACAAGGACTCAAACCAAGATTGTCTGAAGGCCAGTTGTGCTCCATGTGACACTCGTGTTGGCCATCTTTCATCTTCCACTGCAAGCAAAATCTTGCAGAAGATTACTTTTAAAATGGCCAGAAGAGTATCAGGTACTATGTGTCTGCTGCCCTTGCTGAGCATGAAATGCTCTTTTTTTTTTATGATGAATGTTACACTTTACAATTTGTCATTAATGGCATAATAAAGCATGTGATTGTTTGATTAAAAATATCCAATATCATTCCACCTCAGCCCAATATTACCTAGGACATCAATGTTGTTGTTGTTATGTGCCATCAAGTCATAGCGACCCTATGTACAACAACCCTAAACCCTGCTCTATCCTGTGCCAATCTCACTGTCTCTGACACACCTACCCCCAATCCCCCAGTCACTGAATCAAGTCATCTTATTGAGAGTCTTTGTCTCCTGTGCTGTCCCTCCACTCTCCCAAGCATGATGTCCTTCTCCAAGGACTGGTCTCCCCTTGCAATATGTCCAAAGTGTGTCAGATGAAACTTCAGAATCCTTGCCTGCTAGGAGCAGCCTGGTTTCATCCTCTCTAGGATGAACCTGTTTGTTTTCTTAGCAGTCCATGACATATTCAATATTCTTCTCCAACATCAATAGACTTGAAAACTCTTTCACTAACATGCAGGACAGTGTACTGGTTCTTTCCTATCTCTTTTATTATTCTTGTAGATTCAGAAGACAGTTTATACTTTACAAATTTAACTCTAAACCCTGGAAACACTTCCACATAATCTAACGCAGATCCCACACAGGACATGTTTTCATTCTTGTTTCTACATGTTTACACCACCATTAAGGACATTCTACATCTGTGTCTGTTATTAATAGATATTCTCACTCCACCACAAACCCAGTCTCAACCTCTTGCCACTCTGAAGGCAACATCTTTGCCCTTTGTACCAATCTTTGTTGTATCTTGGGGAAAAGGTCAAGCTGAATCTGATACAGAATACAGTATCTTCTTCAGCCTCTGTCTATACTTTCCTATTCCTTAGGTTCCTTTGTCAATTCACAAAAAATATGTATAAAAATAATGCTTACCTTAGAGGACTAGTTTATGGATTAAATAGAATATTGTGTGCATTAGTTCTCCAAATATAAGATATTGAAATTCTTACTAGGTAGAAGAATAGTAACTTATTGATAAATTAAATGAATACTGGAAACTATGTTGTGAACAAAAAATATATTACTAAAATATATGATTCTAAATGGCTAAATGGAATGTACTTACTAACTGACTAGAGAACATAGGCTGAACTCAGATAGTTGAAAAAAGTATTGTCATGGATGAAAATCTCAACCACTATCTTTCATTAAAATTACAGTTTGCTACATCCTTAGAACTGGTAGAAAGGAACACAAATGGATAGTTTACAATGAATTTCTCTATAACACTTGGACAAATCAACTGGAAATTATACACAATGACCATAATCTACATAGATTGTATTTATGGTTTATATGGAGAACAATCCTGAAACATTGGAACATTCTAGTTATACCAGACCAAGCAACTACATCATTCAACTTAAAAGAAAACAATGTTGTGAGTATTCAGCAGAAAGTTCTGTTGATTTTGTGTTTTGTAAGACAGTTGGTTGATTTTATATGTAAGCAATAACCATAAAATACTTCTAAGAGAAGACAGATAAGAGAGATATGATATCTGGGGTTTAATTGTTTAGTATAAATTATGATTCCAGTAACAAGAAAAACATGCATGTTTTTTGCTGACACATACAAGTCAAAACACAAAAGGGACAATATGAAATAAAAGTAATTCCAAGGTTAACTTATATATAAAGTTGTTGTTGTTGTTGTTGTTGTTGTTGTTAAGTGCCATTGAGTAGCAGGCGACTCTTAGCGACCCTATGAAGGAGAGTCCTTGACACTTGGGTGCCTTTCATCCTCTCTCCAGGTTCATAGGGTTTCCGGAGTCAAGCTATTTTGGAAGTGAATTACACTCCTACTTCCAAGCATATATAAAGTAGGTTATGAAAAAGTTACAGAAAAATTTAGAACTAAGATATTCTTTTAGAACTAAGATATACTGACTCAATGGTACACGACACACTAAGAATTATGTTGTTGTTGTTGTTATGTATCATGCAGTCAGAATTAGCCCATAGATAAGCCTCTGGTGGGCTTCCAGAGCTAATCTCACAGGAGGAGATTGCCCATTCTTCTCCTGCAGAGCAGCTGGTGGATTAGAAACATGTGCCTTTGGGATTGCAGAGCAGCTTCTTGCCACTAGGCCAGCAGAGCTCCCTTAGAATGATGGCAAGCATTATTAATTGAATGGATGAAAGAATGATAAAGAAAGACTATTAACTAGAGTTAGAACTCAAATATATAGAAAGTGAGCAAAATTTCCCAATTGACGAGCCTTAAGTTCGACTTTTGAGGAAATTCTTTAATACCTTAGTCAAAGGAGTGTGTGTGTGTGTGTGTGTGTGTGTGTGTGTGTGTGTGTGTTGTGTGTGTGAGAGAGAGACAGAGACACAGAGAAAAGTAAACTAGACTAAGTAGGTAAGTATGAACTTTTACTAAAAAGACCACTTAAAATAAAGGGAACATCAAAGTAAAAATGTCATTGTGATTCATTAAGGTTTTCTGTTAAAAAAAAAAAAGAAAGATTAACAGGACAGCAAGCAACATTAAATATTTGAAAGGATGTGAAGAGATTGGAACCCTCATACACTGGTGCTCGGATTATAAAAATGGCCAAGAATTCTCAAAGGCAGTTAGTTTGGTGTTTCCTCAAAAAGCTGAACATAAAAAATTCATATGACTCAGCTATTCACTGCTAGGAGTACACCCCAAGGAAAATAGAACTGAGATACAAATGGAGATCTGTACACTTTTGCTCATAATAGTGTTATTCACAATCAAAAGAACAAGGAAACAGCCCAATATCCATCAACAAGTGAATGGATTAAGAAATTATGGTACACATGGAGGATATCATGCTGAGTAAACTATCTCAGTCACAAAAAGACAAATACTGCTTAATGCCACTGTTATAAAATAGTAATGAAATGGGGGTTGAGAAGAAATTAAGAAAAGAGTGGATAAATAACACACACGGCATTGAAATAGACAAGGGGAAGAACTGTATATAAGGAATATATGGTTAGGTATTATTGGCATGACAAGAGACCAGAATTAGAGCTGTGTAGTGGTGTGGACTGGGGTTGGGGGGAGACACTGTATAACAAGGAAAGAATTTTTTTTCCAAAGAAAAAAGTGAACTGGGATACAGGGAGTAAAAAGTGCAACAATGAATAAATGAAAATTCAAGTTCTCTATAAACTTTCATTAACATCTCAATTAGAGAAAAGTAAACTACAGTACATTCACGCAATAAAATACTATGCAGAACTCAGGAGCAACGATTTTATAAAATACTACATAATATGGGAGAAGCTAGAGAACATTACCCTGAGTGAACTCAGTCTCATAAGGACAAATACTGCATAAAATCATTGATGTACCAATAGAAAAAAGAACTAGTGTATCAAAAAGTCCAAAGAGGGACAGGGAAAGGGCACCTGGGCTGTAGTGTAGGATGGGGGGACAAGTATTGCGATGGCAAAATTTGGTGGGCAAAGGGAGAGGGTGAAGGATTTAGAAAAGATCCAATGGCTGCCTGAAAAGACAAGGTAATCGTGAGTATATATATCAATGGTGATTAATTTTGAGTCACAATATATAGGAATGATTGTATGAAATGAAATGTAAATGAAAGAATGTGTGAAACACAATGTACATGAATGAAACACAACATACACAAATTTTGTATGCAAATCAATATAAAAGAAAAGATGGTGGCAGAGGCAGAGACAGCGTGGTGTGAAGATCGAGGCTCAACAACAGGATTCCCAAGGAGAAATGGGTGAGTCTTGTGGCTCTCCCCCCTCCCCCCCCTCCGTGCAGAGCCCTCGCTGTGCCGCACAGCCACTGCAGCTCCATGAGGCTTCCACAGCTGGAACGAATGGATTCCCTCACCCAGGATGGATGCTGGGCACCGGCCCTCCTCAAGACTGGTACAGTGAAGCCACCGCACTGTCACAACGTGGACTTGGTCTGGAGAGAATTCTTGGAGCCAGGATGGCAGCTGTGAGGGAAGCAGGCACCCTCTGGCCGCCTGCACAAGAGGGGCCGCACACCAGCCGAGCGCCCGTGTGATGGGGTGGGGGGGCGCACCCCCAACGGCCGCCTGTGCTGGGGGGGCTGCGTGTCTCCCGCAGGCCTCCTGCGCTGGGGGGGACGCACGTCCCACTGGCCACCTTTGTAGGAGGTGGGGGATGGGATGCATGACCGCCATCTGCAGGTTTGGGTCTCCTTGGACAGGCCAAAGAAGACGATTACCTATGCATTGGCCAGGCCAAAGAAGAAGATTACCTAAGCATTGGACAGGCCAAAGAAGATGATTGCCTATGCTTTGGACAGGCCAAAGAAGATGATTACCTATGCAATGGATTGCTGAAGGTCACTGTGAGTCTGATGACCTTAACAGTGGCAGCATGCCCAAGAGGACCAACATCCTAAATGCACCACATATTTTGTTCTGTTGAATGCTTCTGCCAAAAGATGGTTAGACCTGGGGGGAGTCTGTTCACAATTCTCAGGTTCCCTTTATCATATATAAAGGGGGAGGGCAGTGACACCTACTTCAAAATATAGTATTACCACTTATGGGGGGGGGGTGTAAAAGTGGCAGTGCTGGAATTGGAAACACTATCCCTGACCACAGAGTCCTCAGTCAGGTGAGGGGACCAGACTGGGGTAGGGGCAATTGGAGGAGGAGTATACTAGCCAGCTCCTGGGGGTGTTGCCCTGCTTGGGATGGGCTGCCCTCGGCCCCCGGCTCGGGGCGAGCTGTCGCGGCCCCCTGCCCGGGGCGGGCTGCCCTCGTGCCCCAGCTCGGGGCGAGCCGTTGTGGCCCTTTGCCCGGGGTGGGCTTCCCTCGGCCCTCTGCCAGGGGCAGGCTGCCCTCAGCCCCCAGCTTGGGGTGAGCTGTCGTGGCTCTCTGCCCGGGGCTGGCTGCCCCTGGCTTGGGGTGAGCTGTCGCAGCCCTCAGGGTGAGCTCTTCAGTCCCCAGTTTGTGCCATTGTCCCCAGATTGACTCCTGGGTGGTGAAGGAGAAAAAAAAAA
>NW_006399759.1:20124094-20177242 GCF_000299155.1 Elephantulus edwardii | reverse complement strand
CCTCATTATTTCCTTCACCTGCTCCCCCCACTGACCAAACTGTGTAGCTCTGCAACTGCATCCTGGCCCATCCTCACCCTTCTGCCCCCAACCCTCACCTCCTTGTACCCCCAATATGTTTTCCCCAATTAAAAAAATTCAAAAAAAATGTTTAAAACAAAGCATAAACTATTTTTCTAAGGACCTGTACGTAGCAAATATACAAAAAATCCAAGGTGGAACAATGAACCTTTTTTAATGTGACTTTAAGCAAGTTATTTCATTTCTTTGAGACTTAATTTAACTATCTTCAAAATACAAGAAAAATTACTCAATCATACCTCTTAACGATAGTCCTGAAATCTTGAAAACTGTAAGCAGTATCTCTGAACAGAAATGTTCATTGGGAAAAACCTGAATGAATGGCACTAGGCTATAATTTTTGCATGGGGAAATAAGGAGAGTTCTAATCACAGACAGACAAATATACCAATGAGTGGCTGGATTTATCTCTCCTTTAAGAAAAAAAAATGAGATAAACAAAATCATTACTATCTAATAATTAAATCAGGGCTTCACAAATCAATAAACCTAAAACCACTAGACAATCTAGGAGAAAGCTGTGACAAACTGCTTCTGTAAATATTTACAATTTGGGGGCAGTATGTGGTTGTTATGATATGAATCAAGCTCACATGAGCTAAATGCCAATTGTTGATGGAAGTATGAAGTGTAACACGTAGCTAATTGGGGGAAAATATCTGTACCAAAGATGAGAATACTTGGGTTTCATCTTGTGCTATGCTGCTTAGATGGCTATTCATCTGTGAGTTTTCTGTGCAAGCGACTATACAGTTGCCAGTATATTGCTATCATGCTGGCAGCAAACCTCTGGTAGTTCAAATATGAGCAGAATCATGAATGATGGACACACTTAAGACACACTAGGAAGAAAGTCCTGGAAATCTGTTTCCAAATATTAGTGAAAGAAAACCCTCTGGATCGTACTGTCTGGTATAGTGCTGGACGATGATGCCCAGGTTGGAGGGCATTTAAAATACATTTGCTGCATCTGTGGGCTTGAACATCATGAAGATGACTCAGAACAGGGCACATCTCCTTGTTACTTGTTGGGTCACCACAAGTCAGAACCAACCCCATGGCAACTAACAACAACAACACTTAGAGGTTGTATGATACTGGCAAAGTTACTTAATCTTATTGCCAATTAAACTCATAAGCACAGTGCCTGGTAATAATGAAAGTGTTAACAATGGAATGAATGAAGCTTGTAGTGAAAATCAAATTAGATCACACAGGCACATATCTTCTGTACTACCTACACTAGGACCACACCAAGGTACAATTATTATTATTATAAGTAGTTGTTATTCTGTTATACATTGTGAATCCTTCAAGATTAGTTGATTGATTGTTTCACGAGATCCATGAATACAGAGGTTGAAGTGTTAATCTAAGATACAAGTTGCTTGCTTTTTCCTTTTATGCATGTTTGCCCAGCTAGGAGCTATGGTGATTAATCCTCAGGACACTGTTTCCTTTGATGGTGTTTGTACATATGTGCTTATTTATATGTGTGTGCACTTGTGTATGTGTCTGTGTTTTTATGTGTGATCATGTGTACACATGCACCTTTATGTTGTGGTGAATATGGTGTGTGGTTCTCAATGACACAGTTATACTAGTACAGCTTTTCATACTGCCTGCTTGAACACATTGAAAAATGAAACTTTTCTTCTTGTTGCCTGTTTAATTTTATTTTTTTCCCCTCAACTAAATCACTCAAGCCAAAAGGAAGGCAAAAATTTTCCACCTTGCTGCTTAATTGGCAGTCTGACATTTGGCCCCCTGTGCCTTTCACAAGTTTGGCCACACTGACTAGTCTTATTCACGCCAAGCAGCATTAGCGCTTTGTTAACACTAGGCAGCGGCACAAGCAAAAAGTCTTCTTGCGGTTACAATGTGACTTCATTTAACTGACATCTGAGCAAAGAAAGCACCAAAGAAGGTCTGGACAGTTTCTCTATGAGCAAACAGGAAGTGAAAAGAGAACCATAGCATGGTCTCATTTAAGAGAAAACTTAGTGAGTCATGGCTGGCATCTCGCTGGTGGAATGTTTAGGCATGATGGTAATGTAGACAAGTTTTAATGTCAAAGGGGTGAGTATGGGAAGCGATATGTATTGTTGGCTGATAGAAGCAAGCTTGCAAAATAATTGTGCCACCATTTTGACACCTTTTCATTTCTTACAGTCCTACTTTCCACTTTGGCAATTTTTAAATAATAACCTAGTAAACAATTGTCATGCAAATCTTTTGTTGAACACTATTGATTATGCACTACTTCTCGTTAGTTTTCCAGGGGACTTGTCTATTGATGTCTGAGGATTTCAAATTCATCAACCACAATCCAGGGAGAAATTTCAACACTTTCTGATGATTTGGACTCTCATTTACAACTGGCTCAGTAACACTGCTAATTAGTACTTGCTGCAAAATTGCAAAATCAATCAATTAAGGGATACAGTATAGTAGGTCTGACATTACCCACAGAATTTGCCAAAAACCTAATGGTTTGCTAAAGTTTTTACACCCGAATCTTGTATTCTATAATCTTTTCAGAGAATGTCTTCTTTTCATGTGGATTCTACCAGTTCTAAACAAGGCCAGTTGTTGTTGTGTACCATCGAGTCAAAACTGACCCATCACTGACCTTCCGATGGGTTTTCCGAGGCCGTAATCACTAGTAACATCCTATGTCTTTGCTTTATGAAATTCTCAATTTTAAATTAAACAAAAAGATCTTCAAAACCATGATTTCCCAACATACATTCAAGGCTAAGAAAGAACCTTCCAGTATATCCTTCTCTGTGTTGATAGTTTCTTGGTCCCACAGCAGAGATCCAGAGCCCCGTACTTCCTCTTCCCTCTCAAATAAGAGGACTCTCCCACAACTCTTTTACATGAAGACAGTATTTTTCTACCTCAGAACAATTGACTATTTCAATTGTAAAATTACTTATTGTTGAAGCTGTTCTGTAAGTTGCAGCATGCTTAACAGCATCCTTGAACTCTGCTTCCTCGATGCAAGTAGCACCCACCACTGTCAATTTCAATTACTACAAATAGATCTATACTTTTCATAATAACCCTAGAGGTTGAGGTGAGGGGAATGGTGGTAAATGCACTCTAGGTTGATAATTAAACACTAAGGTAAATAAGACTTAAACAATGAACAGGAGACTGGTAATAATCAAAGAGAATTATGTTCTAATGATAAAATTCCAGGTATTCAGCAGCATATACAAACTGCTGGGGGAGGGGGAACATAAGTCACTGTGAAGTCAGCCCTTTCTAGTGTTGAGTTAACCCAGGCAATTGTTAGTTAATTCACTATGGTTATATAATTGGGACATGTAATAAACCAATCACAATCATTTGGCCCAAATCAGTAGCAGCTTCAGGTGTAAAACCTCTTATTCATTGGACTTCTGGGCCAGTTCCCTCCCTTAAGATCTCAGAATGACTCTCAGCTAGGCAGAATGGATGCTCTCTGTTCCTTAAATGATGAATTTTCAAGCTTTCAGTGTATTGCTATAAAATCTGGCAACTTAGACGCCAGTATACGTACGCAGAGACACACAATTTACAGCCCTCACCAGCAGGTGATGTCATCAACCACGGCACATATTCCACACCTCGTTTTCCCGTGACGGGATTTACACTTTCTTGGAGAATGTTGAGTTGGCAAAGAGTGTCAAAAATGAGCAACAAAGACCTGAGACAGACACACACTATTCTTTCAGAGAAAAACACTTATTCCTGTGTGGTTTGGGAGCAGCCAAAATGTGAATGCTTCAGCACATTTGATGCAGTGTAAAATCATTTACCACAGTAGGAGTGAAGGTTACTTTAAATAGAATAAGAGAAAATTGCTATTGCAATAAGGAAGCTGGATAATGAGCACTAGCATGTGGTAGAGTCCTTTCTGGGATCTGGGAGATGCAGGCCACTGACTTAAACTCACTATTAAGTCCACAGATTAGCTTGAGTAACTTTGAAGCAAACATGAGATGTGAGTATAAACCTGGATCTAGGAAATCTTATGATGCTAACATTCTATGTTTATATACATATTTCTCCTTCATTGGAAAAATTATCTCCTAGTGAAAATAAAAATGAGGAGCTCTGGTAGTGCAGTGAATATGTAATCTAGTTAATAACCAAAGAGTTGCTAATTTGAAGCCACCAGCCTCTCTATAGAAGAGAAAGATATGACATTCTGCTTCCATATAGATTTATAGTCTTTGACACATTATGAGGAATTTCTACTCTGTCCAATGACTAGTTTCTGTGAGTTGGAATCAGGTGGGTAAAAAATGGGGGTAAAACAAGGGAATAAAAACATAGTTTTGGTGGTGGTGGTGGCATACCGTTGAGTCAGAACCACCCCATAGCTGATCTCCAAACCCTCCAGCAGGTTTTCAGAGGCAGTTAATCACACAGGAGGAGATTGCCCATCCTTCTCCCACGGAGCAACTGGTGGCCTTGAACTGCGTGCCTTCAGCATTCTTAGTAGCTTCTTGCTACTAGGCCACCAGAGCTCCCTAATAAAAAATATTCAGATAAATGTAATTGATATAATTGATGGCTTTGAGTTGTGGTACTGGAGAAGAATATGAAAGATACCTTGCCCTTGCCAAGAGAACAAACAGTTCTATCCTAGAGAGGGTAAAGTCAAGTTGCTCTTTGGAAGCAAGAATCATCATGCTTGGAAGGGTGGAGGAACAGTGAAGGAGAAGAAGACTTTGGAAAAGATGGATTGGCACAGAAACTGGGGTAATGGGGACAGGTGTAATAGAAACAGTGAGATTAACTTAGGACAGGGCCTTTGTGGGTAGAAAACAACTCAACATCATGTTAACAACAGCCATCTAATTACATCTGTAGTAGAATATTTACCATCAATTTATTAATTTGTGGTTTTTAATTTTTCAAGTCTATGAAATTTGCGTGCTGGGTTTCCTGATACTTTTAATCTGTAACAAGATATGGCCTAAATTCTGAGAGGCTATTTACTTCCAATATATCTCTAGTTTTTTAAGGTCAATGTTATAAGCATGTTGTGTTTTTATTATTATGTGCCATAGCGACTCATAGCGACAACATCCCTAAACCCTTCTCTATCCCTTGCCAATCTTATTGTCTCTGGTACATCTATCCCCATTACCCCAGTGACAGAATCACGCCATCTCATCAAGGGTCTTCCTCTCTCATGCTGTCCCTCCACCTTCCCAAGTATAATGCCCTCTCCAAGGACTGATCTCACCTTGCACCATGTTCAAAGTATGTCAGTCAAAGCTTCAGAATCCTTGCCTCCAAGGATCAGCCTGCTTCACCCTCTCCAGGATGAACTTGTTTGTTCTCCTAAAAGTCCACGGTATATTCAATACTCTTCTCCAGCACCACACAGCTCAAAGGCATCAACTCTCCTTCTATCATCTCTAGTCATTGTCCAGCTCTCTGATACATAGCAAGTATTTGCAAAGACCATTGTTGCATCAGGTGCACCTTAGTCTCCAGGCTGACATCGTGGCTTCTTAGTACCTTGGAGAGGTCTCTGACAGCAGATTTTCCCAATTCAGTTTGTCTTTTACTTTCCTGGATGCTGGTACCAAGAATGTTGATTGTAGGGGAGCTCTGGTGGCCTAGTGGCAAGGAGCTGCAACTACAATCCCAGAGGTGCATGGTTCGAATCCACCAGATGCTCTGCCGGGGAAGGAGGGACAATCTCCTCCTGTACCAGTCAGATCTGATTTGACGGTACACTCACACAAAAATTTAAATAGATGATAGATAGATAGATAGATAGATAGATAGATAGATAGATAGATAAGTAGATAGATGATAGATAGATAGATAGATAGATAGATAGATAAGTAGATAGATGATAGATAGATACATACATACATAATAAATAAATTGATACATAAATAAATACATAAATACATGAATACATGAATAAATAAAAAGAATGTTGATTGTAGAGCCAAGCAAACTGAAGCTGTCAACAATCTCAATCTCTTCACGATCCATCATGATGCTTCCACTTGGCTCAGAGGTGAGATTCTTTGTTTTCTTGTTGTTGAGCTTCACTGAATCAATCCATCTCGAGAGTCTTCTTCTCCTGCACTGTCCTTCCACCCTCCCAGGCATAATGTCCCTCTCTAAGGATTGATCCTGCCTTGCAACATGTCCACAGTATGTCAGACAGAACTTCAGAATCCTTACCACCAAGGAGCAGCCTGGCTTCACCCTCTCCAGGATGAACTTGTTTGTTCTCCTAGCTGTCCTTGGTATATTCAATACACTTCTCAAGCACCAAAGCTCAAAGGCATCAACTCTCCTTTTTTCATCCCTAGTCATTGTCCAGTTTCCTGATGCATAGCAAGTAATTGTATCAGGCGTACTTTAGTTTCCAGGTTGATGTTGTTGCTCTTCAGTACTTTGGTGAGGCCTTTGACAGCACACTTTCTCAGTGCAATTTGTCTTTTAATTTCCTGGCCCCTGGTGCCAAGAGTGTTGATTGTGGAGCCAAGCAAACTGAAGCTGTTAACAATCTTAATCTCTTCACCATCTGTCATGATGCTGCCAATCATCCCAGTGGTGAGAATTTTTTGCCTATCTAAGTCTGCAGAGATGGGGATATGAAATGTTGTTTCATGTTTGGGCATGTTGTTAGGAGGAACCAGTCTTTGGGGTCAAATATCATTATGGGAAAAGTAGAGGGTAATTAAAAGAGAGGAAGACATTCAGTGAGAGAGACTGACAGTGACTGTCACAATGGGCTTGAACCTAATAGAAAGTCTAAGAATTGCACAGGATATGGCAAGGTTCAGATGTGTTGTTCATAGAATCATTACAAGTTGTAGTCAACTTGATAACACCAAGCAATAATAACAGGTCAAGAGACAGTGGTGAAAGTTGACACTTTCTTATAAACAAAGGTGTTTAGTCTTTTGAAGGAGTTCAGTGGGGTAAAAAAATGTAAGATCTTGAAGCAGAGTCTCATTTTTACAGCCCCAATTATATTTCAGCTCTTTTATTTGTATAGTTCTCAAAAGATCTTATTTTTGATAATTTAAAAAAGTTCATCTGGTGCCATATGTCAGAGAAATTATCTAATTAGGGTTGTTGTTGCTGATGATTGCCTTCAAGACGAGCATGATTCATAGCAACCCTATGAACAAAAGGCTTGAAGTCCCTATATCAAAGTTCATAGCTTCTATAGGCATGTTGTTTAGGAAGTGGATGTACTTATATCACCAAGTATCTTCAGGTACAATAAAGATATTGTTGTTATGTACCATTGAGTCAACTGCAACTCATTGCTATCACATGTACAATAGCACTGAACTCGGCTCTATCCTGAGCTATTAGTCTATTTTTCTGTTATTGTACCAGTATCATATTATTTTGGATATTACAGCTGTGTAGTAGGATTTTAGATCAGGGACTGGTATGAAGCCTCCTGCTTCATTTTTGTTTTCCAGATGTGCTTTGCTTATGCAAAGTCTCTTTCCTTTCCAAATAAATTTTTAAAATAAATTTGTCTCTACTTTAAAGACAATAGGAACTTCTCTACTTTTGCTTCAATTTATAGGTTCATGTGGTTCTTGATCTTTGCTTTGTTAATTTGATTAATTACACTGATTTTTGTTTTCTTATATCGAACCATCCTTGCATATTTTATGAATTCCATTTGGTCATGATGAGTTTTCTTGCTGCCATTTTGCTGTGTTTCTTTTTGTTTGCTTCTTTGTTATTATGGTCTACTCACTTTCATTTGGTTTCTGTGTGAAGGACTTCTCTTAACATTTCTTGTAGAGTTGGTCTCATTTTCACAAACTCCTTAAGTTTCTTTTTACTGAAAATGACCTAATTTCTCTTTCATATCTGATGGATAGCTTAGCTGGGTGCAAGGTCCTCAGTAGGCAATTGTTTTCTTTCATCATTTCCCCCCCTTTTCAAACTTCTGTATAAGCCATCCCATTGTCTTCTTACTTTCATAGTTTGTGCTGAGAAACCAGAACTTAATCTAATTGCTTCTCCATTGTAGGCAAGTTTCTGTTTTTCTCACTCTTCTTTTAGTATTCTTTCTTTATTTTTAATTTTGACAAATTTGAATATAGGTGTTGATGTTTTTCTTTTGGGGTCTAGTCTGTTTGGTCTTCACTGAGTTTCTTGAGTGTAGATTTCTCCTTTCTTCAAAAGGTCTGGGAAGTTTTCTTCTGGTACTTCTTCTACAATTTTCTTAGTGCTTTCCCTATCCATCATGTTCTGGAATTCTGGCTGTATGCATGTTATTCCTTTTAATGTTGTCCCACATGATTCTAATATTTTCTTAATTTTCCTTTTATCTCCTCTCCATATTTTCTTCTAATATGTTCTCATTGAAGTTCTTCTCTTTCAGCTCACTGACTCTTGGTTCCATCTCTTCCGTTCTGCTTTTTTGTCTCTCTAGCATGTTGAACACTTCTGCCATTTTGTTCTTGATACTCTGGACTGCATTTTTATATATAACTATTATTTCCATTACTGTGTTGGCTATACCCTCTCTGTCTTGTGATGATTTTCTTAAGTTCTTGTACCTTTTTTATCTATAGTATCAATTCTTTGTTGTATATTTTGCATTTTTTTCCATAGTTTCCATATTCCTTTATGTCAATATATTTTTTTCTGGCCCCCTGTATCTAGAGTATTCACTTTATTTTTAACCTCCAGTCTTCCATAATTTGCAACTTCTTCCATCGGTATTCATATAACTTCACATCATTATATATATTTTTTTTCTGGTTTATTGTCTCTGGAGTATTTGCTTTATTTCTTTTCATTTTTTTTAACTTATTGAGTTTTTAATGAAAGTTTATAGAGAATTTGGATTTTCATTCACTCATTGCTGCACATTTCCCTTCCTGACCCCATTACCCCCAACTGCTTTTTTTTTGGAAAAACAATTTTTCATGGTTATACAGACATTTCTTCCACACCACCCACAGTCCACTTTACTATGCAACTCATATTCTGGACTCTTGTCATGCTAATAATACCTAATCATATGTTTCTTTTATACAGTACTCCCCCTCAGCTCATCTGTTTCAATGTCATGTACATTATTTATCTTCTCTTTTCTTAGTTCTCCCCTGACCCCCATGTCATTTCTGTTTTAAAAGAGTGGCACTGTGTACTATTTTTCTTTTTTTGACTGAGATATTTCACTCATCATAATGTCCTCCAGGGTCACACGTTTTGTATAATATTTCATGAGTTCTTTGTTTTTCAGTGCTGCATAATATTCCATTGTGTGAATATACCACAGCTTCTCTATCCATTCGTTTGTTGATGGACACTTAAGTTTTTTCCAACTCTTTTCTATTGTGAATAAAGAAGCAATAAACATGGTTATGTATATTTCTCCTTGGGTGTCAGTTCTGGTTTCTGTAGGGTATATTCCCAATAGTGGAATTGCTGGGTCAAATGGTATTTCTATTTTTAACTTTTTGAGAAAGCATTGTTTTACATTCCCATCAATAGTGAATAAGGGTTCCAGTTTCTCCACAGCCTAACTAACATTTGTTGTTTGCTGCTCTGTTGAAGTTTGCTATTCTTACTGGGGTGAGATGATATCTCATGGTTGTTTTGATTTGCATCTCACTTAGAGCTAGGAATTTTGAACATTTCTTCATGTGTTTCTTTGCCATTTGAATGTCTTCTTTAGTGAAGTGTCTGTTCATATGTGGTGCCCATTTTTCAGTTGGGTTTTTTACCTTTATCTTCTTGTGGTGCTCAAGTATTTTATAAATTCTAGATATAAGTCCCTTATCAGACATGTCATTACCAAATATTTTTTCCAGTTTTTTTACCTGGTTGGAGAAGTATTTGGATGTGCATAGGGATTTTATTCTTAGAAGGTTCCATTCATCTATTTTATCCCCTCCTGGTTGTAGATTTATCAGCATGCTTAGAAGACTTTTCATGTTGTGGATTAGTGCTTCTAGGGTTCTTCCAAGCTTTTCTCTAATGAAGTTTGTGGTCTTTGGTTTTAGTTCCAGGTCTTGGATCCACTTTGAGTTGGTTTTTGTGTATGGTGTGAGGTGAGTCTTGTTTGAGTTTTCTGTAGATGATTTTCCATTTTTGCCAACACCATTTGTTAAAAAGGTTGTCATTTCCCCACTTAACTGATTTTATCTCCTTGTCAAAAATCAGCTGACTGTAGGTAGATGGGCTGCCTTCTAGATTCTCACTTCTATTCCTTTGATCTATATGTCTGTAATTGGACCAGTACCACATTGTCTTGACCACCACAGTTGTGTAGCAGGATTCAAAATCAGGGAGTGAGGTGCCTCCTACCTTGTTTCTCTTTTTTAGGAGTGGTTTGCTTATTCAGGGGTCCCTTTTCATTCCAAATGAAACTGGAGATGGTCTTTTCCATCTAGTTGAAGAATGGAGTTGGTATTTGCATTGGGATCGTGTTGACTGTGTAAATTGCCTTTGGTAGTATTATCATTTTCACAATATTGAGTTTTCTTATCCAAGTTTCTTTTTGTTTCTTGTAGTAATGTTTTGTAATTTTCTTTGAATAGATCCTTTGAGCTTCTGGTTAGATTTATTCTCAAGTATTTGATATTGTGATTAGCTATTGTGAAAGATATTGTTTTTCTTAGCTCCAGTTCTGTATTTTCTTTGTAGAGAAATCCAATTGATTTTTGTATGTTGATCTTGTTTGTAGCCTGCCACTTTACTGAATTGCCAAAACTATGTCCAGTAGTTTTCTTGCTGAGTCTTTAGGGTTTTCTAAGTATACTAACATATTGTCTACATACAGAGATAATTTTACCTCCTCTTTTCCAATTTGGATGCCTCTTATTTCCTTCTCTCGTCTTATTGTTACTACAAAGACTTCTAATATAATCTTGAATAGGAGAGATGACAGTGGGCATACTTGCCTAGTTCCTGTCCTAAATGGGAATACCTTTAATCACTCTCCATTGATAACAATGTTAACTCTTGGTTTTGCATATATATATTTTACTATATTGAGGAAATTTTCTTCTATTTCTATTTTGTTGAGTATTTTAATCTTAAGAAGGTGTTGGATTTTGTCAAAGGCTGTTTCTGCACCAATTGATAGGATTATGTGGTTCTTGTTCTCTGCTTTATTAATGTGATGAATTACATTGATTACTTTTCTTATGTTGAACTATCTTTGCATACATATTACGAATCCCACGTAGTCATGGTGAATTATTTTTTATTTATTTATTTTTTTTTTATGTATCGTTGGATTCTGTTGGCCAAGATTTTACTCAGGATTTTTTCTTCTACGTTCATAAGAGATACTGGTCTATAGTTTTCTATTTTGGTGGGGTCTTTACTTGGTTTTGGTATCAAGGATATGTTTGCTTCATAGAATGAGTATGGGTAGAATTCCAACTTTTTCTGTTTTCTGAAATAGTTTATGTAGAATTAGTGACAATTATTCTCTGAATGTTTGATAAAATGCACTTGTAAAACCATCTGGTCCAGGGCCATTTTTGTTTGGATGCTGTTTTGTTACTTCTTCAATTTCTTCTTTTGTAAAGGATCAGGTATTCAACTTCAGCTTGTGTCAGTGTAGGCAGGTTGTGATTTTCTAAGTATTTGTCCATTTCCTCTAGGTTTTCATATTTGTTTGAGTATAGTTTTTCATAATACTTCATTGTTAATCTTTTTGTTTTAGTTAGCTCAATTGTGGCATTGCCTGTTTCATCTCTTAGTTGGATTATTTGTGCCTTTCCTTATTTTCTTTTGTTAGTTTTGATAGTGGTTTGTTGATTTTATTGAACTTTTTTAAGAATAAACTGAATATATTCATGATTTCAATTTTTTTTCTGTTTTCTATTTCATTTATTTATGCTCAAATTAATATAATTTTTGGAGGATATTGAGTTTTCTTGCTTTACTATTTCAATTTGTTGGAGATTGTATTTCTGAGTCAATAGTCATTTTCCTCTATGTTTTAAAGTGTTTGCATATTATTATAAATTGATCTCTAATTACTGCTTTGATTGTTTCCTAGTGGTTATGGTAAGTTGTGTTTTCATTGTCATTTGTTTCAAGAAACTTTTTAATTTTGATTTTTCTTTCTTCTAGTACCCACTTATGCTCAAGCAAGGTGTTGTTTAGCTTACAAATGTATGTGTTTTCTTCTTTATCCTCTTGTTATTAAATTCTAATTTTGTAGCATTGTGGTTTGTGGAAATGCTTTGTATTATTTCTATGTTTTTTAATTTATTTATGCTTGCCTTGTGACATAAAATGTGATCTATTCTGGAGAACTTTTCATGAATAGAAGAAGGTAGACTATGCTTTTTTGGGGAGTATTATTCTATAAATATCTATGTGATCGAGTTTGTTTATTGTTTGGTTTAATTCTTTAGCGTCTTTGTGACAGTTCTTTCAGAAAGTTCTAATTTTCCGCAAGAGTGGTGTATTGAAGTCTCCAGGTACTATAGCAGTGTTGTCTATTTCCTTTTTTTTTCTTTTTGTTAATGTCTGTTTTATATATTTTGCAGCTCTATCATTGGGTGCATAGATATTTATTATTGTTATGTCTTCTTGTCCTATTGACCATTTAATTATTATGTAGTGAATTTCTTTGTCGTTTGTGATGGTTTTTGCATTATATCTCTACTCCTGCTTTTTTTTTCTGGTTGTCATTTGCTTGGTATATTTTTTTCCCACCATTTTATTTTTAGTCTTTCTTTCTCTTCATTTTTCAGATGTGCCTCTTGTAGACAGCATATTGATGGATTTTGGGTTGTTGTGTTTGTTTTTTTTTGTTTTTGGGGTTTTTTTAGCCAATATGCTACTCTTTTTCTCTTTAGTGATGCATTTACACCATTTACATTCAGTGTGATTTTTTTTTAAAGCAAGGTTTTGTTGTTATATTGTTAAATTCTTTTGGTGTCAGTTATTTATTTATTTATCTATTTATTTATTTTTTGTTCTATCCTGCTTTCTGTGGCACTTAAGTAAGAAGGACGACTCTCGGTGTTTCCTGTAATGCTGGTCTTGTTTTTACAGACTCACTTAGGTTCAGTTTTTCTGGGAATATCTTGATCTCTCCTTTATATTTGATGGTCAATTTTGCTGGGTACAATATTCTTGGTTGACAGTTGTGTTCTTTGAGTGTTTGATATGCCATTGCATTGTCTTCTTGCTGTCATAGTTTCTGCTGAGAAATTGGCACTTAATCTTATTTGCTCTACATAATAGTTCACTCTTTATTTCTCTCGTGTTGTTTTCAGAATTCTCTCCTTATCTTTGGTTCTGGCAAATTCAACTATGATATGCCTTGATATTTTTCTTTTGGGGTCTATTCTACATGGTATTCTCTCAGCTTCTTGAGTATATATTTTCTCATTCTTCATTATTCCTGGAAAATTTTCTTCTAATAATTCTTCCATATTTTTTTCTGTTCCTTTAGTTGCTTCTTCCTATTCTGAGATTCCAATTATGCATATGTTATTTCTCTTGATAATGTCCCACATTATTCTTAGGTTTTCTTCTTTTTCCTTCCTTTCTGATTTGCTTTTTGTTCTAGCAGATCAGTGGTGACAATTCTATCTTCTATTTCACTGGTTTTATATTCCATCTCTTCAACCCTGTTCATGTGTTCTCCATCATGTTGACAGCATCTGGAACATAGGTCCTCATATTTTGGACTGTGATTTCTTGTTTTTCCAGAGCTTCTAATGACTCATTTTATCTGCATTGTTTTTGATTGGTTTTGTGTTTGGTTGTTTTTTTGTTTTGGGTTTTTTTTAAGCTCCTCCAGGTTTTTACTTGCATTGTCCTGTACTTCTTCAAGTTTGCCTTTCACTGAAAGTAACTATTCAATCATTGTTCTTTTAAATTCTGTGTCAGAAAGTTTCATCAGACTTTCTGGCTTCAGGATAGCCATTGATACTGTGTAATTTTGGGGGGTGACATCTTGCTTTGGGTATTTGTAGGGGGTGAGGAAGTCTGCTTCCTACGTGACACTGCTGTGTTAGAGGTTTTCATGTGTTAGGACAAATTAGGTTCCTGATCTGAATTCAATGCTCCATAAGAGGTGGGCCAGCTACCTTGCCTTGTTTCTCTCTGAGTTCTGACCCAAGGGAAGATCTGCTTCACTTCACTAGGAAAAAGGCCTGTGAAAGTGGCCTCCTCTGTGAGACAACTGCAGCAGCTATGGTAGCTCAAGGTGCTCTGGACAAAAGGTAGTTGACGGATTGGATGTGAGGAAACACAAGGCTGAGCACAGAAACCTAATTGGGAAACCAGGAGACCTTGCTTTTCCCTTCAAGAATGAAATCCAGCTGTCTTACATTGTTCCCGATACACGTTGACATCAGATCCTGGAGCAGACGTTGGCATCAGGTGTTGTGTTCCCAGCATGGGGCGTTGGTGTCAGGACCAGAGTTCTGGGTGCTGGGCCTCAGCATCAGGACTGAAGTTCTGGCCACTTGCCAGCAGCATCAGGACTGTATTTGTTTAATTTCTTGCTTCCATTCTTTATTCCATCATTTGTACTTTCTTTTGTAGCTGTTCATATGATTCCACATCAATATATTTCTCAGGAAATACCAAAAGAATGTCTGTCTGTGCTTCATTGATTATGCAAAGGCACTTGACTGTGTGGATCATAACAAACTGTGGCTGACTCTGAGAAGAATGGGAATCCCAGAACACTTGGTTGTTCTAAAGTGAAACCTATACTTGAACCAAGAGGCAGTCGTCAGAACAGAGCAGGGAAACACTACATTGTTCAAAATTGGGAAAGATGTACACCAAGGATGTGTCCTATCTCCACACCTTTTCAACCTGTATGCAGAACAGATTATCTGAGAGGCTGGGCTCTATGAGGAGAAGTGTGGCACCAGGATTGGTGATAAATCTAACAACAATCTACGTTATACAGATGACACAACCCTGCTTGCTGAAACTGAGAAGGATATGAAATGCTTGCTGCATAGAATCAAGGACTGCAGCCTTCAGTATGGATTGAAGCTCAATGTCAAGAAGACAAAGATTCTCACCCCTGGACCAATTGGCAGCATCAGGATGGATGGTGAAGACATTGAGATTGTTCACAGCTTTAGTTTGCTTGGCTCCATGGCCAACACTCTTGGCACTAGCAGCTAGGAAATCAAAGAACATATTGCAATGGGAAAGTCTGCTGTTAGGGACCTCTCCAGGGTACTGAAGAGAAATAATGTCACTCTGGAGACTAAGGTGCATCTGATATAGGCCATGGTCTTTGCAATCACTTATTATGAATCAGAGAGTTGGACAATGACTAGAAAGGATAGAAGGAGAATTGATGCCTTTGAGCTGTGGTGCTGGAGAAGAGTTTGAATGTACCATGGACTGCCAAGGAAACAAACAAATTCATCCGGGAGAGGGTTAAACCAGGCTGCTCCTTGGAGACAAGGATTCTGAGGCTTTGTCTAACATACTTTAGTCATGTTGTAAGGAGGGACAGATCCTTGGAGAGGGACATCATGCTTGGGAGAGTGGAAGGATGGTGCAGGAGGGAAAGACCCTCTATGAGGTGGATTGATTTAGTGGCTGTGGTAATTGGGATGGGTGTGTCAGAGGCAGTGTGATTGGCACAGGATAAAGCAGGATTTAGGGCTGTTGTACATAGGGTTTTTATGAGTCGCAAGTGACTTGAGGGCACATAACAACAAAAACAACATCTCTCGCCTATTCATTGGGTCTGTAATTGCTCTGATTTTTAAGGAGAAGGCTTATTTTTCTTTTTCACAATGTTTAATGCTGGCTGCTTATTTCCCATTATGTAATATTTTTCTTGGTATATGTAAAGGCCTTTCTGTTGTGTTTGAGTAGATTCTTTACCTTTATGAGGTTATTGATTATTTTCAGACTTAAAGTGTTCCTTTTATGGGCGAGGACAATTTTTATACCAGCAGTCCACCTGTGCAATGAAAATGCTCACTTTTCCTAAAATTCTTCTACTTATTATCTCTTGACTACAGTGCGCCTCTGCAGTAATCTTGCCTGAGTGCTGCCTGCCTCTTCTGAAGTTTATAATTGTCTTTTGTAGAACACAGTGTGGACTGAGATCACCGCCTAGCCTGCTAGAAATCTCCACTGACTGTATTCTCCTTCTCTAAAGTTTATAATTGTCCTTTGTGGTGCTAGTGCACATTCCATCTTCCCCGTGGCTGCTGCATTCTCTCCCCTTCAGTAGGTTTTCAAAGGCAGTAAATGGCATGGGAGGAGACTTCCTGTCCTTTTTCCATAGAACAGCTAATAGATTCAAACCAATTGCCTCAAATGTTGTAGTGTAATTACTTTTCAGTAGGCCACCAAATCTTCTTGACTTATTTCTAGGTAGTGTTTTAAATCTCACTCATGTTCTAATTCTGTTTTTCCATAATTTATTTATTTTGCCTCTATACTTAATTTCAATAAATGTTACCCTGTTTTATAATCTCTCTTATAAATCTTTTTATGAGAGGTAAAATAATGAAGTAACATTTGTGTAACACAGAAATTTTTATTTTTTACAAGGAGATTAAATCAGTTAAGTGGGGAAATGAAAGTCTCTTTAACAAATATGTTAGTAAAATTGGAAAACTATCTGCATAAAACTCAAGGAAGACCCACACCTCACACCATACACAAAAACCAATTCCTAGTAGATCTAGGACCTGGGAGTAAAGCAAAGGATTATAAAATTCATCAAAGAAAAGCTTGGAAGAACTCTAGAAACCCTTATCCACAGAATTAAAAGTCTTCCAAGCATCCTGAAAAACCTTCAAATGGGAGAGGATAAAACAGATGAATGGGATCTTCTAAGAATCAAATCCTTATGCACATCTAAAAACTTCTCCAACAGGGTAAAAGGCAAAGTCACACATTGGGGAAAAAATATTTGGTAATGACTTCTCTGATAAGGGACTTGTGTCTAGAATTTATGAAATACACTAGCACCACAACAAGATAAAGGTAAACAGCCCAATCACAAAATAGGCACAGGATATGAACAGACACCTCACCAAAGAAGACATTCAGATGGTGAACAAACACATGAAGAAGTACTAATAATCCCTAGCTCTACATGAGATGTAAATCAAAGCAACTATGAGATATCCTCTCACCCCATTGCAACAGAGCAGCAAAAAACAAATGCTGGCAATAATGTGGAGAGAAGGATACTCTTATTCACTGTTGATGGGAGTGTGAAATGTTGAAACCGCTATGGAAGGCAATATGACACTTTCTCAAAAAGTTGGAAATAGAAATACCATTTGACCCAGAAAGTCTACTACTGAGAATATACCCTACAGAAACCATAACTGCCATCCAAACAGATATAGTGCACCTATGTTTATTGCTGCATTGTTCTTAATAGCAAAGAGATGGAAACAACCTAAGTGACCATCAACAAATGAATGGATAGAGAAGCAGTTATATATTTGTATAATGGAATGCAACACAGCACTGAAAAACAAGGAATTCATAAAATATTATTCAAAATGGGTGACCCTGGAGGACATTATGCTAAGTGAAATATCTTGGTCACAAAAGGACAAATACTGCATAATGCCCATGTTCTAAAAGAGGACTGACATGGGGATTAGGAGGAAACAATGAAAAGTGGGGATTAATAATGTAAAATGCATTGAAACAGATGAGTGAAAGAACTGTTTAAAAGGTATATATGATTAGGTATCATTTGCATGACAACAGTCCAGAAGGAGAGGTGTATAGCAAAGTGGACTGGGAAGGGGGGGAGGGATGAAACTGTGCAACAAGGAATGAATGAAAATCCAATTTTTTCGTAAACTTTCATTAAAACCTCAATAAAAAATTACAAAGAAATAAATAAACCCAGAAACACTAATTATAATATTTAATAACTATAATAATATTCAGGCAAGGCAGACTTGGCCTAGGGTTTAAGGCAGCAGAGGGCTTCAAGTCCGGAAGGGGAAGAGGGGAGAGACGGCGGCCATGTTCTCCCAGGTTTGCTCCGCGAAGGGTTGCTATGGCCCTGTTTGCCAGAGAGAGCATTATGCTGTGTGCGTGGGTGTTGTGGCAGTTTTCGGCCTTGAAGGACTATTCTGCTTCCAGGAGCCAAGCTAGTGAAGCTTGGCCTAGAGTTTAAGGGAGCAGAGGACTTCAAGCCCAAAAGGTCGCTCAGGCCTGTGGCCCTCGGGCCAGTCTTTTATTGTTTTTGTTCAGACATTCCTCTAGGTTGTATAGCCCTGGTGTACAAGTTGCCATACCAAGGTCACTTGTGGTTGCTGTGAGGCTGAACACTGTGACACTGATGTGTCAAATGCGTTAATGGTTGGCTACCCAATATGGACAGAGAGTGGGGTGGAGCTCCCCGATTAAAACAAGCTTGGAAGAAGGAGTGGCATCCACTTCCATAATAGTTTGCCTCCGGAAACCCTATGAAGCTGGAGAGAGGATGAAAGGCACCCAAGCGTCGAGGACCTCTCCTTCATAGGGTCTCCATGAGTCATCTGTGACTCGACAGCACTTAATAACAACAACAACAACAACAACAACAACAACAACATCCTTGTCATCTCTTGAGACCCTTTACTTCGGTCACTATGTCAATCTATCTCTTTGGGGGTCTTCCTTCCTTTCCAAGCGTGATTTCCCTTTCCAAAGAATAGCATCTCCCAGTGACATATTCAAAGTATGACAGACAAAGATTTGCTATCCTTGCCTTTGAGGTGCACTCTGGATCCACCTTTTTCAAGATATATCTGTTTGTTCTTTTGGCAGTCCATGGGATACTCAGTACTCTTCCCCACCACCGCAGCTCAAAGGCATCAGTCTTTGTGCATTGTCTACCTCTCAGATAAATAGCAAGTTATTGAAATGTCATGACCTGAATTAGGCACTTCTTAGTCTTCAAAATGATATAATTATAGATTCCTGACAATGGACTTGCCCAGTGCAGTACCTCTCCTGATCTCCTAACTATAATACCAAGTGTGTTGATTGTGAATCCAAGTAAGACGAAACAATTGACAGGTTCAATCTTTCTTCAATCTTCTTTATTCATTGTTTAGTTTTCACTCACATGTGAGGCAACAGAAAATACCATGATGCAAAAAAAGTGTATCAAATGAGGAAGTGGCCATGTCTGATCTCCATTAACTCAAGGACTTACCAATTTTCATTAAAACATCAACAGCATAACACTGATATCCATGAGATCAGACTTGCCTCAATGCTCCTGTACTTCCTTACATAAACTCTGACACCTTCTCTCCTTGGGCTTTCAAAACCCAGCTACTGAATCTATTTACAGTGGTCACACAAAAGTCACAGATAATTCAATTTCAGTGTATTTTCATAAAGTTAATGATTTCTAATTCAGGTAAGAAATCAGGTGGAATTTTTCAGTTAGGACACCTTCTGAGGCATGCTCAAAGGTCTTTTGGGCTTTAGCCTCACCGTTTTGGTCAGTTTTACACAAGTCTTTTAATTCTGCCCATTATGGCATCTATCCTTAACCCCCACCAGTGAGCTCGGTGAAGATCATTACCTCTGGCTTGTGGGACAGCAGTTCCAGTTCAACTCTATCTTTTGCCCATTGCTGGTTCTTCACTATCTTTATTGCTGCTGCTGCTGTTGCTGCTGCTGCTGCTGCTGCTGCTGCTGCTACCATTACTGTTGCTGCTGCTACTGGTTTTGATATATCTTGTCAGGAATCTCAAGCTCAGAAGGCCACATTGTACTCTCTGTACCTTCTTTCTTGATATAAATAAGATTCCTGATTTCTACCTCTGAATCTGTTCAATTTAAGCATGGAAAGATGAAAAAAGGAACCAACTTTATAATAGTCACATGTTTTTTGCTCAAAAGATGCTACTTACCTCTTTCACATCATGCTACCCATCTCTGCAGCAAAAGTCTATGGCTAAGAAAACCATTTCAATCAATCAGTCTACTGCACCACAAATGAACTGGATCAGATATACCTTAGTATTTTAAGGGATATACTTGTTCTTTAGTGTTTTGAGAGGCCCTTGACAACAGATTTTCCCTAAGCAATGCATCCTTTCTTTTCTTGACCTTTTTTTCATAACTGTTGACTGTGGCTTGAAGTAAAATACAATCATTGACAATACCAGTCTTCTTTCTATTTATCATAATGCTACTTATTTGTCTAATTGGGAGAATTTTTTGGGTTTTTTACGTCAATGTGTAATCCATATGGAAGATTATAGTCTTTAATCTTTTTAATTAAGTGCTGTGCATACACATACAGCACTAACACAATTTTCCTACCCTTATGACTGACCCTTTCATTGATCCTCTTTTATTGCATCACACAAATTTCTTCCTTTTATTTTTTCCAAGCAAGGAACATGGTTACACATCATCCATTAAGAATGTCTGTACTTTAGTCTATTTGGATAATCTTGCTACTGAAATTGGTGAGTACCTTCTCCATGGAGCATAGCAGATACAAAATCCTGCCAAGAACTACTACCCTGTGCACAGAAGGCTACTCTGTACAGCAGCCTTGAAAATGGGCCACATGGCCACAGGAGCAGCCAGAAAGGAAGAAAGAGGAGTGAGGCCAAAATTCAAGTTAGACATTTTACTTCAGTCCTTAACAAGTGAGGTCATTTTCCATATGTTCCCTGCTTCCAATAGATTCAAAATTTCTTAAATGTCCAGTACTCAAAAAGCTGAATCCATCTGATGAGTCATACAAGGTAGAGAAATGGCCCATGACATTCTAGCCCTGTTATCTGGTGTTGAAGTTACTATAACTCTAAGAATCAGTTGTGGCATTGTCCTTACGGTTTGCCCTCCACATCTATGAGCTGTTTGTTCTTAGAGATGAAGTATCTAGAAAGTCTACCTCTTTATTATCTCTGAGGCAGAAGGGTATGGAAGAGAGAAAGTTCTGAAGATAGACTTAGTAAATTACAGTCTCATCTTTGACACTGACCATCTTCATGATTTGTCGTTTCCATGTCATGCTTGATTAGATGTGAAAATAATAACTACCCCATATTCAGAGTGGTTGCAAATATTTAATGTAGTAAATAATATGAAATATCAAGAACAGGCACAGGAGGAGGGGAGAAGAACAGGCCCAGGTCCTTGAGAAAATGAGCATTTTATGCACGTAAACTATTATTATCCTTGCTTTCACATTTAAAAGATCTCACATAAAAATGAATTTTAAATTATCTACATCTAATTCTTCAATCACAATCCCTATGTTCTTACAAAATGTTTTTCACACAACCATATTTATTATTTGGTTTATTGATACTGTTTTTGTTCCTTCTGCTTGAAATGCCTTCAATGACTTTTTTTTTTAATTATTATTATTTCTTGATACATCCTTCAAGTTGCAACACAAAGACAATCAAACTCAGGAAGTCTTCCCATACATATCTTATTTGATGAGATAAGTGTTCATTTCTTCATATTTTAAATTCTCGATTTAAAATAGTAGTAACACCATTCATCAAAAACTCTAACAGGTATCAAGAAACTTTTCTATATTAACCCTTCCAGTGAAAGTTTCTCTGACCTTTTAAGGAACATTGGGATTTTGATTTTTTTTTTCTCCAATAACTATTTCTTGAATGAAACAAGTCTATCTCCAATTTCGATTGTAAGTTCTTTGAGGACTATGATTAAGTTGATTGACTTAGGTTATCTCTAATAACATAATTTTACAGAGGTTTATGTTAGTTGCCAACAAGTCAATATTTACTTACAATACACTTTGTATGCAAAGTAGAACTCTTTAAGACAATTTTCAAGACTGTAAACTTTTAGAAGCAGTTATATAGGATTTTCTTCCATGTACTTCTTAGTTGAGTCTCCCTTACAAATGTTTTGTCTAGAGGTCGAACAGGTAAACTTAGATACCACCCAAGGTTAGTTTCAAATAAATGCTGACTGAAATTATAAATTAACTACAAAATGTATTGGAAAAAAAAATTATTTTAAATGTATTAGAATACTGGCCTTGAACACAAGCACATAAAAATTCATTCAACCTAGATTACTTCAGAGATAGATATGGAGGAAATCTGATTCCACAAATGTTCTTTCATCAGTGGGCTAAAATTCTTAGAACTTCTCTTACTCATTTATTTATGCAGTGCTATGACTCACGATTGTAAAATTTAATTAAATATGACTCCTAAACAACAAAATTCTTCTTTTGGTTGATTATACTTAGCTCCACTGAGTCTAGATATTGATGACAAAGGATATCTATCTCTAAATCTCCATTATGCCTGTTTATCATGAGAGAATTATCTCATATATAGTTTGCATGGAAATTGAAGAAAAGGTGGGCAAGTTTAAAGGCACTAAACATCAGAGGTGTCCTGGAGAAGTGATGAGCACCATCGTGAAAGAAAAGAAACATTATTGGGGATGATAAAATCAAAATGAGTCTTCTCAGTAGACAGCTTATTGAGTGCCTAGCTACAGGAGAAGCTTTGTCAATACTGTTGTTAATCATTGAAATTATTGAAAGCTTGTTAATTATTCAATCAACCTTAAATTGAATTTAATTTCTCTACTTGTCATTGTTGTTAGGTCCAATTGAGTCAACTATATCTCATAGCTACTCTAGGAACAATAGATCTGAATTCTGCCTTATTTATGCCATTCTTATCATTTCTGCTCACCTTGAGCTTATTGCTGCAGTTGCTATGCCAATCTATCCCATTAAAGTTCTTTCTTTCCTTCACTAACATTTCACCTCTGCAAGAATGATGTATGTTTCCAAGGACTAGTCTCCCTAAACAACATATCTGAAGTATATGTGATAAAATTTCACCATCTTTGCTTCTAAGGAGTACCCCGGTTGCACCTTCCTCAAGACATATTTGTTTGTTCATTTTGCAGCCTGTAGAAAATGTAATACTCTTGACCAACATCATGACTCAAAGACATTAATTCTTCTTCTGCCATTCTTATCCAATGTACAACATTCAGATGCATAGCAAAGTAATTGAAAAGACCATGTCTTGAATCAGTCTTTACACTTCTCTATTTAGTAGCTACAAATTTGTAGAAAAACCTTCAAACTTTATCTCAGGTTTCTGCATCTGTACAATGAAGAGGGCTTCATCTTATTTTTATATTGATTAGATTAAATAAAATATAATATACAGTGTATGTTCAATAAATGTTGTTCATCTTATCTCCTTTCTTATCTATGTACAAAGCAATTCTTCATTTGGATTCACTTCTAACTCATATAGTTCTTTGCGTCAAAATTGTTATTGTTATGTGTGTCAAGTCAACTATTATTCATAGTTGCCCTATGAACAATAACCCTGCTCTGTCCTAGGCCTGTCTCTGACACAACTGACCCCATTGCCACAGATGCAGATAGTGACAATCCATCTCATCTGGGGTCTTTCTCCCTTGTGCTGACCCTCTACCCTTCCAAACATGATAGTCTTCTCCAAGGACTGGTCATTCCTGGCAACATGCCCAAAGTATATGAGATAGAGTTTTAAAGTCTTTCCTTCCAAGGAGAAACCTGACAGATACAGCATCAAAATATTCAAGGGTATTTGTTCAAGAAGTTATTCAAATGCAAGCTAGAAGAATAAGAACTGTAAGTGAGATAGAGATATTCTGTATGTGTTACCCCAGATATAGTATGAACTGGAATCTACCACTGTGTAAGCATGCTGTGTCAAGTCAGTTCATTCTGGTACCGAGATCTGAAAGAGACCAGCCTCTCCTTGAAGTTAGAGCTTCTGCAATCACTGTTTTCAGCAGTGCTGCACACAAGAAGATTTATACAGAGTACAGAGTACCGCGATAGAGACAGAGACAGAGTACAGCCAACTGGCCTCCAGGACCTACCCGTTGATAAACACAAAGAGGTTCCACAAAGGAACACAGAAGGAGTCCCAGAGTGTAGGCTAATACTGCAGTAGACCTGTCAAAGGAGGAGATAAGCTTCTTTTAAACATGCAAATTTTAAATTATCTGATTCTCAGGCATGGAAGAGAGTCAGGGACAACTGGAAATGTGGAATTTCCAATTACAAAAGGTCCTATTCAGAGCTGCATGCCCTGTTGCATAACGAGGGAACAAGGGAGACATTTGATGACATTAAAAAGCCTTGAGCTCAAAACAAATGAACATGACTTTCTTTGCTTTGTCTACTGACCTGTCCTTTAAGTTCTGTCCTGTGTGATGGGGTTATGAAAACAAGTGGCTGTTTATTCCACACTGCCTAGGCAGAAAGTTTGCTTATGGACACAAACCTGCAGGCAGCTCTGGGTTAGGTTTCCTCTATAGTTCAAGTATGCATTTAATCTGGACATCGGAAGATCTACAGTGAATATTCAATTGGATTAATCATGGGGTTGTATAATTTGATAGGTGGGGAGTGAGGGAAATTGGAAGTATCAGTTCTCGAAATCAGTGTATACGAATTTTATAAATAAACTAGTATTTTTTTTTACAGCAGTAATAAAGCCAATGGCTATTGTTGCTTGGTACTTCTTTTTTGTTATCTCAATGTGACAAGCCTAGAGAATTGCTATGGATTTTCTATACTAACAATGAATATTATGTAGTTCCAATTTCCAATCTGGAATCCAAAAAAGAAGAAATAATGTGTTGTTAAGATGATGAATGATTTAAGTCTCACAACTGATTGAAAGATGAAATTAAATATTGTTATGATATTTAAAAAATATTCAATTATCTAAAACAGAAATATAAACTATGTGATACTCAGCTCTTGCCCTCATTTTCATATCAAATTCAATACAAGTTTTTGTTCTACATCATTACTACCCAATTGTGACCTCATAGATTCATGTTGTTGCCACATGCCATTGTGTTAATTATGACTCATTGTGACCCTGTCAGTATCAAGCATGGACTTTGCCCTATGCTGTACTGTCACTGTATCAAGCCATCTTATTGAAGAGATTCTTTTTCTTTCTCACAACCTCCACTTTTCTCAGTATGATGTATTTTTCAAGGACTGGTCCCGCATGACAACCTGGCCAAAATACGTGAGATAAAAGTTCACCATCTTTGCCTGTAAGAAACACTCTCCAAGACAGATTTCTTTGCTCTTTTTGTCAGTCCAAGAGATATCTAGTCCTCTTCACAAACACCACAATTCAAAGGCATTTATTCTTCTTCAGTCTTCTTTAATCATTACCCAAATTTTAGATGCATATGAATTAATGGAAAATTGTATGGTTTGGATCAGGTACATCTTGGTCTTTAGATGCATATTGTCATTGTTTAGCTTTGGAGAGGTCTTTGACAGAAGATTTTACCAATTAAACACATCTTTTGATTTATTGACCACTGTTATGGATATTGACTGTGAATCCAAGTAAAAGAAAATTGTTGACAGTTTCACTCTTTTCTCTATCATAATATATATACATACACACACACACACATATACTTACATATGTATGTGTGTATATATATATATATATGTATATTTATATATATTTATATATATGTGTGTATATGTATGTATATATGTGTGTATATATACACATACATATATATATATATTAGACCAGTGGTGATTTTGGATTTTGTTGGTGTTGATATGTAACCTATTTTGAAGGCTATAATTATTTCTCTTCTTCAACAAGTGCTTCAAGTCTTCTTCACTTTCTGCAAATAAGGTGTGTGAATGGCGTAAGGTTTTGGTGTGACATTCTTCTAATCCTAATGCCATATTCTTCTTTATAGAGTCCAGGTTTTCAAATGATTTGCTCAGCATACAAATTGAATAGTTACAGGGGAAGAATATAGCCCTGTGACACATTCTTCTCAATGTTAGAATAACCTGTCACTCTTCACACAAATGCCTTTGAATAGTCAATAAAAGACAAGTAAATATATTTATGGTATTCTTTGCTTTCAGCCAAGATTCAAATCACAGTAACGACAAGGTAATAGGTTCTATCAACCCATAGATTCTAAAGTGTCCTGAGAGTTTCAGTCTCTGAGATTACATCTGGCAAAATTTCAGAACACTCGTGGGTAAGCAACATGATCCTGAACTGAGCTTTCATTTAATAAATTATTCTTTTAAGTTGGATGAGTAAGGATATCTTAAAATGCATTATTTAATTATTTATTCTGCAGAGAAAACCTACTTGAATAAAGAAAAAGAAATGAAGAGAAAATGTCTAAAGATTAGTAAGTGGCATTGCTTTGCAAACAGTGAATGTTCATTGACCTTCATCATACACTTTCGTGTCAGCTCCTCTCAGAGAATGTTTCCTAGGCAGTCCTTTCCATTGGAATCCTCTTCCTTCACTATCATGGCGTGCAGAGAATGGCCCACAAAAGAGATCACCTGAGTCCTCTAACCCACTGCCATCCAGTTGAGTAGAATGTGCAACAACCTTCCACAGTGTTTATGAGGTTATTAGTCTTTTAATTAATTTCCCTTCCTTCTCTCACAGAACAGCTAGTGGATTTCAGTTCCTAAACTTTTGGTTAGCTGTTTGCCACATTATGGAACACAGTTGTTGTTGTTGTTGTTATGTGCCGTCGAGTCGTTTGTGACTCATAGCAACCCTATCTACAACAGGCCTAAACCCTGCTCTATCCTGTGCCAATCGCATTGCCTCTGACACACCCATCCCGATTACCCCAGTCACTGAATCAATCCACCTCATAGAGGGTCTTCCCCTCCTGCTCCGTCTCTCTACTCTCCCACGCATGATGTCCCTCTCCAAGGACCTGTCCCTCCTTACATGTCCGAAGTATGTCAGACGAAGCCCCAGAATCCTTGCCTCCAAGGAGTAGCCTGGTTTAACCCTCTCCAGGATGAATCTGTTTGTTTTCTTGGCAGTCCATGGTACATTCAATACTCTTCTCCAGCACCACAGCTTCTATCCTCCCTAGTCATTGTCCAACTCTCTGATGCATAACAAGTGATTGCAAAGACCATGACCTTTATCAGGCACACCTAAGTCTCCAGAGAGATTCCATTGCTCTTGAGTACTTTAGAGAGGTCCCTAAGAGCAGGCTTTGCCATCACAATACGTTTTTTGATTTCCTGGCTGCTGATGCCAAGAGTGTTGACCGTGGAGCCGAGCAAACTGACGCTGTGAACAATCTCAATCTCTTCGCCATCCATCCTGATGCTACCAATTGGTCCAGTGATGAGAATCTTTGTCTTCTTGACATTGAGCTTCAGTCCATACTAAAGGCTGTAGTCCTTAATCCTCTGCATCAAGTGCATGAGGTCCTCCTCAATGGAACACAGCAGCACTCCCAAAATATCTGTGTCCAAGGCTTCATGAGAATTAGAAAAGAGATTGAGTTTATTAACAACTTCAGCTTGCTTGGTTCCACAATGAACACTTTTGACACCAGCAGTCAGAAAATCAAAAGATAAATCACATTAGAAAAACATGCTGTCATTTACCTATCCAGAGGGCTAAAGAGCAATGATGTCAGTCTGGAGACTAAAGCATGCCTGACCCAGGCCATGGTTTTACAATTACTTGTTATGCATCAGAGAGCTGGACACTAACTAAACAAGATAGAGCAAGAATTAATGCCTTTGAGTTGTGGTGCTGGAGAAGAGTGTTGAACATACCATGGATTGACAGCAGAACAAGCAGGTCAGTCTTGGAGAGGGTTAATCCAAGCTGCTCCCTGGAGTCAAAGATTTAAAAAAAAAAAGTAATTTTAATAAAAATTTACAGAGACTTAGGGTTTTCAGTCATTCATTGTTGCACTTTTCTCCCTGCCCACCTGCTCCCCCCAGGAGGCAAGGATTTTGAAGATCTGTCTCATATACTTTGGGCATGTGGCCAGTAGGTACCAGTCATTGAAGAAGAACTTCATGCTTGGAAGGGCGGAGGGAGAGAGCAGGAGAGGAGGATTCAGGATGACATGGATTTACTCAGTGACTAGAGAAATGGGTCTAGATCTGTCAGAGACAATGAGATTGACTCAGAATAGGAAGAGTTCAGAGCTGTTGTACAAAGGGTTGCTATGAGTTGCAGGTGACTCAGTGGCATATAATAACAACAACAGCAAGGCTTTTGAAATATTGATTTTTTTAAATAATACCATTAATATATTAAAAACACACATATTGTCTAATATCCGAGAATTTTTTATTTCTCCACATACTAGTTTCTTTTTTAAAAAAAAATTTATATTGGTTTGCCTACAAAGTTTTTATACATTGTGTTTTACACTATTGTTCATTCACATTGTGCTTTGTACAATCATTCCCATTCATTATGTGCATATCAGTGTCTTCATATCTTATGTCTGCTGTAGGAATTTCCAGAAGCAAGTCAATGTACTCCTTCAGAGGGATAATTGTATCAAGAAAATGTATGGGTTGTTTTGGTTTTGGGTTTTTTGTGTTGGTTTTTTTCTTTTCTTAATGTGTAAAAACATTTATATTTAAGAAACATAGTTTTCCTGTGCAAAGAAAAAAGATAATTACTTACATGCCAACTTAGAATGGGAAAAATGAGGTTGCTAAAAAAACAATCACAATGGAAATCTTGTGTTCCTCATGCACATGATTCAGTTAGAGACATGAAATTTTAAAGAATCTGCATCCACGGGAATGAAGCCAGCTCCTCTCTCCTGCACATCCTCTGTGGATTAATCATCATGCCCCTGGTAACCGCAATGTGTGACTACTATGTAAGGCGCCTTCTTTCCTGAAACAATGAAGTTCTGTCCGATTGTCTTTGGGAGGCATTTACAGCTCGAGGACATTGCTCCGTTTAATTGAAAATACTCTTCGCTGGCTTTTTAGGGGAGGATGTGGCTGGAGGGGTCTTGAGCCAGATTGTGCAATAACAGATGTTGCAGTGGGACACTTAGTGTGGGGCACTGCCAGGGACATAGTTTGGAAGGTAAGGACGACAATAGTGTGTCTCAAAACTCCCAGTGTGACCACATTCATCCATTACCCTACTACAGGCATGTAGACCACGGTGTCATAATCTCGGAGCCCTTGTGGTTCACCTCCATGTAATGACTGTGTGAGAAGAAGGGATTGTGGGAGCTGCATCTCTTTGTCTCCAGCACTGATGAGATGAAATAGTTTCTTTCTATTCTTCTGGCTGGTTGAGCCCTGGAATGTGGCAGCTGTGCCCCAGGGGCCACTGCAGAGTGTACAAAGCAGCATTGTCCTTCCCAGAAGGAGGTGGCAGTCACCTTGCACAGTAGGCTTGTTCTCCCCACCCTCTTAGTCTCAGGGCAGTAACCAAGAGTTCTTAAAATAACAAACATCTCACTGTGTTCTTCCTACGCAAACCCCAGAATTCCAGTACCCTCTGACTTGACTGTACAGGTTTGAGACCACAGCATGGAATCTCAACATCCAAAGACATCTCTCACCCTACCCACCATGCCTTTAGAACTGGCTGGAGCTTATACGTCCATAAGAGCAGCTAAACCCCAAGAAGTGAAGTGCAGAGAAGTTCAAGGATATGGAGTTGGGCATTCTTGGGCTCCCTTTTGGAAATATACAATTACAATGGGAAATGGCACTCTGAGCCTCCTGTGGACAGAGTTTCACTTCCCTGTGTGTAGGTGGACCACTCTGCTTAGGATTTAACCACCGCCAACTCTCCCTGACACAGAATGAAAAGGTAAGAAATGAGGAAAGGCAAAAGTGTTGATAATGTTTACAACATACATTTCTTTCATATCACCTTTCCTGCTTTCTGAAAGTAATCCTGGGGAAAGGACAACTTTAGGGGACATCTGCTGTCTTGGAAAATTTAAATAATAAAATACTGGGAATCAAAACATTTCCTCTTATTCTGGATCTGCTCCCTGAAAACTGTATGGCTCTGAAGGGATTATTGAACTCTTTTGCATCTGTTTCCTCGCTTAAAAATAAAAACTAACAATACACTTGCCTTCATGCCATGTACTTAGTCTCTTCTCACTGCCATCCAACTCATGGAAGATCTTCCATTGGGTTTACAAGGCTGTAAGTTACAGAAGAGGAGATTGCCCATCTTTCTCAAAAGGAGGCTGGATTCCAACCACCAGAGGGGTGTGAGAAGGGTGTGACCTTTGAGCTACCAATGTAACTTCCTACATACGAGGCCACCTTTGTTGTTGTTCTTGTGTACCATTGAATCAGTACTGACCCCTAGCTGACTTTCCAGTGGGTTTTCAGAGGCAGTTAATTGCACAGGAGATTCCGCATCCTTCTCCTGCACAGCAGCTGGTGGCCTCAAACCGCGTGCCTTTGGGATTGCAGTGTAGCTTCTTGCCTCTAGGCCACTAGAGCTCCTACTAGGCCACTAGAGCTTCCAATGGACAGAGTAACTAATTGTTTTATTTGCATTCAAGTTGATTTTGTAAAGAGCTCTGATTATGTAGTGTGTCTACTGACTCAAAGCTCAGTGGTTTGAATCCACCAGCTGTTCTATGGTGGTACAACTGGCCGTAAAGAGTTACAGCCTCCCAAGCCCTAATGGAGGCTCACTATGACTTGGGATAGACTCAGAGACAATGAGCAAGTCAATTCCAACTGTGAGTCAACCTGTTCGAGCAGAGTAAAACTCTGCTCTATAGAACTGTCAAGGTTATGACTGCTTTTCAGAAGCGTATCACTAACTAGGTTTGTCTTCCAAAGTACCTAATAGTGGGTTTAAACTCCCAACCTTCCAGTTAGTAATTAATGAGTAATGAATGATTTGTACTTACCTCAGAGTTTACTGGGGGACTGAAATGAATCTGTGATCTATCACTACCATTGAATCCAATCTAACAGCCCTATAAGGACAAAGCAGAACTGGCATCTTAATTCTCCAGAGCTGTAAATCAGATTGCCACTTCTTTCTCCCACAGAGCTGCAAGTGGGTCCAAACCACTGACTTTTTGGTTAGTGGGAAATGTCTTACCCACAGCACATGAGATGCCCTCATATCTGTGTCTATACAATTCAGAAGCATAATGAAGGTATTTGCTCCAGAGAAGAGCCCTGAGAAGGACTTCATAAAATGTGAGGTGTGGAACATTGATCATGTGACCTATTAACAGGTATACTGTGGAGAGAACTCCGTGGAGAAATTTTCAGGACATTTTGAGTTAATCACATTTAAATGGGCTCTTTCCTCTAGGCCTTCTCAGAGTGTACTATAAATTTCCAAGAAACATAAATACAGCTTTTTCTAAGCCCATTTGATCATTGATTACTTTTTACAAGATTCCCAAGAGGCACAGATATATTAAATAAATACAGTTGAGTAAATACTGGTTTTTGACATCCATATAAAGAGGATGGGACCCTAGTATGAAATAAACTCTTTGGTTTCAGGGGCCAGACACATGTTTCCTTACCCTTTGCTAGATATTTTCACACAGCTACTACTACTGCAGGTTACCTTAGGCAAGCCATATGCTATTTGGAAGGCTCACTTGTCTTTAGTTTATAAAAGGGAGGAAATGTTAGCAAAGAGAATTCATTCATCAGCTCTTTGAGCTTCTATTCCATCAACATCTTTTGGCGGTGACAGATTCGCATCACATGACATCAAGTGCCTAGGCAGGAGCCATATCACAGATGTGTCAAAGTCAGAAAACAAGTGCAGCCTCTGGGCATAGGAGGTGAGGCAAAGATCTCTCAGGGCATTTATCTCAGGACCTGAAATGCAGAGAAATGTTTGCACAGAGTAGGTAGGCAACAACAGAGAAGCAGAAACTGTCTTACTCAAAATTCAAACACCTGTTTAATCTGGCTATCTGACGGCACTGAGAATCAGCAGCAGGTCTTTGTTCTTACTTATCTTCATACATATGAACATCATTTGCAACAAGCCTTTGCTATATTTTTGGAGACACTCGCTGGTGGGGGTTTCAAATGATACCTGGCATTAATGTTTCCTAGTATCTTGGAAAAAGAGCTTATTTCTTGGAATTGTGTCCCATTTATCTGAGGATTGGTGTCAGCTTACTTTTTCCCAACTCAAGGAGACGTGTACTTGTTTTCCAGGACAGCAGAGTAAATCAGTGACAAACTCAGGATGAACCCGTCCTGAGGAGCTCAAGGCACATGTGCTGATTTGGATCAGCAATCGGAGCCGGTCACACACTGAAAACTTGTTGCCGTTGAGTTGGAAAAGACTCACAGCTCAGCCTCGAGAGGTATTCAGAGGCTATAAATCACAGGGGAGGAGACTGCCCACTTCCTCTCCTGAAGCAGCTGGACAATTTGAACTCCCTGACTTTGAGTTGGCAGCACAACTCCCTACCAACTAGGCCCCCAATCTCACTAAGCCTATCACAGAATCCTGTCAATTTCTCTTATGTCAGTTTATCTTCTGGATTCTTGAATTCTAAATTCACTTCCAGAATTTCTCTGCTGAGAAACAAAAAGCAAGAATAATGTCCCAAAAGAAATTTGTATGTCCTCCATTGAGGCTTTCTTTGAAACTTAAGATTGTTGAGACTTTGAAAAAATTTTTTCGTTCATTCTTTAATCTACTCATTCGCAAAGAATAACTCAAGGCCTCTTATAATATGAAATATGTTATGTGTCGTCAAGTCGCCTGTGACTCATTGTTACCCTATGTGCAATAGCTCTGAAGTCTGCCCTGTCCTGAGTCAACCTCACTGACTCCAATACACCTGCACTCCTTGCCCCAGTTACTGTGCCACTGCACCTCATCCGGGATCTTCCTGTGAGATATATTTATGATCAAAGGCTGAATAATATCTGGTTCTTGTCCACAAGAAGTTCGCATTTGACTAAGGGAAATGAGCAGGAGTGGCATCCACTTTCTAAACAACATGCCTCTGGAAAGTCTATGGACTTGGAGAAATTACAAGAGTTATAGAAAGACTTCAAGTATTTTGTTCATAGAGTCTCTATGAGTCATGCTCAACTCAACGGCAACAAACAAAAACAATTATGATAAAAAAAATCATGGAAAATGACATAAGGGACACTACAGCAGCTCAAAAGGACTAAATCAAGTCTGAGGAGAGACTTTGCTCTGAAGTCTATTTAGTTAAGACTTGAAGAATGAAAGTAACTAGCCAGGTGAAGGAGATGAGTAAATAGAGATGCTTATTCTGCTCTTTTCATCTAGTATTAATTTCTTTTGTAGCAATTTGCTTCTAATTTTGTTGTACAAAACAAACAAAATATTCTTTTACAACTCTGGAGGTTGGGAGTTTAAAATAGGTCTTGGGAAGCTGTGCTTAAGATAATTGCAAGGTTCTGTTCCTTCTGGTAGCTCTAGAGCATGAGCTGTTCCCTTGCGTTCTCCTGATTATACCAAGTGTGCACATTTTGACCTCTATTCAGCACCCAGATCATCTGAGCCCCTACTGCTCTCGTCACTTTTTAGTCTCTCTCTTTTGTTAGGACTCTTGCGGATAAATTAGTCCTAACTGAAAGATTCAGAAGATTCTCCCCATCTCAAGATCTGCACCATTCACATGTGCAAAGTGTCTTTTGACTTGTAAAGTGACGTATCTAGAGGTTCAAGTAATTTGAGTATGAACATCTTCAGAGGAGTAGCCATTATTCTGCTTATGACACCATTACAATATTAAATATTTCACTACAGAAAGAAGCTGCACTACAATCCTGAAGGCATGAAGTTCGAGGCCACAAGCTACTCCACTGGAGGATGGGAAATCTCCTCCCATGCAATTATCTGCCACTGAAAACCTGCCAGAGAGTTAGCTATGGGTTGATTCCCACTCTGTGGCACACAACACCAAAACACAACATGAAATAGATTCTATCTGATAGCCTATTAGTATCTTTTCATCCCTGATAGTTGTTGGTGTTGGTAGGTGCTGTCAAGTCAAGTACAAATAGTAGTGACCCTGTTCCATCAATATCTAGAGTCCCTGACCTGAATACTAAATCTTACCCCTGTTTTCTCTTCTCCTATTCTCATCATCTCTGCCCTTCTTTTTTTTTCTCCTTTTCTTTTTTCTGTTTTATTTAAATTTATTATTAATTACAGTAAACATTTACAGAGATTTTGGATTTCCATTCATTCATTGTTGCACTTTTCTCCCCTCCCAACCCTCCCCCTAGTACAATACCCTCTTGGAAAAGTAAAAGAAAAATTCTTTCACTGTTTTACAAACCCTCCCACAGGTCCACTCCACCATGTAGCCTTCGCTCCAGACTCCTGTGATGACAAAAATACCTAATCACATATCCCTTTTAAACAGTTTTCTCCCTTTTCTGTTTCAATGCAGTATACATTATTGAACCCATCTTTCCTGATCTCTCCCCAACCCCAAGGTCAGTCCTGTTTTACAACAGTGGCACCGTGTAGTATTTGTCCTTTTGTGACTGGGATACTTCACTCAGCATAATGTCCCATTAGAATCACCCATTTTTTAAAATATTATATGAGTTCCTTGTTTTTCAATGCAGCATAGTATTCCATTGTGTGACTATGCCACTACTTCTCTATTCATTCTTTTGTTGATGGACACTTAGGTTGTTTCCAACTCCTTGCTATTGTGAACAAAGCTGCAATAAACATGGGTGTGCATATATCTGCTTGGGTGTCAATCATGGTCTCTTTAGGGTATATTCCCAGTACTGTAATGGCTGGGTCAAATGGCATCTCTATTTGCAACTCTTTGAGAAAGCGCCATTCTGCCTTCCACAGTGGTTGCAGCATTTTACACCTCCACCAACAGTGAATAAGGGTTTCAGTTTCTCCACAACCTTGCCAGCATTTGTTGATTGCTGTTCTGTTAAATTTTGCTATTCTGACTGGGGTGAGATGATATCTCATAGTTGTTTTAATATACATCTCTCTTAGAGCTAGAGATTTTGAACATTTCTTCATGTGTTTGTTAGCCATCTGAATGGCTTCTTCGGTGAAGTGCCTGTTCATATCCTGTGCCCATTTTTCTATTGGATTATTTACCTTTATCTTGTTTTATCTTGTTGTGGTGCTCAAGTATTTTATAAATTCTGGATATAAGTCCCTTAACTCTGCCCTTGTTATTCTCATTCCTGCAGTCATTATGTCAATCCATCTCATGGGGGTCTTCTTCTTCACTCACCCTCTACCTTTCCAAGCTGCCCCTTTTCAAAGAATAATCTCTTCTAACAATATGCCCAAAGTATGTGAGATAAAGCTTAATCATCCTTGCCCCCAAGAAGCACTCTGGCTGTATCTTTTCCAAGACATACTTGTTCATTCTTTTTGCAATTTGGAAAGATATCCATTATTATTCTCCAACGTAACAACTCAAAAGCACCAATTATTCATTTGTCATCCTTAGTCATTGTCTATCTCTCATACGCATAGCAAGTGATTGAAAAGATCATAGCTTGAACCAGACACACTTTAGTCTTTAAAGTGATATCATTGCTTCTTACTATAGCTAGGTGGGAAGTATTTATTCAGAAACCAAAGGACAGTCTTTTCCCACGTAATTTACAACCTCTCAAAGAATCGTCTATGAGCTGGTTCTGATTTGATAGTAATGACAGAAGGCGGGTGGGGAGAGAAAAGAGTATGTGAGTATGTGTTCTGGTGATAGCTAAAGACCACAACCTGAATCTTCACTTCAAATGTGAGTTAACAATTCCAGTGGCTTTTAATTTCTAACCTTCGTTATGACACAAAATAGACCCTTTGTATCTGCAGCCATTTATGATTCTGCTAATAATTTTACAGCCTCCTGACATGGTTGCAACTCCAGGAAGTTGGCCTAGCTACATTTGAGGAAACAAGAAGTCAAAAGAAGACTTGTTCCCCACCTTAATAACCCATTCTCCATGTCCTCAGTGTCTAAGACAAAGTACTTTTTTAAAAAGAGTATCACAAATCAATTCTACTTTTTTAACTATGTTCCCTACTTCCATCAAATTTATTTAAAAATTAGTTAAGCCCTTCAATCATTATATTAAAAATGAGGGTAATAAAATTCCAAATCAGCAATCCTTTTCACTGAGCAATGTCTAATTTCCATAGATAATTTAACAATGTGAGAAGAAAATAGTCTGGTCTTGTGGATGAGGAAAAGAATGTCCTCAAATGAAATTCAGAATATTTGGGGGGTGGGGAATTTTAATTTAGTCTTCGCTTTATCATTAGAAATAAATACGTTTTATTTTTTAAAAATTTTTTAAATTTTTTTTATTTTAAACATTTCTCCCCATTCCTCTCTTTCCCAGCCCTCCCCATAATACACCCCATGTTTCATATTATTGTCATACATTTAATGCCTCATCATATATTCCTTTCAGACGGTCTTATATTCTTTATTTTTTTCATCTTCTGTAGAAAAGGGAGGTATTGACAGTGAGTCTTTTAACCTCAAAATTCCAGAGTTGGGAGGGAGTCTTTTTTTCTAAATGAGATTTTTGGATAGATAGTTCTATCTGCGCCTGTAAATCAGAAGAAAACCAGCGATGTAAACCTTCTGGGAAACTCCAAGAAGCAGTGTCTCTGTCCATAAAGGTCTGAGATGCTATCAGTGCACAATTTTCCACCTTTGCTAACACCTCTTATCTTCTGTCATCTGTACAGTGACTGAAAAATGCTCACAGTGGGTGTTTCTGATTCATTTTTGTGATGGTCCCATGATGTCTGAAGAAGTTAAAGTTTAAACTCTCTCTCTTCCCTGCTAGCCTTTACAAGTCTGTGAATTCTCCCAATAAGTGAGCTGGTTCCTAAACTCTGGTCTTTCTAGAAAGGCAGATGGTATGACTAAAGCAAGTAGCTCTATTTGCTGAGGAGAAAGCTCTCCCAGCTTTTAAATGGTGCTTTTATACAGCAGCAATAAATGAGATCCAGTCTGTCAGTGCCTCCATTTTCAGCTGGTGTTATGAAGATCTCTATCTAGGAATAAACTTCCTCAAAGATAAAACAACAGACTTGAGCTCAGAGACAATAGTAATATTGTAGCAGAGGTTTAAGACACTACTCCTAAAGTCACTTAAAGAATACAGTGTATTCTTCTCATTGATCATAACACAATTTGTGTATTGTTCAAGAACCAGCCCTGAGCAAAGTCAGAGAAGATGCAGTATTTAAGGTACTTTAAAACACTTTCAAGTAGTGTCTCCAGTCCTCAGGAGATAGAGTTCTCTTTCTTTTAAATGTGACAAATGTAAAATGTTGTGACTGGGTGGTGTACATGGTTAATGTGCTAGTCTGAAGATTAGAAGTTCCACTCCATTCTGAGAGGCCCCAGGGAGAAGGAACACACACACACACACACACACACACACACACACACACTCTATAACACGTGACTATCTACTTCTGAAAACCCAGGCATCAGAATCTCTTCAGAGCATGATTTTCCTATGACACATAGGGTCCTCAAGTGAATCCAAGGCAAATGACCGCCACACAGGCTATGATTCCAGAAATTTGCCTGATTCTCAGTTTCAGCTTTATATATACCTGGTGGGTGAGGGCAGATCGGGTTTACATGCACACAAAGTATGTGTGCATGCAAGCGCTGAACTGTGTCATTTCACGTCTGTGTGGCTGTGTTGCAGCTTGAGGCGTATGCATGGTTGTTAATGTGGATTTGGATGGGTGTCATTTTGTGTGCAGAAGGAGTTGAATGTCTGCACTTGCTGGTACTGGGGCACACATGTATGCACAATGTGAGTATTCTGATGCGTATATGCACACTCACTTTGTCAAGTGTGTATTTCTTTGAAGGAGAAATAAGGTTTCATATAAATGAGTACTATGTAAAAGGAGAAATTTGCTATGAATTGGTAAATCATCCACACATTAGAAATTATTTATTCAAAATTGTCCAATAAACAACACTTAATAATCTTCTGTTGTCCTCGGAATTTGTTCTCAGAATTAGAAATCTTCACATTCGACTCATGGGAACATTACTGGTTCAATGCAAACCCCAGAGAACACTCTGACTCATCCTGTTGTTAAAGTTGGCTGAATGCTTACTCTGTCCAGAGTCCCAAGTAAACCTGGAAACCCACTGCCATGCAGTAGGTTCTGACTCATGCTGACCACCCCCATCGTGTTGCCAAGGCTATACATTTTAAAAGAAACATAGTGACTCATCTTCTTCCTGCAGAGCAGCTAGTAAGTTTGACCTCCCAACCTTTTTTTTTTTCTGAGACTCCAACAAATGCCTAATCCATTGGGAACAGATAGAGAGGATTTAAGGCTTATGTCTCAAAAAGAGCATCACATAACCAGAGAGAGTAAGTGAAAGACAGTAAGACCTTCAGTGGGTGGACTGACACAGTGATTGGAACAGTGAGCTGAAGTATAATAAAGAAAGTGAGGATGGCAAGGTTAGGTCAGAGTTCAGATTCATTGTTCAGAGCGTGGCAATGAGTCATACTTGACTCAATGGTACCTAACCATAACCATAACAAACAGGAAAAGTATAGCATGTCTAAGAGAAAGGAGCCTGGGTACAGCAATGTTATCTGATTGAGGCTGTCCAGATCTCTCTCTCTTACCTCACTTGAGAAGGCCTTTATAATATTTACTGAGGCAACAAAAAGAAAGAAAATTCTGAAATGAAATTTGTTATTATTATATACACTTAATTTAGACATTCTGCTAGAATGAGTGAGGAGGAAGTTATCCCAATTAAGCACAAGAGGACTGGAGATAGAAGAGAGAAGTGACAAGACTCAGGTTGTTGAGAGCATAGATTACAAGAGTAGCCACAATGAAAGAAGAAAAGACAACAGACTGTAGCCTTAATAAAACACAAAAGGACTTGGTGTTTTAAATGTATAGATATTTTGGGTTCTTTTGTAATGGAGATCAAGGGAAATTTTTAAATAGCAACATCGTAGAGTTGTGTTTTGTTGCTATGTTCTTGAGACCCAAGTACTCAGATACTAAGATTATATACTGATGGCAGGTTGAAATGAAGAATGACTTTCACCCTATACACCTACAGTAACCATTGTACCTGAACAATGGGTAGAAGAAGATGGACAAATGACCACAATATATTGTCTCAGAGTAGGTGTCCAGTTGTAGTTTGTATTTTAATTTTGTTTTTAAATTAAAGGATCAGTGATGACATATTTATAGCCAGGCATTGTGTATCATGTCTGGTTAAAATTAGTCTGAAAGAATTTTGTTTTACCTTCTGTTTGTATCAGATGTTTGTTTTTAATTGTGTATGTATTGCTAGATTACAGTCGATTCCTCTGGCTTGGCAATGAAGAATTGGGATCTCCCTACCTATATCCTCGCTCTCGCTCTCGCTCTCGCTCTCGCTCTCGCTCTCGCTCTCGCTCTCGCTCTCGCTCTCGCTCTCGCTCTCGCTCTCTCCTTCCTCCTTTCCCTCTTCTCCCTGTCTTTTATTTCAAGTCTGTCTTGTACTTCCAGACGAGTTTAATTGTGATCCCTCATGAACAAAAATCATTGATGTAGAATAATATATAAGCTGTGCCAAATAAATTAAAACTGCATTTATGAGCTTGGCTGATGCATTGTGAAGTCTCTGAACTGGAGATGCCATCAGTCAACTGTGAGTTCTAACGGGCTGAGTTGTATTCATTTGAAACTGTGTTCTGTGGATAAGGTTAAGTCTCACCTCTTTGACTATCCATATTTTTAAAAAAAAATATGGTTATCTTATGAGCTGATTTCATAGATAATAGCAAGTTGGGAAAGAGAAAGGCTCTGGAAACTGATTTCTGCTCATTAAATACACTTTTTTTTCAAATCAGGAGTCCTAACTGGGCCTTTCTCGCTTTGTAATTCTTTCAGGTTTTTTCTAGCACAAGATGATTCATAAGTTTTTCCCTGATGTGAAAGTTTTTCCCTGCCTTGCCCAAGCAAGGATAAAAATCCAATTTGCTTGAGCATGTTGGACTGTATTTTCTTGATCAAAGAAGTGATGTAGAGAAAGTAATGTTTAACTCTGTTACTCTGCATACACTTCATATCACACTGTGTTAGGAAAGAGGATATGCCCTTTTGAAAGGATCTCTAGTAAGTGTGTGGAAGGGAGTCAGTGTGGTATATACTGAGAACTTTGTCAGGAGTTAATAGAACAGAAGCAAAGTATCTTCTACAAATGACTTCTCTAATTCACTGTATGTTTTGGGTAAGTTATACTCCATCTCAGGTACTTTCACTATTTTCCTCTGTAAATAAACCTTTCTAAATATCCTTCTAGGTCTAGTATTCTGTGAGGTCCTTATTCTATTCCCAGTTTTTCACTTAAGAATATTTGTTTCCGTGATGTAAAGTACATAGAAGAAAGCTCTGGTGGTTTAGCTGTCAGGAGCTCTCCTGCCAATTGTGGTTCAAATACACCAGAAAAAATGGGCTGTCTTCTTCTACGTGATTTAAACCTATTGAAAACCCAGGAAGGATAAGCTATGCATTGTTTCCAACTTGACTATACAACAAATTGTCACTGTGGTCGTATACAATGAGCTCTGGTGGCCGGGAGGTAAGTAGTTATGCTACTAACTCAGATGCAGTCATTTGAATCTCCCAGTTGCTCAGTGAGAGAAAGATGGGCAATTTCCTCCCTTTCCATTTGCAGCCTCTGAAAACCTGCTGGAGTGTCAGCTAAGAGTTGGTTTCAACTTAATAGCACATCACAACAATCAAGTATATAGTTTCCTAAGAATGCATTAATTAATCACCTCAAAGTGGATGACACAAAACAACAGAAATTTACTCTTTTCTATTTCTACAAGCTTAAAGTTTGAAATTAAGGTGCCAATAGGGTCGTGTTCTCTAAAAAAAAATCCCTTGATTTTTCCAGCTTCTGGGAGCCCCTCATATTCTCCGGCTTGAGGCAGGATAACTTAGTCATCACATGGCTGTTTTTATGCTGTCTAGGTTTTTGTATTTTTCCCTCTTTTTATAAGAATTACAGTCATATTGGGTGAGGGACCACCCTCCTTCAATGTGATCTCATGCTAATTTAAGAATTACTTTTACAAAGACACTATTTCAGATAAGATCACACTCCCAGGTACAGGAAGTCAGAACTTTAACATATATTTTTGAGAGACACAGGTCAATCCATAATATTTTATTTATTCAATTATCTGATGTCAAAAAGTGATACAAGAAGCATGTGGGAAATGTTTCTTAAAGAAGAAGTAGCATTCAAAGCAGCGCTCAGCACCAACAGTAATTTTCTCTGCATCTGTCTGTATCGTAAAGAGCTAAGGGAACATGGGCAAAGTATCAGTGTGAGTTATTTAGTCCATGATGTGGTGGGAAACAATAGTTAAAAGTTTATTCACTCTAAAGTCAATCTCTCCCCAATCAGTCATGGAACTGTAGAAATAAACATTTGTAGTTTCCATCATAAATGATTTCTAGAGCTTAAAGTGACACGACATACACATTCCATTTGGGATAGTAGAAAATGAAGATAAATCATGTCTTTATTTTGTTAGGTTTTAAATATCCTTCAGAGGAAAAAGTTCTTGCTTGCCTTGATGAAGCAGTGTTGGGGCTTATCCACAACTCTGGGATACGGAAATATGCCTCCATATCCCACGATGATTTACAATGCTGGCTTGAATATTTCCAAATGATTTTTTTTTTAAAAAAAAAAAAAGATATTTGGCCAACTTACTTCTTTTTTCCATCTCTTTCTTGGTAGCAACTGAGACACTGATTTCAGTGAATATATGTTAGACACTGTTTACTTGAACTTTCTAAAACAAACTGTTCATCTTGGGTGTAACAGAAATGCTCTTTTTTTCTATTACTGTTCCCATGTCTCTCTGCAGAGACTCGCCAACACAAACACCTCCTTGCAGGACTGTGCTCCACCACGGCGAGCTCTTTGGTGACTTTGCCATTGGATTTCAGTCGATAAATTTGCATTTAGCGCTTAATTTGTTCAGTATGCCTTACTAATTTGGCAATATTTATTTTGGCCCAGAAAGCAGAAGGCAGCTTAGTTCTTTTGTTTGGTGTATTTTTCCCACCCCCTCATTTTCATAAAAGGATTTGAGATATGAAAAAGTTACAGCGTCGCGGACAGGACTGGTTTCCTGTTTATGAGTCACCATAAATATGAAAGGTGCTGGGTGACATTTCTCAGCTGAGAGAGTCTATACAGCCTTATGTGGAGAGCAAAACCTCTAGCAGGGTGGTCTTGAAGTGACTTGCTGACCTTGTATAATGTCAAGAGGAATTATTGTTAAAGTACAGTAGTCAGAACACACACACACACACACACACACACACACACACACACACACTCTTTAATAGTTTCTCTCACCCTGGCTGTTAGAGAGTCTTTATTGTAGAATCTTTGCTTTCTTACATCAAATATTGTCTCTGGGAAAAACATGGCAAAAAATTCTAGTCACATCTGTTGTATCTGTATGTATGTTTGGATTGTGAGATCTCTTACACAGCCTCCTGCACAGAACTGAATCCTCTGTCTAAGCAACATCTCTAGGCAATTATCCCCTTGACTATGCTGTTGGGGACATGGAGACCCTCTTCTCCATGCTGGAGCCTTCACAGCCTGGGGAGCCAACTCAGCTCACCTCATTGCCACTGCGTAGAAGCGATACCCTGCTCATCCTCCAGCAGGCTTTCACACTCATCTTTCTTCCACAAGGTGGCTGGTGGATCTGGACTGTGTGCCTAGGGCTTGGCATCATAAGCCCTTAATGTTAATCCAAGAAAGTAAGCTATTTAATAGAATACACTCACATTAAGCTAGCTTTTAGAAGAGACCATGGCACTAGAGACATTATTGACAATGTTAGAAGGATCTTGGCAGAAAGCAAAGAATACAACAGGAATGACTATCTGTGTTTCATTGACTATGCAAAGGCATTTGATTGTGCAGATCACAACAAATTGCGCTTAACCTTGAGGAGAATGAGAATCTCACACCACTTGATTGGGCTTATGCAAAATCTTATACTTGGACCAGGAAACAGTCCTCTGATCAGAGCGGGGAAACACTGCACTGGTTCAAAATCAGGAAGAGAGTGTGTCGGGGATATGTCCTGTCTCCATACCTTTTCAATCTGTATGCAGAACAGATAATTTAGGAAGCAGGGCTTTATGAGGAGGAAAGTGGCATCAGGATCGGAGGAAGATTTATCAATAATCTACAATATGCAGATGACACAACCTTGCTCGCTGAAACTGAGGAGGACCTGAAGCACTTGCTGCAGAAGGTCAAGGACTATAGTCTTTAATATGGATTGAAGCGCAACATCAAGAGACAAAGATTCTAATCAGTGGGCCAATTGAAAGCCCATGATGGATAGAGAAGAGATTGAGGTTGTTAATAGTTACAGTTTGCTCAGCTCCACAGTCAACACTCTTGGTACCAGCAGTCAGGAAATCAAAAGAAAAATTGCATTAGGTAAATCTGCTCTCAGGGACCTTTCCAGAGTATTAAAAAGCAACAGTGTCAGTCCAGAGACTAAGGTTTGTCTATTCCAGGCCATGATTTTCACAATTACTTGCTATCTTAAGGATGACAGAAGAAGAACTGATGCCTTTGCATTGTGGTCATGGAGAAGAGTCTTGACATACTATGGTCTGCCAAGAAAACAATTTGATCTGTTTTGGAGCCAGTAAAATCAAGTTTCTCCTTAAAGGTTGGAATTTTGAGTCTCTGTCTCACATATTTTGGACATATGGTCAGGGGGTACCAATCCTTGGAGAAGGACATTATGCTCTAAAGGGTGGAGGAAATAGCACAGGATCAGAAGACCCCAGATGAGATGGATTGATACAGTAAGTGGGACAATGGGGGTTGGTTTGTTAGAGTCAGTGTGACCGGCTCAGGACAAGGCAGGGTTCAGAACTATTGTACATAGGGTCATTATGAATCACAGGTGATTCAATGGCACATAACAACAACAACAACATACACTTAAATATCATATGTATGCCAAAAACTGTTCAAAACACTTTTCACAAAGTATTTTTATGATTGCTTTCTTTAACAAGACAATGAGTATTATGAATTGTCATTTTTACCTCAAAGGCCCAAATGTCCAAGCTATGTACCTATACAGTTTCCTTGCTCTAAAATTATTTAAAGTCATGTAATTGTTGTTGCTATTGTTAGGTACCATTGAGTATGACTCATAGCAACCCTATGGACAGCCATCCTGAAGTCTGTCCTATCCTGTGCCATCCTCATCATCTCTGAGACACTAGAGCCCATTGCTGAAGTCACTGTGTAGGTTGACCTCATTGGAGGTCTTTCTCCTTCACTGACTCTCCATCTTTCCAAGCATGATGTTCCTTTCCAAGGAATATCCTCACCTAGGTACGTGTCCAAAGTATAAAACATGAAGCTTTGTTATCTTTGCCTCCAAGGAGCACTCTGGATGCACCCTTTCTAGGACATATCAGTTTGTTCTTTTGGCAGTCCATGGGATAGTCAGTACAAGTCACATAGAGTTATATTCAAATTTCATCCCAATAACTTCCTTTATATAGACCTAAACATATTATTTCTTCTTTCTGAGTCATGGTGTCCTCCTGGTTCAAATATGAAAAAACAATCCATAAACTCTGAGAAGATGGCTGGGGAGTATATGAGACGGAACCCTGACACAAGTCTGACACCTTTGGGACCCTGCACACTTTTCCTCAGAGTATTTGGAGGTTCTTGTGGGGAGTAATTTGCATCACCCAACTCTCTGTTTCCAGAAGTAGAAGCAGAAGACTTTAGTAGGTTATCCTGATGGTCCAGATGTCTGGAGTGTCTGGAGGCCTTCTCCTCCCCAGCTCCAATACTTTGCCTTGTTTTCTAGAAGTCTAGAAGCTGGACAGGTGATAGAGGTGGGATGTTGAACAGAAAGGATGCTGACAGGATTCCTTCTAGGCATATGGTGTAGGCATAGCTACACTCAAATACCAAATGCCAGATCATGAATATTCTCATCATTACTTTATTGATCAACTCATAAGTATTCTCAAAGGAGGGGAAAATGGCCAGCAACTCTAATAATGTATAATTATTCATAATGATTTTATATGTGTACATATAGTGGTATAGATATATATTTATATATAAAAATATAATTATATAATACATAATCATTTGTAATTATTTTATATACAAATTATATATGTATGAATATTGTTATGTTCTATCACGTTAAAACCACTCATAGCTGATCATCCAACAAGTTTTCAGAAGCAGTTGATTGTATAGGAGGAGATTGCTCATCTTTCTCCTACGGAGCAGCAGATGGATTGGAACCACATGCCTTTGGATTAGCAATACAACTCTTTACCATTAAGATATTACAGCTCCCTATGTTTTAATGCATTTTATATATCATATCATAACATATTATATTATATCATATTATATATAGTAATTATTTTAATGTCATTATATACATCCATAACGAAAGCTTACAATGAAAAAAATTTTAAAAGCTTGGGAAATCACTTCACTTATTAAACTTTGCCTCCTTACATCAATTTAGGAGTTTCAGATGCAGATTCAGTTCGTAGAGGGGTAAATTTGTGTTACTGGATAGGATTTGGTTGGAATAGTGAGTCATAGTAGATTCTTCTGTTCTTTTCTGAGCACCTGTAAAGAAAGTAAGGAAGTAGTATTCGGGCTCTATTTCATGAGTAAGGCAACTGAGGCTTAGAAAGATAACATCAACTAGATGACAAGTCACAGAGGTGATACTTTAAATTCCCTGCCCTTTCCGTTGCCACATGCTGCATCTCAGAATAAAGCCAGTGGAACTGGACCATTGGTTCTCAAACATTTTCATCTCAGGTCACTTTTACACTGTTAAAATGTACAGAGCATTCTGAAGACACTTTATGTGGATTATATCTACCAATATACTGTATTAGAAAAGGACACTGAAGAATTTTAAGCATTTATTTATTAATTCATTTTAAAATGTCAGTAATAAACCAATTACATGCCAATATTTGCCAAAATAAATGAAAATAAGAATTAATTGATAAAATACAGGGAACTCCCAGAAAATTCTGCTATAAACTATGAATTTCCTCTGATATGCCTATGTAACAATCAAAATCATACATATCAGTCAAAAGCTATCCTTGTTTATTGAATTGTTGAATAACTATTTACCCTCTCACTACACAAGCAGCCACATGAAGAATAATGATTATACTTTAAGCCTTGAGTGCTGTAATTCTTGGGTATTTGTACCAGATGTTTCATGAGGTGTTCCTATACTTTTCTGCAGAATATCAATTTCTTTGTAAACAGAGTAAAAACACTTACCTTATATTAGTGTAAGAATTATGTAATAAATGAAACACATCTTGAATTTAAAGTAATAGTTTATAAGTGGTAACCATCAGTCTTAATGATTGATATATTTAAGATTTATGACAAAACTAACATTATAAATTGCTAGAGTTACACAAAGTGGAAAATTGGAGGTCACTGTCAAGTTTCAACTGAATAGCTCACTTAATGATGAATGTGGTAAATTACTTCTGTCCTGTGTATCAACTACTTTGGAATCAGCTTAAAGAATTGAATTAGTGCTATTATCATTCACCTGCTCATATAGAAATACTCTGGCAGATAGTCTACAAAATAACCAAAATACCAAAAGGAATTCTGTAGGTAGTACACCAATCAACTCTATTCCACTCACTTCACTGAAAAACATACATAAAATAATGAAGGTTTTGAAATTGTTTAATCTACAGTTTGAGAATGGTCTTGAAGACATCCACAAGAGTAGGACAAACACCTCAGTAACCAAAGACAGGAAGACTTACATGACTTGAAGAAGCAGATCATGTGTGTGTATATATACATATAGAGAGAATGCACAATCTGGTGGCCTAGTTTGTACTACTAATCCAAAGGTGGTGCTTCTCTGGAAATTCAAACCCATCAGTAGCTCCATTGGAGAAAGAGGAACAGTCTCCTCAGTTAAATATACAATCCCTGAAAAGTCACCAAAGTCATCTATGATTTGGTTCTGATTTGAGAGTAATGAAAATTTACACACACACACACGTACACATATACATGTGCGCGCACGCACACACAAACACACACACACACACACACACACACACACTTGGAGAACCTGATGGAAGGTCACTATGAGTCAGAACCAACTTGAAGGCAAAAAGTGAGTAAGAGAATTACATACAGATATATAACTGAGTCAGCTTTTCACTCATAACAGCACCATGTGACAGAATAGAACCACTCAATAGAGTTTCCTAGGATGTAACATTTATAGGGCAGTATTGTAAAATCTTTCGTCCTCAAACAGCTGGACTGAGTACATTATATAAAAAAGAGTGTGGCCATAATAGTTGATGCCCCTAACTTCACAAGTGGGAATAGTCTCCATCAACAACATCCACAATACAAAGCAAATTCCCATGAGATCCAACATGACTCTTACACTCTCACCCCCAAAAATCTACTTCTCCCAATTCTAACACCAATTATCACTCATAGGGAGTCTCACCACTTTACTACTGATCCGCTACTCTGTTGTAATTGGTACAAAGAACTCACAGAATCATATTCGAAAGTATACGGTTTACTAGGAGGGTTAATAGAGCTCTATAAAGAGTGCAGGTAGTGAGAAGGCAATTGCTTCTCACTGTTGCAGAACAAGGGTCGAGTATTTTTATAATTATTAATAATGAGACAAACAACCAGAAATGAGATAGAACAGAGAGCATAAAAAACAGGCCAGCAGTTCTAGACTGAAGGGCTGACCTGAGCTTCCCTGTATGTTTATTGAAAATTATCAGGAAGTAAATCACAAAGAGAATTCAATGCAAATGAAGCCAAGCCCTTTCTATTGAAAACCTTCTGCTTGACTCAGGAGGGAGGGGCCAGCAAATCAAGAATCTGGTAAACCCTTAAAGATTGGCTTGGTGCCTCAGGGTGAACTCTAGCTTGAACAGCACCTGCCCCCACATCCTGAAATAGTATTCAGTTTATTACAAATATTTGGTATTGGCTTCCCATACTGACCTCTGCTAACTCCATAAAGGGGATCTGTTTCCACCCAAAACTTCTACAACATGAAACTTCTTTCCATGAAGTCAGACATGTTCCTCACATTCCCCATATCTACTTCTACCAACTATTCAACCAATGTCTTTCTCTGATCTCTCACTGTTCTAAGACTGGATCTGCTAATCTGTTGCAGCAGCCACACAGAAGTCATAGAACCACGCACACATTTATAGGATTTATTGGAGACGACAACAGGTTACAATTCAAGTTGGAAGAAGGCTACAACACTATGGTCAGGATAGCTTTTCAGACATGCTTGCAGGCCCTTTGAGCTTCAGCTTTCAACTTTAGGCTGGTGTTTAACAAAGTTCTCTTAGCTATGCTAATAATGATATTTCCCTCCTAGTCCACCAGTAAGCCTGGGAAAAGGAACCTGGCTCTGGATCTGTAAGATAGCAGGCCCGGGTCAGCTCTGTTTCCTATCAGTCTCTGGTTCTTCATAGTTGCTGTTGCTACAACTGCTGCTTTTGTCTAGGTCCTTTTTCTGATTTGTGCGAGAAATCTCTAGGCCTGAAAGTCCAAGGGTGTACACTATATATCTCTAAATATCTATCTATCTATCTATCTATCTATCTATCTATCTATCTATCTATCTATCTCAGGAGTGACATCCACTTTCTAAATGATATGCCTCCAGAAACTCTATGAAGTTTAATAAATGTCGATGGTTGTAGAGGAGCTTCAGGCATTTTATTCATAAGGTCGCTATGGACTCCAAGGCAAGGAACACTAACAATACCACATAGGAAACTGTATGTCTGTTGAATATGAATTTATTTTTCTCTCACCAATTACCTAGAAACTTGAGTGGGACAAGAATTAATTAAAAAAAAATGAAATCTTCAGGTTGTCTCCCTAGCGAATAGTGAAGCCTAAATTTTCCCTCTTTTCCCTGATATCAATAATTTAACATTAACATTTATCAGAATACATTGAAACCTGTAAAATTAGTGAGGACAAAGGTAGTAATATTAAAAATAATAGTAAAAATTAGTAATATTTATACAAATTAAAATATATAGATACATGAACACACAAATATATATTACTTTGAAGCATACATCTTTAACAATATCCATAGTAAGGGAAATTTTAAGATGGCTCACTAGATGTCCAGCCCTTGTTGTAAACTTATTTCTCCAGGTGAATCAGTCACACACTGATTTTTGGTACTGTTCTGAAGGTATTTTAAGAGATGCTATTAATATTCCAGTTGTGTTGATCTAAGAGTTGGAAAATTATCTCAGTGGGCCTGCTCTACTTACACTTTAGCTAAATGTCTAGAGATCAGAAACAAAAAAAATCTAGAGATTAAAAATGTGAGAAGGATTTAAAACATTTTAAAGACATCTCTGGTTTTGGCTTTGAGTATGGAAGGAATTGCAAGGTATAGAATTAAATGTACCTCTGGGAACTGAGAGTGATCCTGGTCTATAGGCAGTAAGAAACAAAAGGTATATACTCATAAGACACTGTATTCTACCCAAAATATTTATTGAGAAAAGGGTCTTTCCCCAGAGACTCCGAATAAGAACTCTGGCTGACACCTTGATATAATGATAGTGAGACCTTGAGTAGAAAACTCAGCCAGAGTGTGACAGAATTCTGCTTAACGTAACTGTGAGCTAATAAATGAGAGATGTTTTAGTCCACTGAATTCGAATTGATTTGCTATTGAAGCAGTGGCAAACCAATAGTTTCAGTCTATAAGAAAATGTCAATGAATGCTAAATAATTTCAAAATGCCTATCACATTTATTAAAAGTTCAATAAAATTGATTAGCAAGTGTAAAGGATAACCTTAGACTCCCATAATTTCAGAATTAAAAATAAAATTCTAAATACCCCATATTTTAAAAGAAAACTGTATAATGAAATTACAAAAATTTAGGACTAAATAAACACAGAAGAAAAATTCCCCAAATTACCTGAAAATCCCTTTGCCATAAATTATCTGGTGTTTAATTACAGTTGTTTAATACCTTTAGTATCATTAGCAAAGCTTTTTGTGATGAAGAAAATTACTTTAGTATTCCTATAAAAATAACTGTACAGATAACAATATTTAATAAATAATAATAATGGTTAGAATTGTGAAGAATTGATGATGAGAGAGTTAAAGATCAATGGAAAAGGTTCTAAAGTTTAGAAATTAATTCTTAAGTGTGGACTTGTTATGTAAAACTATCAGAAATTCAAATCAGAGTGGGGAAAATTATTATCTGTACAATATATGGTAAATGAAACTAGTTAAACACATTTAAAACAATTAAATTCTGTGTTAAAGAAACTAAGTATTTTTTTAAAAATAAGATATCTAGCAAAAAATGTACATATCATTAATACCTTTAAGCAAAGAAAGATTTCATTAACAAGACACAGCAAGCCCAAACTACATAGAAACTTTTAATTCACTTATTTTAAAAAGGTTTTGTCTGAAAGAACACACTGTAAATGAATTAGAAATACATTTCAGGCATATTTATACAAATACTAACAAAGGTTCACTGTCTTGGATATAAAAAGAACTATGAACAATGAAATAAAAAGATGAGAAAGGATTATTGTTAGAAAATGAACAAAGATATAAACAAGTATATATATTTATATATGTTAAAATATTTCCAACATATGAAAATATTTTTCAACTGGATATTCAGAGGTATAAATAAAGGAAAATAGTCAAAATTAAAAATTGTGGCAATACAAACTTTTTCAGTTAAGATAGACAATTATGTGAAAATAATAATAGCCCTGATATCTCAGTGGTTTTCACTCTACTCCACTGTTTGCTCATTTTATGTGTTCAGAATGGTTGACCAGGGATTCTTGTTCAAATAGTCTTCACTCAGATATTCAAAGTGATCTGGGAGGCATGGCTCTTGTCTGTGGTAAAGAAAAGAAAACATATAGTAGAACACTGGCTTTGGAGTTGCTTAGCAGTGACATTTTCCATTTCTATTTATTTGGCCAAAATAAACTGCTTGGTCATGCCTGATTTTAAAGGAATCAGAAAATAGTAGCTGCACCATGAAGAGAGGAGAAGTAGTTATTTGGTAGAAAACAGTAATATCTACCACTGCCTTATATTCTGTTTATCAAATACCTTATCATCTCCTCTGCTCACATGGAGAAAACATTCACATTTTCTTATGGAAAAATAACTTCAAAGTCATATCTAGTTATTGTATCTAGTTAAAAGTTTAGTATATTTCACTTAGAGCTAGTAATCTCTGTAACATTCTTAAAATGTGGTATTTCTTGGTCTGAAATCCTATGACCTAAAAAGACAAGTTTTGTGTTTTTCTCACCCAATATATCATGAAAAGGATACAGAAATCCACACAATACAATCATATGATGCATAGGATGTTCTGTGTTCTGCTAAATAGAGACTTGCCCTGTTAACCCAGAGGCCAAATTCACCATGTACTTCATGAAAGAAACATAAGTGGTCTCCTCATGGCTTGGAAACTTGATGACTGGTTGCTTGAATCAGAATGAACTAAACAGAAGTGCGATATGTATTTAAGATTATTCATAGTCAGAGGAGACAGAGATTTGGGTCAGCCATTAGCAGCTACTTAGATGAGGAGACTGACCTGTGGGGAACTTGCTACTTTACTGGCCATTTGTTCAGCTGGGATCAACTCCCTACCAAGAGGAGAGGAGAGGAGAGGAGACAGGTACCATGTAAGCAATTAGTACTGACTGAAACTTGGGGGCTGAACCTTGGGAGAGTGCCACTTCCCAGAACATTTTCCCTGAGGAAAAATATCCTGAGCAGCACTCCTGGGATTTTGCCAACTGCTGGGGAAATGACTCCCTCTCATTAAACTACAGAACAGAATAGGACAGAGAAGCAGGCACAGCTAGGTAAAGAGAGAATGTGACCCCAGCTTCCTTCTCCTCAAAAGTCAACCTGATGAGAAGCTTGCCAAAGAAACACCCATGAATGAAAGGCAGGGAAGTTTGCCACTGGGAGGCCAAATCAGAGACAATATAAAGTCTAAAAATTATCAACAACATCATAAAGATAAAGAACTGACAACAACCTAGACAGACATAACAAAAACTACCTCACACATACGAAGAACTCCACATACTGTCAAGGAAGCATCAGGCAAGTTGAAACACTATGAAAAGCAAAATAAATCTTCTGAAAAAGCAGATCAGATAGAAAAGCCAAAGGATATCCCAGAGATTATTCACTATAACACCCTTTCCTGATTAAAACACTCAACAAAATAGGATTAGAGGGGAATTTCTTCAACATATTAAAAAGTATTTATGCAAACCCGAGAGCCAACATTGTTCTCAATGGAGAGGGGTTAAACACATTCCCTTTAAGAACAGGAACTAGGCAAGGATGCCCACTCTCACCTCTTACTCAGTATTGTACTGGAAGCCTTAGCAATGGCAAGAAGACAAAAGAAGGGAATAAAAGTATCCAAATTGGCAAAGAGGAGGTAAAATTATCTCTCTATGCAGAAGATATGATAGTATACTTAGAAAACCCAAAACACTCAGCAAGAAAAGTATTGGACACAGTGGATCAATTCAGCAAAGAAGCAGGATACAAGATCAACATACAAAAAACAGTTGATTTCTCTACAGTGACAAAGAGAGTATAGAGCTGGAACTAAGAAAAACAATACCCGTCACAATAGCTAATCACAAGGTTAAATACTTGGGAATAAATCTAACCAGAAGCACAAAGGATCTATTCAAAGAAAATTACAAAACATTATGACAAGAAACAAAAAGAGACCTGGAGAAGTGGAAGAATATCCCTTGCTCATGGATAGGAAGACTCAATATTGTGAAAATGGTAATACAACCAAAGGCAATTTATAAGTTTAATGCAATCCCAACACAAATACCAATCCCATTCTTCAAGGAGATGGAAAAGGCAATCTCCAGGTTTATTTGGAATGGAAAGAAGCCTCGAATAAGGAAAGCACTCCTCAAAAATAGAAGAAAGGTAGGAGGTATCTCACTCCCCGATTTCAAATCCTACTACACTGCCGTGGTGGTTAAGACAGCATGGTACTGGTACAATGA
>NW_006399759.1:20110858-20123230 GCF_000299155.1 Elephantulus edwardii | reverse complement strand
ACAACCTAAGTGCCCATCAACAAACGAATGGATAGAGAAGCTGTGGTATATTCACACAATGGAATACTACACTGCATTGAAAAACAAGGAACTCATGCAGTATTATTCAAAATGGGTAACCCTGGAAGACATTATGCTGAGTGAAATATCTCAGTCACAAAAGGACAAATGCTGCATGGTGCCACTATTGTAAAACAGGACTGACCTTGGGGTTGGGGGGAAACTGAGAAAGATGGGTTCAATAATGTATACTGCACTGAAACAGATACGGGAGAAAACTGTTTAAAAGGGATATATTATTAGGTATTTTTGTCATGACAGGTGTCCAGAGCAAAGGCTCTATAGTGGAGTGGACTTGGGGGGAAGAATTGTCAAACAATGAAAGAATTTTTCTTTTACTTTTCCAAGTGGGTTGTGTACTATGGGGCAGGATTGGGAGGGGAGAAAAGTGCAACAAAGAATGAATGGAAATTCAAAGTCTCGGTAAATTTTCATTGAAATTAATAATAAATTTTTTAAAAAAAGTAAAAGAATGTACACAAACTTTGTAAATAAACCAGCATAAAATAAAAACAAAAACAAAAAATAAAAACAAAACAAAAAAGAATTGGTTACCATTAAAATATTTCAGCAAGTACAATATGATCAAGAGCCAATGATAATAAAAAAAGTTCTAGCTGCGCTGAAAGCATTGTTGTCATTGTTATGTCCTGTCAAGTCACTTGTGACTCATAGTGACCCTATCTACAACAGCCCTAAACCCTGCTATATCCCTTGCCAATATCTCTGTCTCCGCTATGCCTATCGCCATTACCCCAGTGACTGAATCAATCAATCTCATTGAGGGTCTTCCCCTCCTGCACCGTCCCTCCACACTCCCAAGCATGATGCCCCTCTCCAAGGACTGGTCCCTCCTTGAAAAATGTCCAGAGTATGTCAGACGAAGCTTCAGAATCCTTGCCTCCTAGGAGCAGCCTGACTTTACCCTCTCCAGGACAAACTTGCTTGTTCTCCTAACAGTCCATAGTATATGCAATACTCTTCTCCAGCACCACAGCTCAAAGGCATCAACTCTCAAGGGACAAGAATTTAAAATATGATCACAAGACCAAAAGTGTAAAACCAATTCGTTACTAAAACTAACAGAAATGTAGCACAATGCAATCCAGAATATCAAGAAATGGTAGAACTTGTCAGTAGGCTAGAGAGACAAAAAAGCCAATAGAATAGATGGAACAGAGTATCCAGAAGCTAGATGACAGGAACTTCAATGAGAATTTAATAAAAAAACACCCAGAGAAATTGTGTAAGAAAAATTAAGAAAATAATAGAAACATCAAAGGAAATTACAAACATATAGTAGAAATTCCAGAATGTGGTGGGGAAGATCTGAGATAATTGTTGAAAAGGTATTAGATGAAAACTTCCCAGGTATCATGAAATACAAGGAAATCGGTATTCAAGAAGCTTAGTGAGCTCCAAATAGACTAGAGCCCAAAAGAAAAACATCAAGACATATGATAGTCAAATTCTCCAAAGATAGTAATAAAATACTAAAAGTAGCATAAGAAATACAAAGAATTTTTTTTTTAAATTTTTTTGTGTGAGTGTACCATCAAATCAGATCTGACTGTACAGGAAGAGATTGTCCCTCCTTCTCCAGCAAAGCATCTAGTGGATTTGAACTGCTCACCTCTGGGATTATAGTACAGCTTCTTTGCCCCTAGGCCACCAGAGCTTGGCCTATGAATGGGTATTCTTGTTATTACAAGAGTCTAGAGTGAAGGCTGCATAAGTGGAATGGACTTGGGGGGGAGGGATTTCATAACAATGAAAGAGTTTTTCTTTTCAAGGAAAAGAGTGAATTGGGAGGAGGGGGTGGGTAGAAAGAAAAGTTCAACAATGAATGACTGAAAAACCCAAGTCTCTGTAAACTTTCATTAAAATTAATTAACACCCACACACACACACACACACAGAAATACAAAGAATTCCCTGCAAAGAAGAATCAAACAGATTAAGCAGGTGCCAGTTAAGGATCCTGTACCCAGGAAAACTGTCCATGAAATGAAGGGAAAATTAGAACAATTGCAGAAAGGCAGGAATTTAAAGAATTCATAGAAATAAGACCAATTCTATACGAAATACTAGGGGAAGTCCTTCACACAGAGACAGCAAAGGAAAATGGACAGAGCAATGTAACTAGAAACAACAGAAAAAGAATCATAGCAATATATCATTGACAAAACATGGCCTGTCAATAATCAAAATGTGAATGACTTAAAATTATCAATTATGAAAAAAAGAATAGTAGAAAGGATTAAAAAAAAAAACAAAGCCCATCATTCTGTTACCTACAAGAGACATTACTAAGAAATGAAGAAAACTAGACACTAAAAATCAAAGGGTAGAAAATATATCCCAAGCAAACAGCATCTATCAACAAACAGGAGTGATAATATTCGTCTCTGATAAAAAAGACTTTGGGAAGAAACACCATAAAATATTAAGAAGGGCACTATTATACTCTTTCTACAATGATGGTTTTATACAAAATTTGTCCTTATGGGATTGAGTTAGTTCTCTCAGCATAATGCTCTCCAGTCCCTCCTAAGTTAGATAATAATTTACAATATCATTGTTCCTTGCCTGCTGCATATTATTCCATTGTGTGAATGTACCAGAATTTCTCAATCCATTCTTGGACAATAGGGCTGTTTCCATGTTCTTGTGATGGTGAATAATGCTATGAACATTGGTATACAAATCTCAGTTTGTGCCTCAGTTCTGATTTTCTCAGGGTATATTCCAAGTAGTGGAACAGCTAGGTCATACGGAATTTCTATGTTCAGCTTTTTAAGGAAGTGTCAAACTACCTTCAAGAGTAGTTATACCATTTTACAATCCCATCAACAAGTGTAAGAGTTCCTTTTCCTCCACATTCTCTCCAATATTTATAACTTGCTGCCCTGTTAAACTTTGTCACTGCTACTGGAGGGAGATGGTACCTCATTGTGCTTCTGATTTGGATATCTCTCCTTGCCTGTGATTTGGAGCATTTTTTAATTATTATTATTCATTCCAATGAACGTTTACAGATATTTTGGATTTCCATTCTTTCATTGTTGCACTTTTCTCCCTGATTTGGAGCATTTTTTATTTATCTGTTTGCCATTTGAATATTTTTCTCTGTGAAAATTCTTTTCCGTGTCTTTTGCCCATTTTGTAATTGAGTTAGCAGTCTTTTTCCTGTGGAAGCCTGGGAGTATTCTATAAACTTTTCTTATGAGACTCTTGTCTGAGATGATATTACCAAATGTTTGTTCCCAGTCGGATAAATCTTTGCTTATTATTCTAACTCTGCTAAGCCACTTTTTTTCAAACGTACTTACTCCTAATAAGGAATATACATTTAGTCTGTTGATGTTATTTTTGCTCTCCAAAGGGCACCGAGTAATTTTTTTAAGGATCTTTAAATTATTTGTCTTTACTTTTCACTGCTAATTTGTGGGCTTTTGCTGTCATCATTTCCTGTACTTTGTATTTCTTCTGCTTATCAACTTTGAAGGATTTATCATTGCAGTACTTTAGTTGTCATTGTTACCTGCTATTGATTCAAATACAATTCATACAACATTTGTTGTATGAACAACAGATCTGCTCCAGTCCTATCCTGTGCCATCCTCATTGTCTCTGACATACTTAAGCCCATTGCTTCAATGCACAGTGTCAATCCATCTCATTGAGGGTCTTCCTCTCTTTTGCTAACCTTATTCCTCTCTTAGCATGATATTTCTCTCCAAGGACTACTCCCTTCTAGCAACATACGCAAAGCATGTGGCACAAAGTTTCATCATTCTTGCCTCTAAGGAGTACCCTGATTTCTTCAAGACATATATGTTGTTCTTTTTGCAGTCCATGGAATATTCAATACTTTTCTCTAACACCACAACTCAAAGCCACCATTTTTTCTTCTGTCATTTTTATTCATTTTGTAGCCATACATAAGAAATGGCAGAGAAGACTATGACCTGAATCAGGCTCATCTGAACCTTCAAATTGTTTTTGTGACAACTTTGTAAGATTTTGAAAAATATTAAATTTGTATTTCAAGATAAACAATAAAAAATCACATGCTAAAAAAAATAGGAAAAAGGAATACTATCTGTGGAAAACAAGCAGACTTCAATTTCAACACTACCACTGTTGCACGTAGATGTGTAAAGTACTTTTTCTATTGTTTGTACTTACCTGCAAAATTGTTTCCTGGTCCACTACTAATAGATAAACCTTGTTATGATCCTGCAATTTAATATCATTATTGATAGTTTTGAATGTCAGATATGTGCCAAGCTGTGTACATGCCATGTGTCATGTCTTAGTTTTCATAACACCACCCCCACCCCCAAAACAGATAGTTGTATTCTTATGGAGTTCCTGGGTGGCATAAATTACTAACTTAATTAGTATACTACTAGATGAAAGGTTAGTGGTTCAAATGCAAACAGAATGAATAGGAAAACAGACACATGACCTGTCTCCCAATGGTTTCAATCCTGAAAAATCTTACAGGACAGCTAAACTAGTCCACGCTAGAGGTTACCATGAATCTAATCAATTCAATGACAATTAACAACAGTTGTCATTCTTACAACTAGTAAGGATCAAAGTGAGAGTTAAGGCCAATTCTTTCTGACTCTAACTTTTTTTTATTATTAGGATAAAAAAGAAAAAAACTTTTTCTAGAGAAATAGGCACTGAATAATCCTATCTAATAATGTGATTTGGGGAAATAATTATTAATGAGTATACATATAAATTATAATTTATCTTTGAGTGTCTTCATAGGAAATATGATTAACATGCATGTGCTTAATCCTTCTGGGTTTTCCCCCTACCCTTATTCACCATCAGGCTCATACTTAACTACAACACAGTCCCTCTCAGAGTCGTACTATTCCCTCAAACACTAACCATTGTGAAATTTATAACCATTATATGTCTTGGTGAACATAATTCTTATTTTATTTATTGGTGGAAAGAGAAAGAAAAGAGTTAATTTTTCTCTTTACCTTGATTGGAAACAGTTTTCCTAGAAACATCATATATTGTTATTAGGTGCGAGATGCAGCTCTGAATGAATCAGAGACCTTATGTAATCAGAACGGAAAAGGGCCCAGTTCTGCACCCTCTTAAAAATCTTTGCATGCTTACTTTCATTTTTTTTTGTAATCACTCTGTCAAAACATCTTATTGAGGGTCACTTTTTTTTTACTGATACTCATTTTTCAAGCATGATGCTTTCTCCAGGGACCAGACCCTCTTGAAAATATGCCCAAAGTATGTGAGAAGTCATCTCACTGTCCTCATTTCTGAGGCTACATCTCTTCCATGACAGATTCATTTGTTCTTTGAGAAATTGATAGATATTTGACATTATTTACAATTGAAAGTCATCACTTCTTTTATGATCTTTATTCATTTTCCAACATTCACACACATATGAAGTAATTGAAAATATCATGACTTGGGCCAGGTCTACACTAGTCCTCAAAGTGATATCTTTGCTTTTGGCACTTTAAAGAGGTCATTTACATGATATTTACCCAATGCCATACATCCTTTTATATCTTGATTGTTACTTCCATAGATGTTAATTGTGGATCAAAATAAAATTAAACCATTGATAACTTTGCTCTTGTCTCTGTTTATCATAATATTGTTTTACTGATCCTGTTGTGAGATTTTTTTTTTATACATGTTGAGGTGTAAACCACCCAAGGCTATAATTTTAATTTCATTAGTAAGTGCTTCAATTTTTTATTTTCTGCAATCAAGATGGTGTCATGGTCATATCACAGATTGTTAATGAATCTTCCTTTAGTCTTGATGAGACCAAGTTTCCTGACTATTTGTTCAGTATACAGATTTGAATAGATAGATAGATAGATAGATAGATAGATAGATAGATAGATAAAATAAGACAACAAACAGAATAAACATATATAGTGAAGGTATGCACACATTTCTTTATTTTAAATCATACAGTAGCCTTTTCTTCTCTTCAAGCAACTTTTTCTTGGTTTATGTTCAGTTCCATATGAGTATAATAAGTGTGTTCTGGAAGCCACCTTCTTCACAATGTTATGATCCACACAGTTTAATATCTTAGTGAAATCAAGACAATGTAAGCAATCCTATTCCCCTATTTTCCGTGAATTCTCTGTTTTTAGTAAATATTTACCTTACATCAGCAACAATATTCTTCATTCCTCATCCTCTTTTGAATCTAAAATGAACTTTTGACATTTCCTTGCCAATATACTGCTCCAGATGTTTTGGCAATATCTTCAGCAAAATTTTATTTATATGCTATTAATTATATTTTTCAATGATTTTTTTTTAATTCTGTTGCATAACTTTTCTTTGTTACGGACATAAAAAGGATATCTTTCAGTAGGTTGGTTGATCAGGTAGGTACCTTCTACGTTTCTTGACATAGACAAGTGAACATTTCCAATACTGTTGAAATATCTCAAATATTATTTCAGCAATTCCTAGAACTTTGTTATTCAAAAATACTTTTAATGCAACTTGGATTTCTTTGTTGAATATTATTGTTTCTAAGTCATGTGTTACCTCTTGAAATAGTTGAGCATTGGCTAATTATTTTTGAAATCCTTCAATCCAATTTTGATGCTTCTTGTGTCAGGACAGGGAAGGGGTCAGAGCTGCTCAATATAGGTCACTATGCATTGCAGATGACTCCACCAGTAACATTCTATGACAGGTTTGAAAGCAAGAGTGGCATCCACTTCCTAAACAACACGACTCTAGAAATTCTAAATGTCAATAGTTGTAGAGGGGCATCAGGTCTTTTGTTCATAGGGTCACTATGTGTCATGTTCTACTCAAAGGCAATCAACAACAAAACCCCATAGATTCCTTCAGTATAGCAACTTGGGGCTTGAATTGTTTACCAGTTCCTTCAATTTAAGAATTGCCAAGGATAGTCTTCCTTTTTGATTTTTTAACTTCAAATGTCCATTAATTTCAATATAAAACTTTACATTGTCTTCTTAGATTGCCCTTTCAGTCCTTCTGTGCTACTGTCTTACATCATCATTTCTTCATTCTATGTTAGTTTTGTACTTTTAAAAATAAGTTTCAGGGGCTTTTTTATATTTTGACCTTTTCATTCTTTTTCATCTTTTTAAAGGCCTTTGGCTTTCATCATGTAAAATGTCCTTGATGTCACCTTATAGCTGAATCTTCAATTATTCATGTTCATTGCATCAAGATTATTTATAAGATAGTCTTTAAGTTCAGGTTGGATATGTTGTTATTATTGTTGTTAGATGCCCTTGAGTCAAGTCTGACAGATCTAAACTTTGCCCAATATTGCTTCATCTCCATAATCTCAGCTGTACTCAAACCCATATTTTAAGGCATTGTGTCAGTACAATTTTCCTTTTCTTCTCTGACCTTCCACATTTCCAAGTATAATGGCCTTTTTCAGGGAAAGGCCCTTCCTGACAACATGCCTTAAGTATGTGAGATGAAGGCTCATCATCCTTGCACACTGGCTACACGTCCTCCAAGTATTGAATATATTATAGACTGCCAAAAGAAATTATTATTTTTCTGGCAGCTCATAACATATACAATACTCTTGGCCAACACCACAATTCAATCCTACTTTTGTAAAAAGTTTAGATACTAACCATAAATTTTCATCAACAACCTTCTCTTGTGTCTCTATGAGAGTTTTTGAGCAAATTTGAAACATTCCGTTAATCTATATATTGGGGTGTTTGGGATTAATAACAAATAAAATACTCAGGCATAATTATTTTGTCAAATCTAGGTTTTAGACTATGGGAATGAAAATAATAAACTTTGTGTATAAGCATTTAAAAGTTGAAATAATGGGGCAGAGAAATGCACAAGACTGAATATTTGAAGAACCAGGTCTCTCCATCTGCTCTGTCACTAGTCAATTGTTTCTAGAATATAGCCTACTCTTTCCAAATTGACAGTAAGAAAGAACAATGAAAATGGTACTTAATGTATATCACTCTTGAAAAATTTGGTAACTGCTTTAATCAAACACCCTTCCAGTATACAAAGCTCTATTGTAGTTCTTTCCAGCACCTCTTTCAAGTGCAATGCTTTCTTTGTTTAAGAAACTATATCCTAGAGCTTCCTACTTCACCACTAGTTCACCATAGTAATTCAGAAAAAAAATCATGTAAGGGTTACAATAGAAATAATATATCACTCAAGAGAAAAATATTATGCATTCAATATTTGCTGTACTGGCTGCTGCTATTGTTGTTAGGTACTATCAATTAAAGCAAACCTATGAACAACAAATCTAAACCTCCTAACCTATGCTATCCTCACAATCTCTGATACACTCTAGCCCATTGCTGCAGTGACTGTGTCAGCGCAGTTGGTGAAGGGTCTTCCTCCTCTTTGCCATCCCACCACCTTCCCAAGTATGATGCCCCTTTCAAAGAAGCAACATCTTCCAGTAACAGATCCAAACTGTGTGTGGGCATGCAACCCCTTCCATTAGAGAGCTCTGGTAGCCCAGAGGCAAGAAGCTGCACTGCACAAGGTTCGAACCCACCAGTTGCTTAGAGGAGAAAGATGGGCAATTTCCTCCCATTTGATTAACTACCTCTAACAATCTACTGGAGGATCAGCTATGGGTTTGTTCTGACTTGATAGTACACAACACAACACAACACAACACAGTATAACAATATAATTCCCATTGCTCATTCTACTATGACTTTGGAGATAATAGTCTTTAAAGCTGACTGATGAAAGAGAAAGTGGAGACCATGTTCTTCAAATTTTGAATACTGTGCACTTTTGGGGGGGAACAAGAAAAAGATTATTCTCAGTCTTATGGGCTATATTAGCTTTCCCCAGTGTCCTGCATCAGATTTAAACAATTTTTTTTTACTTTATTTTGCCACCAAACATTGAAAGATACTTTTGGAGTTTATTCTATCTACTAACATCAAAGAAAGAAGGATTTCAACAATCAAATATAACAAAGAAAATGTTATTGTTGTTAGATGCCATTGAGTCAGCTACAACTCATAGCAGCCCTGTGAGCAACAGATTTAAACCCTGACCTTTTCTATACCATCCTCAGCATCTCTGATGTGCTTGAACTCATTTTTACAATCACTGTGTCATGCAATCCTATTGGGAGTCTCTCTTTCTTTCTCTGACCCTCCACTTTTGCCAGCATGACTCCAAGAACTGGTCTTTTCTGACAACATGCCTAAAGCATATCACTACTCACTTTACTAGGCAAGTTTATAAATATACATTTATAAATAATTATGAGTCTGAAAATACTTTACCATTTACCTTTTGATTTCCTGGCTACTACTATCAAGAGTGTTAATTGTGAAGCCAAGAAAACTAAAGCTGTTTACAATCTCAATCTCTCTGCCATCTATAATGATGAGGCCAATCAGCCCAGTGGTGAGAATCTTTGTTTTCTTGATATCAAGCTTCTATCCATATTTAAGGCTACAGTCCTTGACCTTCTTCAGAAAGCACTTCAGGTCCTCCTTAGTTTCACCAAGCAAGGTTGTGTCATCTGTCTAACTCAGGTTGTTAATGAGCCTTCCTCCAATCCTGACGCCACAATCCACTTCATAGAGCCTGGCCTCCTAGATGATCTAGTCTGTATATAAATTGAAAAGATATGAGGATAGGACACATCCCTCACAGATATCCTTCCCGATTTTGAACCAGTCTTTCCTTGTTCTGTTCTGAAAACTGCCTCCTAGACCAAGTATAGGTTTTGCATAAGCATGATCAAGTATTCTGGGGTTCCTATTCTTCTCAGAGTTAGGCACAGTTCGTTGTGATCCACACAGTCAAATGCCTTTGCATTGTTAGTGAAACACAGATAGATAATTCTCTGGTACTCACTGCTTTCAGCCAAGATCCATCTAACATTAGCTATAAGATCCCTATTACCACAACCTCTTCTAAACTCAGCCTGTATATCCTGGCAGTTCTGTGTTGATGTGCTGTTCCAGTGGTTTTCAGATAATTTTCCACAGAATCTTGCTTGCATGTGTTAGTAATGATATCGTTTGATAATTTCCACACTCTGCTGGGTCACCTTTCTTTGGAACAGGAACAAATACCAGTCAGTTGGCCAAGTGTTTGTCCTCCAGATTTCCCGGCAAAACTTGCTGAGTGCGTTCAGGGAAGCATCTGTTTGTTGAAATATGCCAATTGGTATGCCATCAATTCCTGGGACTTTGTTCTTTTACCAATTCCTTTAGAGCAGCTTGAAATTCTTCATCAGAACAGGCTCTTGTTCATATATTGTGTTTCACTAAATTCTTCTGTCAGCCAATTGCTTTTGGTACAATGACTCTGTATACTCCTTCCCTCTTCTTTTTAATGCTTCCTGGATCATGTAATGTTCTGCTCAAAACATCCTTAAGTATTGCAACTCAAGGCTTGAATTTGTTCTTCAGTTTCTTCAGCTTAAGAAATGGTGACCGACCTCACGTTTCTGATGTTCTGAATCCAGCTCTATTGCACATTTCATTTTAATACATTCCTTTGTCTTCTCATGTTACCCTTTGAAATCTTCTGTTCAGCTCCTAAATTTCTTAATTTCTTTCCTTTGTTTTGTTTCTTGGCACTCTAGTGCAATACTCAGAGACGTGTCTGACTTTCAGCTTGATCTTTTATTCCTTTTCTGTCTTTTACATTCTTCATAGATAATATTCTTGATATCCTTCCACAGTGCATCTGGTCTTTGCTCATTAGTGTTCAAGGCCTCAAACGTATTCCTGAAATGGATCTGAAATTCAAGTGAAATAGACTTAAGGTCAAACTTTGGTTCCTGTGGATTTGATTTGATTTAATTGTATTTACCTTCAGCTTGAACTTGCATATGTGGTCTGTGCCACAATCAGCACCTGGCCTAGTTTTCACAGCTGATATTGAGCTTCTCCAATGATTCTTTTCACATATGTAATTGATCTGATTTCTATGCATGCCATCAGGTGAAATCCATGTATATAGTCTGCATTTATGTTTATTATAAAAATATTTGTAATGATTAAATCAGTGAATGCACAGAATTCTATAATTCTATCTTGATCTTAATTTCTGTGACCCACTCCATGTTTTCCAACTAGTGATCCTTCTTTCCTGTTCTCAATTTTTTCATTTTATTCATCCATTATTATGAATGCACATTCACAAAGTCTACTGTCAAGGACCTCTCCAGAGTATTAAAGAGCAATGACATCAGTCTGGAGACTAAGATGTGCCTGATTTAGGTCACGGTCCTTGCAATTACTTGTGATGCATCATGGCTAGGGATGGTAGACAGAGAATTGATGCCTTTGAGCTGTGGTGCTAGAGAAGAATATAACATGGACCACTAGGAGAACAAATAAGCTAGTCCTTGGGGTGAACAAACAAGTAAGTAGGGGGGTGAAACTAGGCTACACCTTGTAGGCAAGGATTCTGAAGCTCCATCTGACATGCTTTGGGCATGTTGTAAGGAGAAACCAGTTCTTGGAGAGGGACATCATGCTTAGGCGGGTGGAGGGACAGCACAATACTCTCAATCATATGGATTGACTCAGTGACTGGGGTAGTTGATTCAAAGACTTAACATTTAAAGACATTTGTTGTTGTTGGGTACCTTAGAGTCAGAACTGACCCATAGCTGACCCTCCCATGGGTTTATAGAGGCAGTAAATCACATGGGAGGAGATTGTTCACCTTCTTCCATGGAGCAGAATATATTACTCAAAATAATTTAGAAAATACATGCAATTCCTACCAACACCATAGCTGCAATTTTGATATGATTTAAATCTAATTCTGAATTCATATGAAATTTATAGGGAACTAAAAAAAGACAAGATATTATCACAAAAGAATGAATTTAGAGGAATCACAATATTTTATTTTAAAACTTACTATAATACTGTTATTATTGATGTTATTGCTGTTCCTAGGTGACATTGAGTCAACTCTGACTCATAGCAATCTTATGTACAACAAGAATGAAACATTATCTAATGCTGAGCCATCCTTACAATCTCTGCTTTGTTTAATAAGCCCACTCTTGAAGTTACTGTGCCAATCCATCTAGTTGACTACATTTCTCTTTTTAGTTTACCATCTATTTTACCAAGCATGATGCTTTCTACTTGAAGACATCCAAAGTACAGGAGACCAAAGTTTACAATTCTGTTTCTAATAAGCACTTTGGTTTCACTTCTTCTAAAATAGATTATTTTAAAAATTTCTTTTATCAGTGCATAGTATATTATATATTATATATTATATATTTAT
>NW_006399759.1:20098148-20110758 GCF_000299155.1 Elephantulus edwardii | reverse complement strand
ATTTACATTTACATTTACATTTACATTTACATTTACATTTATATTTATATTTATATTTATATTTATATTTATATTTATATTTATATTTATATTTTACCAGTTCCACAACTCCAAGACATCACTTCTTCAGTTTTCTGCCTTTGTTGTCCAACTTTCACATACATGTAGGGTTGATTGCAAATAGTATGGCTTAAGTCTGTTAGATCTTATCTTCAAAGTTATACGCTTGCTTGTCCTTTGAAGATTTTCCCAAATAATGTTAATATACTAACTGCTATTTCCATATGTTTCAATTATAGATCCAATAAATGTGAAAGCCTTGACAATTTAAATCTTTTTTATGTTTTCTATGTGATATGGAGTTTCATCATCCTTTCCTCTAAAAAACCTTGTGGTGAAAATTCCTCTAAGACAGATTTATTTGATCTTTTAAAATTTCTTAATATTATAAATACTCTTCTCCAATACCACAATTCAAGGGCATTCTTCTTCTGTCTTTGTTATTCATCATTCAACTTTTAGATGCATGTGAAACAACTGAACAAACCATTTCTCGGACCAGCCCTACTGTCATCTTTAAAATGTCATTTTTGCACTTTGTTATTTTTCAGAGATCCTTGACAGCAGATTTCCCAATGCCACACATTTGTAAAATCCTTTACTTACTGCTCCTACGGATGGTTATTGTGATTCCAAGTAAAATGAAATAATGAACAACTATAATATTTTCTCCATCTACCATGATGTTGCTAATTGTTGTAAGAATTTTTTAAAACAGAATTGACATCTATTAAGTGAACTTAATAGATGTCATTCTATGCAGGATAATGAGGAAATTCTGGAAGTAGGGGTGATAATTTTGAATGTCCCTAATACTACTAAATTATATAGTTAAAATGCTTAAATTTTACATTATATGCATTTTATCATAATAATTTTAATACATATCTCACTCATGCACATTAAGTACTGTTACAGCCTTGGGCACAACTTATGAATTCTGTTAGCTGTATGCATAGAATATGAACTATTTAGTTAATTTACATTTTTCTGTAATAGAAGGGGCATTTTTTACTAGACAGATTAAATTGAATTAGAGCAATTGGATTAAAATGAACCTTGAGGCCATCTCTCAGCTCAGGAAAGAACATGAAGCTTTGCTCTGAGTAACAATCTCATGCCAGCAGCTTGCCTAATTTAACAGCAACATGAGGAAGTGTGAATGGAGCTATAAGAGAAAGTGTTTTTCCTTCACTCTGAAAATTATTCACACTGAAAAATGTTCACACAGAAAATTTGAGAATGAATTAATCTCATTAATTCAGACTAACATTGATAAGAAGTGTAAAGTTTGAATGAAGGAACATCTCCATAAGCATCTACGATGTAGAGAGGCTAAGTTACTAGACATTTACATTTCTAATCTTAAAAGTAAGTCATTTCCGAAGGCAAAATTCCAAGTCAGCACTTCATAATTCAGAGGGGATTATTCTTTAAAAATTAAGTTATATACAGTAACCAGCTTCCAAGTTCAGCTATATTTTTTCAAGTTAACCTAAAGCTGACAATATGGTAAATGCCAGTGCAAACATTAAGTTCAATCAAGCAGTGTTCTATAGACAGATTGTTTAATCATTTACATGTTTGTGTGATTCCTTTTTTCACTCCATCTACATAAAGTTGAATTTTAAGTAGTGTTTTTAAAACTCTATAATAAATACTTCCATGGTATTGAGTCCTTCTATTGACTTTCTAACAACAAATAATATAAATGGTATTAACTTAGTTTTGTCCTGAGAAATATTACTTAGTGCAATATTTACCAAAGAGTTATCCAAGTGTTTAGAAAATGTGATTAGTGTTGGCAAGAAGAAAATGTAAGGGAAAAAAGTAGGCGATGTGGCATAGTAAAATCCCTCTCAGAGAGTCATAATCCATACTGAAAGTTCTAGTGGCAAAAAGTCATTCTCTCAATACAAAGGTACAGGGTTTAAATCCACCAGCAGCTCCACTGGGGAAAAAATGGACAATCTCTCCTCCTGCAATTTATGGTATCATAAAACCCGCTGGAGGGTCAGCGATGAGTCAGGTTAACTTAGCAGTGCACAAAACTAACAACAATGTGAAGACATATTTTAAACTTCATTTAATCACCTTTATTTTAAGAATTTTTCAATATGTTACAAGTTTTTCTTATTGTAGTAATTAATACACTGAAAATAGTGTTTCGTAAGACATTATCTAAAAAAAAACCCCTCATCTATTATTTCCACCCAGTAGAGCATTTGTTACATCATCCACAGTAAAATAACAGCTAATAGCCATAGGAGAAGCAGTCAAGCAAGACATCAAAAGATATGTTGCATCAGGGAAATCTGCTGTCAAGGACATCTACAATGTTCTAAGCAGAAAGGATGCCAGTTTAAAGACTGAAGTGTGAATGCTATTTTGAATTACTTCCCATGCATCTGAAACTTGGAGAATGAATAAGATAACAAAAGAAGAATCAATGTCTTTGAATTGTGCTGTTGGTGAAGAGTATAGAATATAATAAGGACTGCTAAAAGAGAAAATAAGTCTGTCTCGAAGGAAATGCAACTGAGTGTTCCTTGGAGAAAGGTGGGCGATCTCTTCCTAGATCCTTACAAGCAAGGATGGTGAAACTTTATCTCACTTTCATCATATTTTCCACTGTAACTAGTTCTTGTAGAAAGACATCATGCTAGAATTAGAAAGCCAGTGAAAGAAAGGAAGATGCTCAACAAGATGAATAAACATAGTTACTCTAACAATGAACTCTAGCATGACAGAGATTATGAGGTTGATATAGGATAATGCCAGTCTAATCCATTGTTCATAGGGTTGTTATGAGTGATAGTTGGTTTAATAACACCTAACACCATCAACAAACGAATGGCTCGAGAAGCTGTGGTATATACGCACAATGGAATACTATGCTGCATTGAAAAACAAGGAACTCATGCAATATTATTCAAAATGGTTGACTCTGGAGAACATTATGCTGAGTGAAATATCCCAGTCACAAAAGGACAAATATTGCATGTTGCCACTGTTGTAGAATGGGACTGTCCTTGGGGTTGGGGAGAGACTGAGTAAGATGGGTTCAATAATGTATACTGCACTGAAACAGAGGAGGGAGAAAACTGTTTAAAAGAGATATGTGACTAGGTATTTCTGTCATCACAGGAGTCTAGAGCGATGGCTCCATGGTGGAGGGGACCTGGGGGAGGGTTTGTAAAACAATGAAAGAATCCTTTCTTTTACTTTTCCATAATTTTTGACTCATGTATTTATAACTTGTTAGTCAAATTTGTGTCTTCTAGGTTGCAACACCCCCATGATACATCTTCAAGGATATGAACATATACCTCCAAGCACAATCAGTAAGAGTGCATCTAAATTCCAAAATCAATCTCCATAATAGCCTATGTGTTTCCTACTGCCAAAGGGGCCCTTTAGAGTAGTGAGAGAAGATCTTCACCCTGAAACCCACAGTGTCCCTTTTCAGCAGGAAGTGGCTAAGAGAATACGCCATCCCCTTTTCCTTATGAATCAGGGTGAAGTCTCTCTCAGGGAGGAGTGATAGGGAATGGCAAAGGACACACCGACAAAGGAGATTAATCAGAGCTGACTTTGACAAGCACTGTGGCAATTGGACAATTAAAACAGACATTCGGATGGCGAGGAAGAAGAACAAACTGGGGAGGAGGGTAGAGAGAATGGTGCAGCAATGAAGGAATGAAAACCCAAAATCCCTGTAAATGTTCATTAAAACTAATAAAATTTAATAATAATAAAAAAAGAAAGAATAACACCTAACAACAGCAGAAACATGTACATTTATTTGTATTTTATACTATAATATAAAAACAACATAAAATAGCTACATCAAAAATAACTTGAACTTTTGAAAAGTGGCCTGAATGTTAAAACCTTGTATTCTGTTGATGTATTTTTAAAACTAATCAACTAATGTTGTTGTTGTTGTTGTTGTTGTTGTGTACCATTGAGTCAGAACCAACCTATAGCTGACCTTCTGGTGGGATTTCAGAGGCAGTTAGTCACATAGGAGGATACTGCCCATGCTTTTCTTACAGAGCCTGAATTTGAACTGCATGCCTTCAGAACTAATATATAATTATTCATGACTATTATTATTCATAGTCTATATTAGAGTTCACTCTGTATCATACAGTTCTGCAACTTTTTGAACAAAAATATCATGTTATGTGTTCATGTATGTAAAGAATATTATGCAGAATATATTGGTCCACAACTACTTCACTGACTATACATTTGCCTTTTCCATAATGTTAAAGAACTTAAATAACAAATCAGCCTGTTTTTATGTGTTGTTGATTCAGTTGTAACTCATAATGACTTTATGTGCAGTAGCTATGAACCATGCCCTATCCTGAACCAATCTCACTGTCTCTGACACTCCTACCTTCATCACCCCAGTTAGGTCAATTCGTCTCACTTAGGGTCTTCCTCTCCTGCACTGTCACTCCACCCTTCCAAGCATGATGTCATTCTCCAATTACTGGTCACTTCGAGTTACTACACAAAGTATGTGAGATGGAGTTTGAAAATTTTTGCCTCTAGAGAGTAACGTAGTTTTACCCTCTCCAGGAGAAACCTGTTTGTTCTCTTGGCAGTCCATAGAATGTTAACACTCTTCTCTCACACTATATCTCAAAGTCAATGACTCTTCTTCTATCACCTTTAGTCATTGTCCAGCTCTCTTAAGCATAGCAAGTAATTGCAAAGATCATGGTCTAGATCAGGCACACTTTAGTTTCTAGCCTGATATCATTGCTCTTCTGCAGTGTGGAGAGATCCTTGATAGTAGATCTCCTAATGTAATTCATCTTTTTGTCCCAGCTGTCTGCCTGTACCAACCCAGCTACCCAGATTGATCCATCAGCAAAGATTAGAGAGACACAGAGGAGGACTTAGCCATATTAGCAGGGGTTAATTGGAGAGAAAAGGGATGGAGATTCTGCTTGGGCAAAGCAAGGGAACAGAGGGAGATGTTTGCAGGGCAGGGAAGAGGGGACAAGACCACATACACACACACACAGAGATGGTGGTCGTGGGAGCAACACTGAATCTGTTAGCTGTGTAATGAGGAAAGATCTTTTGGGTAAAATGCTTGTCTTTCATATATTGTTCTAAACTGATCATGCAAATTAAGTCAGACTAAGAAGCAGGATTGGCATCCACTACTGCAATAGCAGGCCTTCTAAAACCGTATGAACGTCTCACTTAAAATATTTACATAGGGTTCTTTTGTGCTCTGGCAGCCTAGTGGATAAGGAGTTGCATGGCCAACCAAAGACTTTAGGTTCGATCCACTAGTTAGTTGGTCCATGGGACAAAGCGGGAAATCTCCTGTCGTGTGATTTAGTCTCTGAAAACTCACTGCTGTGTCAGCTATGAGTCAGCTCTGACTCAATAGCAATGAGTTGAGTTTCATGTCCTTTATACCACTTGGCAACACATTTCTTTATGTCACTAAAATTCCTCCATATGAATGTGCCAGATGTTAATAATGAGGAAAAACTTTACAGATAGGAGGGAGGGGGAGAATATGAGAACCCTTTGTGTTTTCTACTCAATATTTTTGCAATCCTTATGCCTTAAAGGTATTTATTAATAGAAAAGACCTGTACATTAATATTCAAAGTATCTTTGTTCACAATACCTTCAATTTCAAGCAAACCATATGTCTACCAAAAGGAAACTATACAAATATTTTAGCTTTGCTATTTATATAATGTCAAATATTCAGTCATAAAAACAGAGCTACCTGCTGATCTGAAACCATAATTCTGAGCAACAGCTACAAACAGCAAGAATACATTCTGATTACATCTGATTGTGTCTCCCGTTCTTAGAATACATCATTTTTTCCAAGACCTGATGAAACTCATATATGGTAACAGATGTCAAGTCAGAGGTTATTTGTGCTTGAGGGTGGATGGTTCTTGATTCAAAAGGCATAGGAGGTTAATTTTTGGGTGTAGGGACACAATGCATACTCTCATTACATTGTTGACAGTATGATGAGAGAGTGTAAAGTTTTAAAAATTCCGCAAGCCTTTCAGTTAAGATTGGTCTCAATCTCACATAATTTAAAAGATATATATAAAAAAACAATAGAAAAGGTGGAAAGAAGGATGAGCTCTGCAAAGTCATGTAGACAAGCTCATGTGAAGGTCTGGATGCCCTCTGACTGTGCTCTGATGTCCTGTGTGCAGGCTGGCAGTTGCTAGTGGGTTCTAGTTGAATGGCAAGAGTGCTATAGGGTGTGTTGTGGCTGGAGTTTTATGATAACCAAGCATTCACCTGTGTAGCTACAAAGTTATGGATGTGATGAGTCCCTCTGTGAATTTAGACTTTATTGTTCTGCTCCCTCATAACCTGAGGCCAGGACACATGCCCCATCACCTCTAGTGGGGGGCAGGACTGTATCCTCCTGTTGTATGTGTTTTGTTTTTGTTTGTTTTTTAACTTTCTATGAATTTCCTGTTTCTAGTCAGATGATACAGTCCATTCAGTGATGAAATTATATAAGATAGGCAAAGTATCTTGAAGACATCTTGACTATCCAGATTAAGAGAAATGTCTGCTTCTTGGCAATTTCCAAGATGGTCAGAAAGAGGATGCAGAGACTGAATTAGTTGTGGAGAACAGCCAGTTGGAGTGAAAGTCTTTGAATATTAAGAGGCTTGAGGAACCTCCACTAAGATGGAACTAAAGCAGAGAACTCCATCACAGCCTGAAGGAGAAGGCACTTCTAACACTCACAGCAGGAAGAGGTGATAACAGAGAGGGAGAAGACCCTGTAGTCCCTGGAGGAGGTGCAGACCCCAGGGTTCCTGGAGGAAGTGTGGAAAGACATCAGAGCCCTGGAAGGGTTGGCCCAGCCAGGGTGTGGCCCCAACTCACGCTCTGAAGGCCTTTCCCCAGGGTTGGTCTGTCTCCAAAGGCAGCTTCTCCTTTCCCTCCACTTGATCTCCTGTGTGGCAAGACTGTGTTATCCCCCAATCTGACCACCACTGAAGGAAAAAGGAGGCCAGGGAGCACATGGGACACAGGAGTCCTAGTGACTGACCCCCATCACATTCACTCCTAGATTCAAGGCTTCTCTATGGTCAATAGATGACTCTTCTTTTCAGAGCAAAAGAGTTATCATTGACACTTGCCAGCAGGCACTCTTTACCCACGAGGAAATGACCTACTCACGTTTCTAAATTAATACACGTTGTTATGTTGTTGTGTCGCAGAGTCGTTTGCGACTCATAGCGAATCTATGTACAACAGCCCTAAACCGTGCTCTATCCTGTGCCAATCTCATTGCCTTTGACACACCCATCCCGATTACCCCAGTCACTGAATCAATCCATCTCATAGAGGGTCTTCCCCTCCTGCGCTGTCCCTCCACTCTACCCAGCATGATGTCCTTCTCCAAAGACCTGTCTCTCCTTACAACATGTCCAAAGTATGTCAGACGAAGCCCCAGAATCCTTACGTCCATGGAGTAGCCTGGTTTAACCCTCTCTAGTATGAATGTGTTTGTTTTCTTGGCAGTCGATGGTACATTCAATACTCTTCTCCAGCACCACAACTCAAAGGCATTAATTCTCCTTCTATCCTCCCTAGTCATCGCCCAACTCTCTGATGCATAACAAGTGATTGCAAAAACCATGGCCTGTATTAGGCGCACCTTAGTCTCCAGAGAGACACCTTTGCTCTTGAGTACTTTAGAGAGGTCCCTAACCGCAGACTTTCCCATTGCAATACGTCTTTTGATTTCCTGGCTACTGGTGCCAAGAGTGTTGACCGTGGAGCTGAGCAAACTGAAGCTGTGAACAATCTCAATCTCCTCACCATCCATCCTGATGCTACCAATTGGTCCAGTGGTAAGAATTTTTGTCTTCTTGACATTGAGCCTCAGTCCATACTGAAGGCTGCAGTCCTTGATCCTCTGCAGCAAGTGCATGAGGTCCTCCTCAGTTTCGGTGAGCAGGGTTGTGTCATCTGCATAATGCAGATTGTTGATAGATCTTCCACCAATCCTAACGCCACGCTTCTCCTCATAGAGCCCAGCCTCTCGGATAATCTGCTCTGCATACAGGTTGAAAAGGTATGGAGATAGGACACATCCCTAGCGTACACCCTTCCCAATTTTGAACCATGAAGTGTTGCCCTGCTCTGTTCTGACAACTGCCTCTTGGTCCAAATCGTAATTATTGATATTAAAAGGTAGCCTGAGAAGATAATAATTTTGTCTGACATACAATTCCGGAAAATAGAACTCATAATATGGTGTGGAAACAGTTATACCTCCCTCCTTCCATCCTATCTCTCAGCTTTCAACCGTGACTGAAGACTTTTCCAATGATCAGGATAGTCTGCTCATATAGAAGTACAGGTTCATAGTAGGCATATATCAAATTATATTGGCACTTCTGCTTCTGAAAATTCAGCCTCTCCAATATATAGATCCCTCTGAAAATACATGGGAAGGTCAGCTTGAATCAATTCTAAGTTGAGAACAAAGACATTTTGAAAATATATAGATAAACTGGCCTTGCTAATATTCTCAATCCCTTACTTATTCCCAAAGTAATAATTTGGTTGCCTCCTACAATCTATCTTACTATGAAAATACATGTAACAAATCTTGTCTTCCTAAGAACATAAAAGTAAACTCATGCAGGGTCTCAAGATCTGGGCAAGAGTCTAGAATGAATGAAATTTCAGAATTGGTTAATGGTAGAACAAGAAATCATAAAAAAAAAGAAAAAAAAGAAATCATATGTTAGCATTGCCTTTACCTCTTCCTTGTAATGGATGTTATATTCAACTTCCTGGGAAAGGCCAGGAACTTTTGGGAAGAGTTAACTGTGCACCATTGATTCCCAGGATGCATTATTGATTTGGCATGAAAGGCTGGGGCCCAGTTCTTAGATGTACTTCTGGAAAGCCTGCTGGAGACTGTGAGCTTGCTTTGGCTTGTTTAATTATCTTCCTAACCACTAAAGTTCACGCTGCTTTCTACTGTGCAAAGGAACTATTGACAAGAGAGAGTTTGGTTTCATGTACTTGAACTTGAGTGACACAAATATTTCAGTAGTGAGTCAGTACTGGAAAAGGGTGATGGGTAAGGTAGGGAGTGTTTGCAGAACACATTTCATCACCACTAGTCAAATATGTCTCATTGTTGCTTCAGGAGGTGTTGGTATTTTCTGCTTTGAAGGAGATGCTCACAGAGCCAAGAGCTTCCAACATAGCACTCCTTAGCGGGGAATGGCAATGGCCATTAGCATGCAGAAAATCCACAGGACTAGTTGCTTTGGAATGTTCACATTCTTGGGGTAATGGTTTTATAGATTTCCTCAGGGTAAAAGCTCATGGATCTTTGTTAAGGAAGATAAAAGCTTCTTTACAGACTTGCAGTGGTAGAAAATCCTCTCTCTCTCTCTCTCTCTGCCTGGCTTCATTTTAAAGACCTCAACATTTAAGTGGAAGAGGTGATTCTTTTAGGAAATTGGTACTTTTAATAGTAAAAACAAACACACACACATACCCCCTCCAAGAAAAACACCAAAAACACAAACAAACAAAAAACATTCCAATCAAACAAAACTCTCCACCCTCAGTCACAACAGTGATTTCTTTAGCTTAAGGGCATGACTTGGACCATGAACCATAAATGTGGTAGATTCAGATGCTATACAGAATGTGCCTGAGACCTTTTGAGGTGCCTCCAGAGTCCAGAGGACCTCCTATCTCAAGTCTTTGGAAATAGAAATCATCTAAAAGAGTTTGAGCTCATCTTTGGGAGCGGTGCTATGCATGGCTAGGGGTTCTGATGAAGATTACCGTTAGAAAAACCAAGCTGAGCCAAGCCAAGAAACACAAACCAAAAAGGAAATTTTCTGAAGAAAATAAACAAAGCTACTGAGTCAAGCATGCAAAGCAGAAAAGAGCAACAGAAGACTGCTTGAGGTCTGAGATTTGAACTTTTTAAAGCACCATATCTGATAGGTCAGCCCAAGTGCAGGGGGAGCCCCTCAGCTGTGTAAGCGCTGAGGCAGCCTGCTCCCACCCGGGCCTTCTCAGTGTGTTATGTTCTGAGCCAGGCAATGAAGATAACATGCTATGCTTTGTATTGTTTTCTCTTGGATTTTAGCGCAGAAATAGGACTCCACTCTTCTTAGGCAACATAGTGATCAAGATTACTGATCCCACAAATGAGTAGTTTCCTGATGTATATATTTTAGTGCCATCAAATTCTAAATCTATTGTCTAGGAACTTTAAAGTATAGTACAATATCACGGCACAAATTTTGAATATAAAACTATAATCACGAAACTCTCAATATGATGTTGTTTCCAGAATCTGAGATTTCTGGAACTGAAATCAGTTTGGTGGAATTGTTTGTTATATCCAAATTTAAATTGTGAAATAAGTTGGATCTACTTTTGGGTCAAATACACAAACTATGCAGAAGAAAAGGAAGTTTAATTGAATAATAGGTTTTGTCTGAGAGTAGGGTCTCGACAATACTGAGTTCTGAATCTTTCACACTTCTTTGGCATGACCCAGAGGCTTCCTGAACCAATAAACTTGCTCACAAAAGTATTATCTTCACCAAAATATCTTACCATGCCTTTGGCTATAATGAGAGAGCCAATACCAGCAAATGTTATATGGAAACTTCTCTGAGTTTGTTGTAGGACTAATGCCAAGAATAAAGCCAGATTCGACCACAATCGAGAATGTTATTTTTATGATTAAATGTCAGAAAATTTGTTTCTCTTGGGTAATGAGTGTACTTTCTCACACGGTTTCCCTTACTGCGATGGTTGTCAGGAAGTTCATCTCTAAATATTCTAATCATAACTTCATAATTTCTCATGATTAATTTGCTGCCTATTTGACTTTTCTTTAATCTTCACGTGAATATACACCCATATTACGCAGGCACACACACTGGGATCCACAATCAACATCCATGGAAGCAGTGGTCACAAAATCAAACATATTGCCTTTGACAAACTTAAATCTGATCATTTGAAAGTGCTAAAAAATCAAGAAGTTGTTGTGAGGGGTGGCCTAGTGGCAAGAAGTCGTGTTGTAATCCCAAAGGCACATGGTTCAAATCCACCAGCTGCTCCACAGGAGAAGGATGGGCAATCCTCTCCCATGTGATTAACTGCTTCTGAAAACCCACTGCAGGATCAGGAATGGGTCAGCTCTGACTTGACGGGACACAACAACAATAACAATCTAAGTCATATCATTTGCAATTACTTCATATGCCTGTGAAACTGGCCAATGACAAGGAAAGATTTAAAAGAATTGCTGCATTTTAATTATAGTGTTGACAAAGAATTTTGAATGTTTTATGAGTCGTCAGTAAACAAATCTATACTGAAAGAAATACAGACAGAATGCTCGTCGGAAGATGGACAATCTCTTGTGCCATTGCCAGATGAATGTTGGATGAAAGCACTGAATACTAGGACAATGCCTATCTGTGTTTCATTGAGGCATTTGACTATGTAGATGACAACAAACTGTTGCTGACTCTGAGAAGAATGGGAATCCCAGAACACTTGACTGTGTGCTTATCCAAAACCCCTACTAGGACCAGGAGGCAGTCATCAGAATAGCACAAGGAAACACAACATGGTTTAGAATCAGGAAAAGAGTATATCAGGGATGTGTCTTGTCCCCATACTTTTTTAATCTGTATGCAGAACAGATCATTCAGAAAGTTGAGCTCTAAGAGGAGGAGGAAGATTCATCAACAATTTACATTATGCAAATGATCCAGCCTTGCTTGCCAAAAATGATGAGAGCCTGAAGTGTTTACTGCAGAAGGTCAAGGACTGCAGTCTTCAATATGGATTGAAGCTCAACATCAAGAAGACAAAGACTCTCACCACTGGGCAACATCATGATAGAAGGAGAAGAGACTGAGGTCATTAAAAATTTCAGTTTGCCCCCCAATCAACACTCTTGGCACCAGCAGTCAGAAAATAAAAAGAAAAATTGCATCAATGCCATTGGGGTTAGGTGTGTGATCACCATGAATAGCAGGTGACAACAGCAATAATAACAACAACAAAACCTGCTGAAGGGTCAGCTGAGTCAGTTCCAACCTGATGGCACAGAATAACAACACTTTGGCTAGATAGTAGAAGTCTAAAGAATTTTTCTAATCCTGCCTACATTTTGTTTTAATTGTTGTTCCCTGGCATTAAGTGAATTCCAACTGATGGAGAATTTTTGTTCTAAAAGATAGATAAAACATTGTCTAAAAAATAGATAGGACATTGTCTTGTTCTGTCATTCTTAAAATAATTTTCATATTTGAATCTATCATTATGGCTACTGAACAAATACACCATTCCTAGGTCCTTCTATGAGCCTTTGGTATGGATTGCACTTAATGCCAATGAAACAAAGAATATTACCACTGGACTGGTAGGCAGCATTATGATGGGTGGAGAGGAGATTGAAACTGTCAACTGTTTCATCTTGCATGGATGCACAATTAACAACCCT
>NW_006399759.1:20089468-20097954 GCF_000299155.1 Elephantulus edwardii | reverse complement strand
TCCACCTCATAGAGGGTCTTCCCCTCCTGCGCTGTCCCTCTACTCTACCCAGCATGATGTCCCTCTCTAAAGACCTGTCTCTCCTTACAACATGTTCAAAGTATGTCAAATGAAGCCCATAAAACCCTATGTACACGCACACACTACACTAGGAAAATCTGCAGTTACGAATCTCTCCAAATTATTGAGGAGTAGTTATATCAGTTTGAAGACTAAGGTGTGTCTGATTAAGTCCATGGTCTTTCCAATTTCTTTCTGTGCATCTGAGAACTGGACAATGTATATGGAGGACAGAAAAAGAAAATTCTTTTTAGGAAGTGTGAAGACAGCACAGGATAGGACAGGCTTCAGATCTGTTGTTCGTAGGGTTGCTATGGGTTATACTTAATTAGACAGCACCTAACAACAACACAACACAACACAATAATTCCATCCAGAGAGATACATGTGTGTATTTACTTTTGTTTAATTAAAGGTATTTTCATTGAATAAGCTGTTGGTAGCGTAAAATTTTTTTCTTGTCTCTGGTTTCATTTCTATTCATAAAGCCATATTTTCCAACCACCACTCTTACTGTCCACCTTACAGACCGACTGTTGCATTCCAATTATCATTACTGATGCACTTTGATTACACATTTTATCAATTTTCCATAGAAGTTGAAATAAGTCATCAATATTTTCATCTTTAGTTTTAGTTTCTTGTTATTTTGTCTTAAAATGTAATTTTCGTAAAGTGTGCCCCTGATGGTGTCTGAAATACCAGTGGCATAGTTTCCAGAAGCTCAGAAGCTCACACAAAATAGCAAACTGATAAGCAGGCATTGGTTTCTATATATGTTGTTGTTGTTGTGTGCCCTTGAATCAGAATCGACCCATCACTGACACTCCAGTAGGTTTTCAGAGGCAGTTAATTGCATGGGAGGAGACTGCCCATATTCCCCCATGGGGCAGCTGGTGGATTCAAGATGCATGCCTTTCAGATTGCCATGCACTTTCTTAGCACTAGGCTTCTATAGATGTATAGGTACTTACAAAGAGCAGTCAGTGATGTATATATTTATATAAGGTCATATTGTCTACAAAACGCATACACATCAATTCCATTTTTATCTGATCCCAAATTATTTGAAACTTTTAACACAATTCACTTTTAAAATGTTAATCTTGCAATTCTAATTTTATTCTCTCTTCAGTACTATAACTATAGACCAAATAAGATCTTATTCCATGTTTGCAGACTAAATACCAAAACACTATTGCTCAATTGAATATTAATATTGAAATACATTAATTAAACTCATTTACTTAGTAATTGTATTTTTCTGAAAACTCAATAATCAAGTTATACTAAACATTCTCTTTTATTACCAAAGTATCAGTGCCTTCACATTACTTTACATTATTTTTTATACCCTCACTTCTACAACTATCATATAAGATTGAGATAATTTTATAGTCAACTTTTGTTAAACTTTTAAGGAACATAAAATCCCTATGGTTTACAAACTATCCAAAGAATAATAAAAGGAGTTTACTCAAACGAGTTTTATGAGGTTAGGATGACAACCCAGGAAATAACAATGAAGGAAAGTTACAGATAGATTTCATTTATTAGATACTAATTAATTAGATTAATACTAGTTAACTAGATTAATATTTGTTGTGTTGTTGTTGTATACCATCGAGTCAGAATCAACCCATAGGTGACCCTCCGGTGGGTTTTCAGAGGCAGTTAATCACACAGAAGGGGATAGTCCATCCTCCCACGTAGGAACTGGTGGCGTCATGCCAAGTGCCTTTGGGATTGCAGCACAGTTTCTTGCTACTAGGCCAGTAGCAATACTAATATTCTATATGAAAAGTAAACACATGCATTCTATCTGCCTCATCTCACAATCACCAAAGAGAAATGTTTCTAGTAGGTGTAAACCAGGCTGCCTTTACCATCCTCAATATTTTTAATTTTTAAAAGTTTTTATTTATATTGGTTTAAATACAAAGTTCATAGACATTGTGTTTCCCCTATCCTTCATTCACATTGTGTTTCATACAATCATTCCCATTTATTATGTTTTATAAAATTAATCACCATTGCATTATGCCCACCATTACCCTGTCTTTCCAGATCCCCATCAGATCTTTACCATTTCCTTTACTCCCTCTCCCTGCACCAATCAAATTGTGTGACCCTATGGTTTCTCCCTTGCCCATTCTCACCTCTTGCCCATTCTCATACATGTTTTATTAGTAATCCTTCTAATTTTATGTTAATGGTCTTCTGCAGTATTTATCCTTATGAGACTGAGTTAGTTCACTTGGCACAATGCCCCGCTCCTCCAAGTCTCTCCGAAGTTATATAATAGTTCTCTAAATTGTTGGTTCTGAGTGATGTATAGTATTCTATTGTGAGAATATATCACAATTTCTCAACCCATTTGATTGTGGTTGGACATTTAGATTGTTTCCATGTTCTTGTGATTGTGAATAATGTAGCTATGAACACTGTTGTACAAATCCCCATTTGTCTCTCAGTTCTAATTTCCTCTGGAATGGAATTGCTAGGTGATATGGAATTCTTAGCTTCAGCTTCTTGAGGAAATGCCAAACTGCCTTCCAGAGGGTTATACTATTTTACAATCCCATAAACAGTGTATGAGAGTTTCTATCTCTCCACATTCTCTCCAATATTTATTGTTTGTTGTCCTGTTAAACTTTGCCACTACTAGTGGAGTAAAATGGAATCTCATTGTGGTTTTGATTTGTATCTTTCTTATTGCCAGTGATTTTGACCATTTTTCATGGTGTCTTTTGGCCATCGAAATGTCTTCCTCTGTATCATCTTTAATTTTATAATCAGACATGAAAGTGGGGGGGGGAAAGCCAGGCTTTTTCTAAAAAGAAATTAAAAATAGGTGATTCATACTGGAACTGTGATTATATCCTTCATTCCTGGCCTTCAACTTCCTTCTCTTGTGATGAAGGAATGAAACAAGGTCATGAACACAGGTGTAAGACTCCAAGTGGAATTAAATCTATGTTTCCTTATAACTTTTGGATTATTTTAACAGAAAAGTACATTCTTGGTAAAAGCTACTACCAAATGAAAGGTTAAAAGTTCAAATCCACTTACAGCCTTGGATATTTTATTTAGAATATATATAGTTTAGAAAATGCATTCAAGCAATTCTGCCATACTTTGGACATGTTGTAGATTGATTACTCAAAATTACTTCCCTACCATTGACTTTGACTTCCCCACATGGGTGGATAGAACTATGCTAATACTGTTAATGAAGGAAGTAAAACTTTTGGAGTAGAGACATGCAAACAAGATGTGTAGAATACTAAGGGAATTAATCACTTTTATCATCCTGCTAGGCTTAAATTGATCAGGTTTCAAGGCAATAAAACGAGTGCCCAGCTACCTAAAAGAAAGGAGATGTGTAAAGTAGAATGCACATCTATTTGGGGTATAGATTCTTGTGTAATGTATATGTTGTTTTTGTTTTTGTTGTTGTTGTTATGTGCTGTCGAGCCTATTGCGACTCATAGCGACCCTATGTACAACAGCCCTAAACTCTGCTCTGTCCTGTGCCAATCGCACTGTCTCTGACACACCCATCCTGATTAACCCAGTCACTGAATCAGTCCACCTCATAGAGGGACTTTCCCTCCTGCGCTGTCCCTCCACCCTCCCAAGCATGGTGTCCCTCTCCAAGGACCTCTTCCTCCTTACAACATGTCCAAAGTATGTCAGATGAAGGTTCTGAATCCTTGCCTCCAAGGAGCAGCCTGGTTTAACCCTCTCTAGGATGAATCCGTTTGTTTTCCTGGCAGTCCATGGTACATTCAATACTCTTCTCCAGCACCACAGCTCAAAGGCATCAATTCTCCTTCTATTCTCCCTATTCATTGTCCAACTCTCTGATGCATAACAAGTGATTGCAAAAACCATGGCCTGTATCAGGCACACCTTAGTCTCCAGAGAGACACCGTTGCTCTTGAGTACTTTAGAGAGGTCCCTAACTGCAGACTTTCCCATTGCAATACGTTTTTTTATTTCCTGGCTACTGGTGCCAAAAGTGTTGACCGTGGAGCCGAGCACACTGAAGCTGTGAACACTCTCAATCTCTTCGCCATCCATCCTGATGCTACCGATTGGTCCGGTGGTGAGAATTTTTGTCTTCTTGACATTGAGCCTCAGTCCATCCTGAAGGCTTCAGTCCTTGACCGTCTGCAGTAAGTGTATGAGGTCCTCCTCAGTTTCAGCAAGCAGGGTTGTGTCATCTGCATAACGCAGATTGTTGATAGATCATCCACCAATCCTAACGCCACGCTTCTCCTCATATATGCTGATTAAAATAAAAGCACCAATACAAGCAGAAGTAATAGAGAACCAGAGACCTATGTGAGATTGAGTTGACCTCAGACAGACATCCTAGGGAGCGCTGTGCCCCAAACCTTGCCTAAGCTTATTGGAGGACTAGGAGGTAAGTGGTTAACTAAATGGAAGAGATTCACATTTGTTCACATTTAAAAAAAAATAGTAATCCAATAGAAAATTATTGGACAAAATCATTAATATCACATACAAATAAGATCTTATTGAAAAAAAGCTACATGAACATATTAACAGGGAATATAAATCCAAGCTAGATTCAGAAGATGCTGTAGAACAAGGAATATCATTACTGATGTCAGATAAATCTTGGCTGAAAACAATACCAGAAAGATGGTTACTTGTGTTTTATTGACTACACAAAGGCATTTGACTGTGTGGATCACTAGAAATTATTCCATTGAGAAGAACGTAAATTTCAGAACACTTAATTTTACTTATGGGAATTGTCCTAGTAGACTAAGAAGCAACTTATCAAAGAAAGCAAGGGGATACTGCATGATTATATAAATAATTGAACACATGAATAAGGGGAAAATTAAAAAATCTTTATGCATATTGTTGTTAGGTGCTCTCAAATCAAGTACAATTCGTAGTATGATCCTATGAATATCATCTGAATCCTGTTCTAACTTGTGTCATTTTTTACAGTATCTGACACACTCTAGCTCTTTGCTGCAGTCACTGTGCCAACCTAAATTGTTGAGGGTCTTCCTTGCCTTTGCCATCTCTCCACCTTCCAATGATGATGTCCTTCTCCAACGAATAACCTCTCCTAGCAATATTCCAAAGTATGTGAGAGTAAGCATCATCATCTTTGTCCCCAACAAGCACTTTGGTTGCTCGTTCTCCAGAATATATCTTATTGTTCTTTTGGCAGTCCATGTGATATTCTGTACTCTTCTCCAATCATAGTTCAATGGCATCACTTATTCTTCTGTCATCTTTAGTCACTGTCCAGCTCTCAGATGTACAGCAAGTGACTGAAAAGACTAAAGCCAAATCAGTTGCACCTTTGTAGTCAAACTGGCATCACTGTTCCTCAATAATTTGGAGAGGTCCCTGACTATAGATTTTCCTAGTGCAATACATGCCCTGATCTCCTAACTGCTGGTACCAAGTGTAAGGATTGTGAATCTAAGATGACAGTCTCCACTCATCATGATGTTGTCTATCAGTCCAGTGCTGAGGATTTTTGTTTTGTTGATTTTGAGATGCAATTCATATTGAAAACTTCAGTGTTTAATCTCCCTCAGGAGGGATTGATGACCTCTTCGTTTTCAGTAAGCAAGGTTGTATCATCCATATAACGAAGGTTATTAATGAGTCTTCTTCCAATTCTGTTGCTGCATTCTTCTTCATAACATTCAGTTTCTTGAATAATTTGTTCATCATACAAATTAAGTAGGGATGGTGAAATAATACAACCCTAATACACACAATTCCTAATTTTAAAACATGTAGTGTTCCTTTGCTCTGGTCTCACAATAACCTCTTTGTTTAGGTATAGGTTTGACATGAGCACATTCAAGTGTTCGAGGACCCCTATTCTTCTCAATGTTAGCCATCATTTGTTGTGATCCACACAGTTAAATGCCTTTGCATAGTTAGTAAAGAACAAATAGGCATTCTTCTGGTATTCTTTGCTTTAAGTCAGGAATCATCTAACATCAGCAATGGTTTAACTACATACTCCACCCTCAAGATGTAAGTAATAAAAATCCCCAATCCTTATATGTAGAGTATACATAGTAACTGCTTTTTAAAGAGTAGAGAATGGAAAAGAAGGTGAATACAGTATAAAATAAACAAACTCTACTTCAGCCATGTGTGCAATTCTCAGAGCCAAGACAAGACCAAGAAATCATGATGATTAAATATGAGATATTATCTTTAACGGGATCTTGGAGCAAAACAAAATAGGAAGGGTATTAAGAAAAATTACACCTAAGTAAATATAAATGTATTTTTATTTTTTAAAAAGGCTCTGAAGCCACCAGATAAAACATATAAAATTCAAGGCTTAAGGACCATCTGCAAACACTCCAGAATTTAGAAGCTTTATGACAATAGCAATGACAGAGATAAGCAAAACGTCTCTACAAATGCCAGTCAGTAAAAAATCTGAGATTTGCTGATGATAACGCCTCTTTAATAACTACTCAATTTTGCCATTGTAACATCAAAACAGTTATTGAGTACCATTGATTCAGAACCAACCTACAGCTGACCGTTCATCAGGTTTTCTGAGACAGTTAATTGCATGCAAGGAGATTGACCATATTTCTCTAGCAGAGCAGATGATGGACTCAAACTGTGTGCCGTTGGTATTGCAATGCACTTTCTTGCCACTAGACCACCAGAGTAGTAGACAAATCTATAAATAAGAATTTATTTACAAGCACTAGTGGCTGGTGGGATTTGACCCATTACTCATAGTTTCACTTACAGTGTTGTGTACTAGCAATTTGATTCTCACACTTAACAAATCTGTTTTATAAAAGAGAATCATCCCAGGGAGTTTCTAAAGCCATATCCTTTACAGGAGCAGATTGCCAGGGTTGTGTTTTTTTTTTTTTTTTTTTGCCTTGGCGTAACAAAGAAGATTGAACCTTTCTGTTGGCAGTTATTGTTGATTGTCTTTGAGTCCAGCATGACTCATAGTGGCCCTATGAACAAAAGACCTGGAGTCCATCTATAACTATCACCATTTATCAAATTTCATCGTTTCTGGAGGCATGTTATTTAGGAAGTGGATAACACTCCTGCTTTCAAACCTGTCATAGTATGTTACTGTTGTTATGTGCCTTTGAGTCACCTGTGATGTATTGCGACCCTGTGTACAGCAGTTCTGATCCCCTTCCTGTCCTAAGCTAGTCTCACTGATTCCAGCACACCAACCCCCCCTCCCCCTTGGCCCAGTCACTGTACCAGTCCATCTCATCTGGTGTCTTCCTCTCCTGCACTGTCCGTCCACTCTTCTGAGCATGCTGTCTTTCTCCAAGGACAGATCTCTCCTGGCCATGTGCCCAAAGTATGTGAGGCGGAGCTTCAAAATCCTAGCCTCTGAGGAGAGGCTCTTGGTTTCACCCTTTCCAAGACAGACCTATTTGTCTTTTTGGCATTCCATAGTATATTGAAGACTCTTCTCCAACACCACAACTCTAAGGCATCAATTCTTCTTCTGTCATCTGTAGTCATTGTCCAGCTCTATAAAGCATAACAAGTAATTGAGAAAACCATGGCCTGGATTAGGCTTACCTTTGTATCTAGAATGACATTGTTACTCTTCAGCACTCTGGAGACATTTATGAAAGCGTATTTTCCCAGTGTAATTCATTTTTTTAAATTCATGACTGCTGGTGTTAATACTGTTGATTGTGGAGCCAAGCAAGTTGTAATTGCTACCAACCTCAATCTCTTCTTATCTAATATGATGCTGTCAATTGGTCCAGTGGTGAGAATCTTTGTCTCCTTGATGTTGAGCTTCTATCCATATTGAAGACTAAAGTCTCTGACCTTTTGTATCCAGTGCAGAGAGTTCAACTTATAACATGACTACAACATCATCTCAAATCCTAACAGGATAAATGTTGCACGTATCTTCAAGCATTTCCACACAGAAGAAAAGAAAACCCTCTCTAAATCAGAGTTAAAACTTCCAGAACAAGGGGCAAGTGTCCAAACAGCTTCCAAGTGACATGCCACCTAATTTGACTCCAGTAGAGATGGAAAAAATCAGATGAAATACATCCAGATTAAAATCTTAGAATACTGAGCACAAAACTGGAAAGTAATTAACTCAATCACCAACCAAAGAAGGAAGGAATCATGAAGAAGAGACAGTCCTTGACACAATTTAGCCATCTTAAGATCCAAGTGGCAATGCACGCAATAGAGAAAGAACTTCATACAATGCTCAGTGAGGAAGAATGAAGATAGTTCTAAAATGAAACATGGTAAGATGAATACAACCTGAGAGAAATTCTGCCCAAGCAACACAAACGGGGAATTTATGGTGTGATGGCCAGCGCAGGAGGAGGGAATAATCAAATAAAGGGAAAGGAGGCTTCTCACTTTTTTTT
>NW_006399759.1:20081344-20089018 GCF_000299155.1 Elephantulus edwardii | reverse complement strand
CCCCCCGATGCCAGCCTCATTCTACAGCAGTCGCACCATTAAGCATTTGTCCCTTTGTGATTGAGATACCTTACTCAGCAGCAGCTTCTCACTTTTGAAGAGTCCTCTGAACTAGTTGAGGGTGGAGAGCAATGGGGGGGGGGGGGGGGCTCATATAGTGGTGGGAAGTGTGGGGAGGGTGACAGATTGAACCTTGAAATCTGGGCACTCTTCTCACTTTGATTCATTTTTGTCAACATCTGGGAAATGATTATATTTTTGTCTGAGAGACAGTTTTTCTTTCTAAGGCAAATTTTCCTAGTGATTCGGTGAGAACAACTCTACTCTGTATCTACAATCTCAGATGACAGAAAAGACTATAACAATCCCTTTTCATTTGCATCCAGCAGCCTTTGCAGGGTACCTGGGAAAACCAATCCTGAGAGAAGAAGGAGTTGTGATTTTTTTTTTCTTTTTTAAATTTTTAGTGAAAATTTACAGAGCTTTTGGGTTTTCATTCATTCATTTTCTCTACCCTCCTCCCCAGTTTGTTCTTCTTCCCCCCACCCCCCGCCGCCCCAAATGTCTGTTTTAATTGTCCAATTGCCACAGTGCTTGTCGAAATCAGTTCTGATTAATCTCCTTTGTCAGTGTGTCCTTTGCCATTCCCTATCACTCCTCCCTGAGAGAGACTTCACCCTGAGTCATAAGGAAAAGGGGATGGCGTATTCTCTTAGCTACTTCCTGCTGAAAAGGGACGCTGTGGGTTTCAGGGTGAAGATCTTCTCTCACTACTCTAAAGGGCCCCTTTGGCAGTAGGAAACACATAGACTATTATGGAGATTGATTTTGGAATTTAGATTCACTGTTATCAATTGTGTTTAGCTGTACATGTTCATATCCTTGAAGATGTATCATGGAAGTGTTGCAGCCTAGAAGATACAAATTTAACCAGCAAGTTAAAAGTACATGAGTCAAAAATTAAAAAGTAATAATATTCCGAGTAGAGGTTCTAATAGTGGCACAAATCAAGTTACAGAGGGAAGGTGGTTCTTACAATAAAAGGAGTTGTGATTTTACAGGAGCACAGCACTGGATCCAGGCACCTTGACTGTGAGAGATCCTCTAAAGCAGATAACAAGAATGGACTATCCCAGCCAAGGCACCTTTGCTGTTAGAGAGACATCTGCATATGTGAATGCAATTTTGTCAGTATTTTGCCCTTAAGATGGCAGCTTTGTGGAGTAGTCATTAGGGAGTCATGGTGCTAACTAAAATGTGACACCTCTCTGGTGATTCGAACTCACAAGTAGCTTTACTGGATAAAAATGGGCAATCACCTCCCATGCCAACTCCCTTAAAGCCACTGGAGGGTCAGCAATGAGTCAGTTATAACCTCATAGTAATGAGGGCATTATTTTATTTTTTTTTATACTGGTTACTTACCAAGTTTGAAGACATTGTTTTTCTCACTGGATCTTTCTCCTTTCCTTTACCCACCCCTTCCTCCACCCATTAAGTTGTGTGACCCTATGATTAAGTCTTCCTCCCTCCCTCCCCTGCCAATTCCTCTCTACTCCCCTCTACCCTTATTGGATCCTCATATGTTGTTGTTGTTGTTATTGTTGTGTTGCTGTTGAGTTGTCTGTGACTCATAGTGACCGTATGTACAACAGCCCTAAACCCTGCTCTGTCCTGTGCCAATCTTATTGTCTCTGACACACCTACCCCATTACCCCAGTCACTGAATCAGTCCACTTCATAGAGGGTCTTTCTCTCCTGTGCTGTCCCTCCACCCTCCCAAGCATGACGTCCCTCACCAAGGACTGGTTTCCTCTTTGCGACATGTCCAAAGTATGTCAGACAAAGCTTTAGAATCTTTGTACTACTACTACAATAATGGTCTTCTATAGTATTTGTCATTATGAGACTCAGTTCACTTAACATAATGCTCTCCAGTCCCTCCTAAGTTAGGTAGCAATTTACGAAATCATTGCTCCTGCATGTTGTATAATGTCTCATTGTGAGAATGTACCATAATTTCTCAGTCCATTCCATTGTGGTTGGAGACTTGGTCTGTTCCCATGTTCTTCCTATGGTGAATAACACTGCTATGAACATTAGTGTACAAGTGTCTGTGCCTCAATTCTCATTTTTTCAGGATATATTCCAAATAGTGGAATAATTAGTTCATATGGAATTTCTATGTTCAGCTTTTTTGAGAAAGCACCAAACTGCCTTCCAGAATGGTTGTAACATTTTATAATCCCACCAACAATCTCACCATATCCTGTCCAACGTTTCTTGTTGATCTGTTAAACTTTGCCACTGCTACTGAAGTGAGATGATATCCCATTGTGGTTTTGATTTGTATTTTTCTTATTGCCAGTGATTTTGAGCATTTCTTCATGTGTCTGTTGGCCATTCAAATATCTTCCAAATACAGCCATAAATGCACAATCTGAAGAGGATAAAACTGATGAAAGGGACCTTCTAAAGATTAAGTCCCTGTGTGCATCAAAAAGAGTTGCCATCTCTCCACATCCTCTCCATTTATTACTTTCTGCCCTGATAAATATTTGAATATTGTCAGTTCTTGTTAATGCTACCTGTAAGTACTTTCTCTCTAAAGCTATCAAATAGATAATACAAGCACAAATCACCACTACTAACTTGACCCTCCCAGAAAAAGTTGCAAAGTGTTTCACTGCTGCCAAACCAGCAACCAAAGATCATTTCTCTCTCCTGCTTGTGAACAGTAAAATTTAAAAAAACAGGGTAAAACAAATACCAACACATAACCAAAAATACATACAGTAACTCAGAATTATCTCACAGCAGTTGACAAACTTCTTTTCAAGTTAGAAAGTAACACAAAATGACACAAGTTAGTAGTCAAACAGAATATGGTCCTTGAAAGTCAGTTAGTAGGTCAACCATATTAAAATTTCAAAGGATACATAGTTGGTATCTTCAAAGAGCTCATTAAAAACTACATCCAATATTGAGACAAAACCAGGTGACACACTGGAAGAATTCAGAAAAACAATGCAAGAGAAAAATGACCAAATAAATAGACAAATAGCTTAAAAATGTAAAAAGAACAGCAACAAACCCAGCAACTAGAAGTCCAGATTAACTCTAAATATTTTTAGATAGATAATGCAATGGAAGCATAAAGGGACTAAAATAAAGTCAAATGAATAATATATTTAGAAGATAGATTTAGAAGACAAATTCAATGATACCAACTTGTGTGGGGAAAAGGTAGGAAAAAGAAAAAGCTAAGAAAATCTAAGATCTATGCAGGAGCTCATCCAGAGAAATAAAATACTTATTTGATTGAAATTACAGAACAGGAAAAGACAACATGCACATAGCCACATTGAACCGTCAAAAATTTTGGGGAGAAAAGGTTTCTAATGTCATAGGATAAGAAAAAAAGCAAATTCAAGAAACTCCAAGAACCACATACAAAAAGCCATATAAATATATCCTAATCAAATTTAGAAAGTCACAAAGATATATCATAATCAAATTTCTAAAACAAATACAAGGAAAATATTTTCAATAACTTAAGGAAAAAATGGAAATGCTATCTACAAAAGCCTAAAAAACTAAGGTCTAATTTCTTAGCAAAAACTGTTTAGAAAAGAAGGTAAGGAGTTAGCATATATAGAGACTTGAAGGGGTTAGGGGGAGTCAGCCACGAATTATATATTTGGCAAAACTATCCCTCATATGTGGCAGTAAATTTATAAATTTTCAGATATAAAGAAATTAAGAAGCTGTACAAAACTAGTCAATCTTATAGAAAATGCTAAAAAAAGTTCTTTGAACAGAAAGCCAATAATGACAGATGACCACCTCACATTAAGACATATAACATTACTTGAAAACTCATCTTCCTCAGGAAAAACAAAGCAAAATAACAAATAAAAGGCTGTAAAGAAGAAAATTTAAAAGGAAAATCAGTAAAGAAAATTTACTATAAAACAAAAAGAGAATACATTTGTTAATTATGGAATTTCTCAATACAGAGAGAGTTAAAAGAATATCAAGGTGGAACCGTTTTTACATTGTTGTTGTTGCTAAGTATCATTAAGTCGAGTACAACTCCTAGCGATCCTATGAACAACAGATCTGAACCCCCCTCCTATCCTGTACCATCTTCACACTTCCTGACACACTAGAGTCCATTGTAGCAATCACCATGTCAGTCCACCTAGTCAAGGGTCTTCTCCTTTGCCAACCATCCACCTTCCAAGCATCATGTCCCTTTCCAAGCAATGGCCCCTCCTAGCAACATGCCCTAGACATATTTACTTGTTCTTTGTCCATCCTTGGGATGTTTGGTGCTCTTCCTCAAGACAATAGCTCAAAGGCATCAATTCTTCCTCTGTCATCCTGATCCATTGTCAAGCTCTAAGATGCATGGCAAGTGATCAGAGAGACTATTGCCTGAATCACCTTAGTGACACACCTTAGTCTTCAAACTGACATCATTACTTCTTAATAATTTGGAGAGGTCCCTAATGGCAGACATTCCCAGTGCAATTCATCTCATTTCCTGACTGCTAGTATCAAGGGTATTAATTGTGGAGCCAAGTAAAATTAAGATGTTGACAGTTTTAATCTCTTCTCCATCCATCATGATGCTGCCTATTGGTCCAGTAGTAAGAATCTTTATTTATCTTGAAGGTTGCATTCCTTGGTATTCTGCAATACGTGTTTCAAGTCCTCCTCACTTTCAAGCAAGCAAGGTTGTATCATTTACATAATGCAAGTTATTGATGAGTCTCTCTCTAATCCTGATGTCACATTCCTCTTCAGAGTCCAGCTTCTCAAATAATTTTCTCATCATACAAATTGAGTAGGTATGGAGAGAAAATACAACCCTTCTTCATTTTAAACCAACCTCCTGGTCCAGGTGCAATGTTTTGTATGACCACAACTAAGTTCTCTGGGAGTCCCATTCTTCTCAGTATCAGCCACAACTTGTTATGATCCATACAGTCAAATGCCTTTGAATAGTCAATAAAATACAAATAGACATTCTTCTGGTATTCTTTACTTTCAGTCTGGATCTATCTGACATTAGTAATGTTATCCCTAGTGCCAAAGTCTCCTCTAAATCCTTCTTGAACTCTTGGCTGTTCCTCGTCTATGTATTATTCTAGCCATTTTAAAATTATCTTCAGCAGTATTTTGCTTGCATGTGATATTCATCATATTGTTTAATCATTTTCACATTCTGATCAACTTTCTTGGGAATGTGAGCAAATTTGGATGTCTTCCAATCCATTGACCAGACAACTGCCCTCCAAATTCCCTGGCATAGACTGGTGAGTACTTCGAAGGCTGCATCTGTTGATTGAAATAAGTCAGTTGGTATCACATCGATACCTGGGGTCTTATTTGTTGCCAATGCCTTCAATATAGGTTCCACTTCCTCCATCATTATCTTTGGTTCCTGCACATATTGTACTTCCTGAAAGTTTTCAGTGTCTGTCAGTTCTTCTTGGTACAGTGATTCTGTGTATTCCAGTCATCTACTTTTATTTTAATTTTTATTCTTATTAACCTTAAGGAAAATTTACAGAGACTTTGGATTTCCGTTTATTCATTGTTGCACTTTCCTCCCTCCAGTACACTCTTCTCTTTGAAGAGTAAAAGAAAAAATCTTTATTGCTTTACAATCCCTACCCCCAGGTCCACTCCACTGTGCAGCCTTCACTCTGGACTCCGGTCATGACAATAATACCTAATCACATACCACTTTTAAACAGTTTTCCTCCTCATCTGTTTCAATGCAGTATACATTATTTATCCTATCTTCCAAGTCTCCCCCCAACCCCAATGTCAGTCCCATTTTACAGCAATGGTACTATACAGTATTTGTCACTGTGTGACTGAGGTACTTCACTCAGTACAATGTCCTCCAGGGTCACCCATTTTGAATAATATTGCATGAGTTCCTTGTTTTTCAATGCAGTGTAGTATTCCCTTGTGTGAATATACCAGAGCTTCTCTATCCATTCGTTTGTTGATGGGCACTTAGGTTGTTTCCAACTCCTTGCTATTGTGAACAAAGTCACAATAAACATGGGTGTGCATCATTCATCTTCTTTTAATGCTTTCTGGGTCATTCAATATATTGCCCATACAATCTTTCAGTATTGCAAATCAAGGTTTAATTTTTTTTTCAGTTCTGTCACACAATCTTTCAGTATTGCAAATCAAGGTTTAATTTTTTTTTCAGTTCTGTCACCTTGAGAAATACAGAATAACTTCTTCCCTTTTTATTCACCAATTCCAGCTTTCTGAATATTCTATTATAACATTTCTTTTGTTCTCTTGAGCTTCCCTTTGAAATCTTCTGTTCAGCTCTTTTACTTCAGAATGTTTTTCCTTTGTTTTGATTTCTCAGTGCTCTAGCCCAATTATTAGAGTCTCTTCTGACATCTATTTTGGCTTTTTCTTCTCTGTTTTTGTAATGACTTTGATATCAACCCACAACTCATCTGGTCTTCGATCATTGTTGTTCAAACTCATCTGGTCCTCGATCATTGTTGTTCAATGCCTCAGACCTACTCTTAAAATTATCTTGAAATTCAGATAGAATAGATTCATGATCATATGTTGGTTCTTGAGGACTTACTTCAATGTTCTTTCTCCTGATTTTTAACTTGCATATGAGTAGTTTATGGTCTGACCCATAGTCTACTCCGGTTCTAGTTTGACTGCTGATATTAAGCTTCTTCAACAATTTCTTCCACAGATTTAGTCAACCTGATTCCTATGCAGCCCATCAGGTGAGTTCCATGTGTGAAGTCATCACTTAAAAAACCTTTTTAAAAAGCCATTTATAGGGGAGTTCTGGTGGCCTAGTGGCAAGAACTTGCATTGCAGTCTCAGAGGCGCACAGTTTGAATCTACCACATGCTCTGCTGGGGAAGGAGGGACAATCTCCTCCTGTACCAGTCAGATCTGATTTGATGGTACACACACACACACACACACACACACACTAAAAATTAAAAAAGTTTTAAAAAAGCCATTTACAGTGAATAAAGCATTGACAATACAAAATTAGATCATTTTATTTACATCCTTATTTCTGTCAGCAAGCCTATAATGTTTCAACTACTATTCCATTTTCAATGTTTCCAATTTCTGTATTCCAGTCACCAGTAATCATTAATGCATTTTGATTGCATATTCAGTCAATTTCGGACTGCAAGATTTGGTATAAAAATCTCAATTTCTTTCTCTTTGGCTCTAAACATAGGAATGCTTATTTGAGTGATGGCTGTGTTAAAAAGTCTTCCTTGTATGTATATAAATGGTATCCTATCACCCACAACATTGTATTTCAGGATAGAGCATGAAATTTATTTTTTTTACTATATATTCAACACCATCCTTCTGTTTTCTATTCCCATCATAGTATATCACATGACTGTCTGACTCAAAGTAGACAAAGTTGGTCCATTTCGGCTCACTAATAAATCGAAGTTGCTGTGATGCTAAACACTTGTGACACTGATGTGTCAAATGTGATAATGGTTATCCATGGTGGACAGTGTTTGGTGGAGTTCCTTGATTAAAACAATCTTGAAAGCAGGAGTAGAATCCACTTCCAAAATAGCTTGCCTCTGGAAACTCTATGAACGTGCAGAAATGATGAAAGTT
>NW_006399759.1:20065819-20066953 GCF_000299155.1 Elephantulus edwardii | reverse complement strand
AAAAAAGAGGACTGACATAGGGATTGGAGGAAAACTGAGAAAGAGGGGATAAATAATGTATACTGCACTGAAACAGATGAGGGAGAGAACTGTTTAAAAGGGATATATGATTATATATTATTGTTATGACAGGAATCCAGAACAAAGGCCACATAGTGGAGCGAACTTGTGGGGAGGGTATTAATAATAATGAAAGATTTTTTCTTTTAATTTTCAAAGAGAAAAGCTAATTGGGGGGAGGGATGGGCAGGGAGAAAAGTGCAACAATGAATGGAAATCCAAAGTCTCTGTAAACTTTCATTAAAATCAATTAATTTAAAAAAATAAAGACAAAACGAAACAAAAAAAAAAGAAATATAAATTAATTCCTCAGCATCAGTAAGGACATATCCACAAAACCAAAGACCCCCAAAAATTCTCCATTGATAGAGTAAAAGAACTCTTCTTGCACAGGATATGAACAGACACGTCACCAAAGAAGACATTCAGATGGAAAACAAACACATGAAGAAATGTTCAAAATCCCTAGCTCTAAGAAAGATGTAAATCAAAACAACTAGGAGATATCGTCTCATCCCAGTAAGAATAGCAAAATTTAACGGAACAGAAAACAGCAAATGCTGGAGAGGTTGCGGAGGAACTGTTACCCTTATTCACTGTTGGTGGGAGTGTAAAATGGTGCAACCACTTTGGAAGGCTGTATGGCGCTTTCTCAAAAGGTTGCAAATAGAAATACCATTTAATCCAGCAATTGCACTTCTGGAAATTTACCCTAAAAAAACCATAACCACCACCCAAGCAAATCTATACACACCCATGTTTATTGCAGCTTTGTTCACAATAGCAAAGAGCTGGAAACACCCTAAGTTCCCATCAATAAATGAATGGATAGAGAAGCTCTGGAATATTCACACAATGGAATACTATGCAACACTGAAAAAAACAAGGAACTCATGAAATATTATGCAAAGTGGATGACCCTAGAGGACATTATGTTGAGTGAAATATCTCAGTCACAAAAGGACAAATATTGCATAGGGCCACTATGGTAAAACAGGACTAATATTGGGGTTGAGGGAAGACAGAGAAAAAGGAGAGGAATGATGTATAGTGCATTGCAACACATGAGGGAGA
>NW_006399759.1:20060333-20065374 GCF_000299155.1 Elephantulus edwardii | reverse complement strand
CATCATAAAGATATAAAAAATGTCCAATCCAGATTCTATCAAATTTTTAAGGATATGTAAAATTCAACTACTAAATTTTTATGAAACAGAAGAAACCTTAGTTAAGCAAAGCATGTCTGAAAGAAGACAAAATAGGAGTTTTAACACTCCCTGCTATCAAGATACAATATACAGCCAAAGTAGTCAACATATATTAGTCTTGGAATAATGACAGTCACAGAGCTCATTGGAACACAATTGAGAATCCAGAAATAGTCCCATTAACTTATCATTTGTAAAAAGCCATTGAATGTAAAAAGCATTGAATGAGTAAAAAAAATAGCCTCTTTAACACATGGTATTGCCAACACTAGATAGATATCCATTTGCAAATAAAAGGGGGGAAAAAAACCAAGATTCATGCCTCACACTATATCTAAAAAGTCAAGAGGTATAAAAGATCTAATCATAAAACCCAAAACTATAAAGATTATCAGTAAGTTCCAAAACTCAGCTCAATTTAACTTATGGCCATCAAGTAAGGATGACTCACAGCTCTAGAGGGTTCTCAGATTGTAAATCACACACAAGGAAATCTTCCTTCTGCAGAACAACTGGTTTATCTAAACTGTATGCCTTTGAGTGGACAGTACAACTCCTTACCAACTAGACTACTAGAAATTTCAAATAACTCATATGCCCTAACTTATGGTTTAAATAGGTTATCAAATAGGACCTTCTAAAAAGGAAATTCTTATATAGATCTAAGCTCTTCTCCAAATAAGTAAAATCAGAAACTACAGACTGGGGGAAAAATATTGACAATGACACAGGAGACATAGGACTACTCTTTCAAATTTATAGATGGCTTCAACATCTAAACAGCACAAAGACAAACAATTTAAAATATGACAAAGGAAATTAGCTGACATTTTACCAAAGACATTCAGGAGACCAAGACACATAAGAGGAAACATTCTCATTCATTACCCATCATTGTTATTTTTGGGTGCAATTGAGTCAAGAATGACTCGTAGTGACCCTAAGGGCAACTGATCCTATCCATCCTCACAATTTCTGATATGCTTGAGCCCATTGCTGCAGCCACTGTCAATCCACCTGATTGAGGATCTTCTCTTTTGCTGTCTGCCTCCTTTCCAAGCATGATGTCTCTTTTCAAGGATTAGCCATTACAGAGATGCAAATCAAAACAGTGAGATAACGGTAAAGTTCAAAAATACATTGTTTGTATCATAAAGTTCTGTTTTTCAGATAATTAACTCCTAAAATAGACTGAATATGCGTGTTGAAAGGAGACATGAATGGATACTTTTTGAATTTTAATCAAGCAGTATTTTCATCCTCTATTTGAACCATCTCCTAGTCTTTGTAGATCATCTCCTTGAAACAATTAGATGTTATAAGACTCCCATTCTTTACAATTAGGATAAATTATTGTACACCAAGGATTTAAAATATAAAAAATTCAAATTATTTTCAATTCTAAAGAATGTTTATAAAACTAATGTCAATCAGAACACTTAGAAGTTTTTATAAATAATAAATTATTATGCAGATGTTGGAAAGATATAGAGTAGACCAAAATTTCATAAAACAAAAGTAAAAAAGAATTAAAATGTGATATACTTGACTATTTATGGAATATTTTTTCTTAAAATATAAACAACAAATTTGACAAGACTTTTTAACCTAGAATAAGAAAATAACACAGAGCTCTTATACGAATTTTCCATCACTTTCCATGGGAAGAAGGGTGTCAAATGGATCTTGGCTGAAAGTAGAGAACACTAGAAATATGTCTGCTTCTGTTTAATTGCCTATGAAAAGGCATTTGACTATGTGGATCATAATAAATTATGTATAATATTGAAAATGGGAATTCCAGGACTCTTAATGGCTCATGCAGAGCCTGTACATGAACCAAGAAGCAGTTGTTCAAATAGAACAAGTAAATACAGTATGGTTTAACATCAGGGGGAAACGTGTGTCATGGTTGTATACTTTTACCACATATATTCAATCAGTATTCAGAGAAATAATTCCACAGGCTAGAATGTATAAAGAAAAATGTGGTACCTGAATTGGAGGAGTACTTTCCAACAACCTATATTATGCAGATATCACAACTTGTTGAAAGTGAAAGGGATTTCAAGCACTTACTAAAGATCAATGACTAATTTCAGTATGGAAAATATCTCAATACCAATAAAATAAACAACAACAACAAAATGTAATTAGAATAAAAAGCAATTTCCTGATAAATGTAGGGAAAATTGAAAGTTGTCCAAATTCTCATTTTCCTTGCTACTTATGTCAGTCAAGAAATGGGTAAATCTGTGTCAAGAGGATCTTTAAAGTAATAAAAAGTAAAGATGTCAGTTCAAAGACTAAGGTGCACCTCACTCAAGCTGTAATATTTGATTGCTTTATTTGAAAAAATTGGACAATGAATAAAGAAGACTGAAGAAATTTAACAAATTTTTCTTGAAAGAGATACAACTAGAGTGATGTGTGGATGTTTGCAAGGACTGTGAAATTTCATCTCATATTATCAGGCAAAGTTAGGGTTCAAGAAGGATACCATGCTTAGAAAAGTGGACAGAGAGAGAGAGAGGGAGAGGGAAAGGGAGACGGAGAGGGAGAGGGAGAGGGAGAGGGAGACAGAGGAGGAGGAAAAGGAGGAGGGGGAGGGGAGGAGGAAGAACAGGACGAGTGCTCCTTAAAGGCAATGATGTCAAGGCTTGATCTCACATACTTTGGGCAAGTTGTTTAGGAGAGACTATTTCTTGGAGACGGACATCATGTTTGAAAGATGGAGAGTCAGCGAAGGAGAAGACCATTGACAATATAGATAGATGCAATGACTGCAGCAATAGACTCAAGGGATGGTGAGAATGGTACAGAATAGGACAGGTTTCAGAGTTCAAATCTGTTGTTCATAGAATCAATATGAGTTGTGCTCAGCTCAACGGCACATAACAACAACAATATAGATCTTGATACTCCTAATATTTTTTTAAAAATATTTTTAACTTATTTGATCCCCACAGTCCTGTAAAGTAAGTGTGAAAAGATATCATTATTCATGTTTTATAATGGAAACTTAATAGAATTGCCCACAGTCACATAATATTGTTGTTATTGTTATGGCCATCAAAACAGAAGTTACTCACAGCTGACCCTCCTTCAATTTTCAAAGGCTGTAAATCAAGACAGGAGATTGTCCATCTTTCTCACATAGAACAACTGCTGGATCTTAACTGCTTGCCTTAGGCTTAGCAGCTCAACTACTTACTACTAGGCCAACACAGGTAATAAATAAATTAGTCATTTACACCTTGGTCTTTAAAATGGCATCATTGTGCTTAACACATAAAAAGGCACTCATGGATGAATGAAAACCAATCAGTAAACCTTCACTAAAAAAGTACAAGGTGGGGGGAAAAAAGATGTCATTAATGGCAAGTTTTCCAATGCAACATGTCTTTTGATTTCTTACCCACTGCTACCAAGGATGTTGATTTTGACTTGAAAAAATATGAAATCATTGACAACTTCAACTTTTCTCCATCAGTCATGACATGGCCTATTTCTTGGTGTTGAAATAGAATCCATATTGTGGGTTGTAGTCTAATCTTTGCAGTAACTGCTTCGAGTCGTCTTCACTTTCAGCTAGCATGTTTGATCATCTGCTTAATGCACATTATTACTGGGAGTTTCTTCAATCCTAAGCCACATTTTTCTTCATATAGTCTATACTTTTGAATGATTTGTTCAACATACTAATTGAAGATTTGTACAGAATGGATACAACCTGACACATACATTTCCTGATTTTAAATAATGCAGTGTTCCTTTGTATTATTCTGACCACTTCTTCTGGATCTAGGTGTAGGTTTTGCATGAGTATGATTAAGGTGTTCTGGGATTCATATTCTTCTCAGTGTTATCCAAAATTTGTTACGATCTGCACAAATTCCATTGAATGATCAAAATTTCCCAGCTTTCTCCTGCCAATAAAACACAAATAAACATGTTTCTGATATTCTCTGCTTTCAATCAAGATCCATCTGGCATCAGCAACAGTGTCCCTTGTGTCACGACTTTTGCTAAATCCAGCTTGAATTTCTGGGAGTTCCATGTGTATGTACTGTTCTAGCCACTTTTTTAAAATAATCATTATCAGCAATATTATATTTGTATTTGATATTAATGATTTTGTTCAATAATATCTAAGTTGGGCTATTTTTCTGATAATAGAAGCAAACATGGCTCTCTTGCAGTCACTTGATGAGAGAATTATCTTCGAAATTTCTTGGCATAGACAAGTGAGCTCATCCAGGGCTGCATCTGTTTGTTGAAATATGCCAATTGGTTTTTCATTCATTCCTGCTGCCTTATATTTTTTGCCAATGCCTTCTCTATTGCTTAAACTTTTTCTTTCACTTCTGTTGGTTCTTCTATTTTTTATTTTCCATCTTTGCCCTGTGTTGTCTCTCTCTCTCTCTCTCTCAATGTGATTCCAGTGAATTTTTTAATTGAAAAGTTAGGTTTTCATTCATTCATCAATACACATCCCTCCATTGACTTCCTAATGCACGCCTTGTTCCAAATTGTTAATTGTGATATATATAATGCCTAAATATCCATTTCTTTCAGACACGCCTTCCCTTCTCCTATTCCAGTGTAATGTTCATTTGTCTTGTTATTTAATTTTTTTAAATTTTAATTAAAGTTTACCAAGAACTTGAATCTCCATTCATTCATTGTTGCACAATTTCCTCTTTCCCCCCTCTCCAGTTTACTTTGCCATGCACCTCTTCTTCTGAACTGTTTTCATGCAAATACTTAATCATATATCCCTTTTTATAAACAGTTCTTTCCTTCGTCAGTTTCAACATTATTGTCACCTATTTTCTTAGTTTTCCCCCAAACCTAATGTCAGTCCTGTTTTAAAACGGGGGCATTATGCAGTATATGTCCTTTTGTGGCTGAAATCTTTTACTCAGCATAATGTTTTCCAGGGTCAGCCATTTTGTAT
>NW_006399759.1:20050823-20056528 GCF_000299155.1 Elephantulus edwardii | reverse complement strand
TTGCACATAGGGTCGCTATGAGTCGCAAACGACTCGACGGCACATAACAACAAACAAATACTTCAGTGTTGAGCAGTTCTTTTTGGTACAGTGACTCTGTGCATTATTTCCATCTTGTTTTGATGCTTTCTGCATCATTCAAGATGTTCCCCAGTGCAATTTGAGACTTGAATTTGTTCCTCGGTTTTCTAAAGTTGAGGAAAAGAACACTTAGTATGTTCTAAAGATGCATTATCATTCTATGACAAAATGAGGGGCACACTATCCTATTAGGTAAGGAGTAGTGCTATCAACTCAATAGAGGGTGGTTTGAATTCTTTTCACAGGAGAAAGATAGGTAGTTCCCCTCTCACATGCAATTTACAACCTCTGAAAACCCACAGGTTGGCTATAAGTTGGCTCTGATTCAATGGAAATATACAACAGCAATGATATAGTAAGCAAAACAGAGTCCTAGAATTGGACAAACATGATTTCCAAATCCATTTTGACTAGCAATAAAATGTTTTGTCTTCTGGCTCAATTTCTTCCCAAAAACATTTGAAATATATATTCTCCAACATTAATGGGAGCTCTGTTTTCAAAGTGGAAAGAAGTTGTGCTGCCAACCCAAAGACATTCAGTTCAAATCTACCAGCTGTGCTAAGAGAGAGATGGGCAATCTCCTCCCATGCAAATTTTGGCCTCTGAATACCCACAGGAGGGTTAACTATGAGTCAAATTCCAACTCAATGCTACAACAACATCAACATCAACTCCTTTTATGTGTATTTTTAGCATATGATCATCAATCTCTTCCCATTAAAAAGCTACTTCATAAACTTTTATTATGTGCCAAAATTTTTGCTATCTAATTGACATACTTCATTTAAACCCAACAACCCAACACATTTCTCTATTGTTATTATTCTCTTCTTAACAACTGCAAAAAACAAACCAAAAAAATGGTAAATTTGGAGAGATTATAGATTATCTGAGCCTCCACATGCCATAGGTCAGGGATACATGACTCTAAATCTACACTATCAGTACTTTTCATCTTTGAAATGTGTGTAGTAATCCTTGCTTGATTTTTTTAAACTATGAATACGATATCATTCTTCCTCTGTTTTTCATTACCAGTCTACTATATCATGTGATTGTCTAATTCAAAGTGACCAATGTCAATCCAGCTCATCTAATTAATGCCTAGAATACCAATGTTCCTCTGTTCCACTTGATTTTAACACTTGTAGTTTTCTTACATTATTACTTTGTACATTTCACCTATAAAAGAATGTTTGCAGCTGTTTCATCTTATTTTGATGGATTTGCAATCTGCACTCTACCTTTAATTATATAATTATCCATGTTTCTTTATTGGGTCTAGGATTCTGAGAGCCACGTTACTTCAGAAATGGATAGCCAATGATGCTTACTAGTCCATCTTAATCTAGGGGCTCTGCTGCAACCTGTCCATCATGAGTAACTAATCTGGCATTTAACACAACAGTACTATAGCTTTCAGCATCACAAGTTACGCCAGTACAGCAAATGGACAGACATGCACTGTTCTAATAAGTAAAATTAAGGAAGAATGGTTTTGCATTCATGATAAAAAACACAATTTCAAGTTCTATCATGAAGTATAATGTGGTGAGGGTTGATACAAACACAAGGCATACCTGTTAATGCTACTGTTATTCAAATGTATGCACAAACCGCTAAGGATAAAGAGGAGGAAATGGAATATGTTTACCAAATCTTGCACTCTGAAATTGATACGCAATCAAGATACATGAATAATGATTGGGACTGGAAAGTGAAAGTTGGAAACAATGAAGAAAGAAGGGTGGTTTAAAAAAAGGACAGAAAAACTAGACTGGGAGCAGAATGGTTGCATTTATCTTTTTTTATGTTCAATGATATGTTCATCATAAATGCATTTAAAAAATAAACACATAAATGGCAACTTTACACATGGACCTCACCTGATATACTGAATAAGAATCAGAATTACTACAACTGTGGAAGAAACATTGGAGAAGCTCAATATCAGCAGTCAAAACAAAGGCAGGTACTGACTGTAAATTAGACTATCAATTACTCCTATGCAAGTTCAAATAGAAGTTGAATAAAATTAAAACAAGTCCACAAGAACCAAAATGTGATGTTGAGTCTATCCCACCTGAATTTAAAAATAATTTTAAGGATAACATTAATGATCAAAGATTAAATTAGTTGTGGGTTGAAATTAAGGATATCATCTGTAAAAAGGTGTAAGGTCATTACAAGATGAAGAACAGAGAAAATAACAAACACAAATATCAGGAGAGACTCTGAAAATTACAAGAACATTGAGAAGTCAAACAAATGGATGAGATGCTGAAGTAAAATAAAAGCTAAACAATCTAAGTAGAATTAAAAAGGCAGCAGCCAAGAAGAAAAAGGAAAGAATTGTAATGAAAAGTTAAGGGAGCTGGAGTACAAGAATAAAAAAAGAAAGAACTTGCTTGGCATTTCTCAAACTGAAAGAGCTGAAAGACAAATTAAACCCTCAAGTTGCAATAATGAAAGATGCTATGGATAAAATCTTGAATGATGCCAGAAACATTAAAAATTATTAATGGAATAAACAGAGTAACTATATCAAAAAGAATTGACTGATACTGAAATAAATGTATGAAGTATCATATGATTAAGAGCCAATGGTAATTGAAGGAAGTTCAAGTTGCACTGAAGACATTGACAAAAAGTAAGGTCTCAGGAATTGAAGGGATATCAATTGATATGTTTCAACAAACATATGCAACTCTGGACATACTTATAAGTCGATATGGGGAAATCTGGAGGACAGCTGCCTAACTGAATAGAGGATATCTCTATTTGTTCCTATACCCAAGAAAGGTGATATAGCCGAATATGGAAATTATTGCAGAATATCATTAGTATCTCATACAAGCAAAATATTACTGAAGATCATCCAAAAATGACAAGAAGAGTGCATTGACAGGGAACTGCTAGAAGTTCAAGGGGGATTTAGAAGTGGCCATGTCACCAGGGATATTGCTGATGTCAAAATATCAGAAGAGTATCTCTAAGTTTAATTGACTACTTAAAGGTTTTTGATTATGTGGATCATTACAAGTTATGGCTAACACTGAGAAGACTGAAAACCCATAACATTTAATTGTGAAAGTCAACTGTGAGGGACCTCTCAAGAGTAACGGAGAGCAATGACATCAGGCAAGAGACTAAGGTGATCCTGATCCGGGCTATAGTCTTCAAAATTATGTGCTATGCATCAGAGAGTTGGACAGTGAATGGAGATGATAGAAGGAGAATTGATGCCCTTGAGTTTGGTGCTGGAAAAGAGTGTTGAATATACCATGGACAGCTAGGAGAACAAACAGCTTTGTCCTGGAGATGGTGGAGCTGGAATGCTCCTTAGAGTCAAGGATTCTGAAACTTCATCTGACATATTTGGGCATGCTGCGAGGAGGACTGGTCCTTGGAGAGGGACATCATGTTTGTCATAGTAGAGGGGCGGAGAAGGAGAGGAAGACCTTCGATGAGATGGATTTATTCTGTGAGTGGAGTAGTGGGAATGAGTGTGTTTGAGATGGCTAGGTTGGCACAGGATAGAACAGCGTTTAGAGCTCTTGTACATAGGGTCACTGTGAGTTGCAAGCAACTCGATGGCACATAACAACAACATGATCCAAGAAGCACTGAAAGAAGATGGAAAGAATATACAGAGTCATTGTACCAAAAGGAATTAGCTGACAAAGAAGGATTTCATGAAGCAATGTATGAGCAAGAGCCTGTGGTGATGAAGAAAGAAATTTAAGCTGCTCTGAAAAAATTGGGAAAAAAAAACAAACCCTAGACCCCAGGAATTGATGACCTACCAACTGACATATTTCAACAAACAGATGCTTCTCTGGATGTGCTATTCACGTTGTGCCAAGAAATCTGGAGGGTAACCACCTGGCCAACTGACTTGTTCCCATTCCAAAGAAAATTGATCTGAGAGAGTGCAGAAATTATCGAACAGTATCATTGATATCACATGCAAGCAAGATTCTGCTGAACAGCATCCAAAAACAACTAGAACAGCATATCAACAGAGAACTGCCTGAAGTGCACGCTGGGTTTAGAAGAAGCCATGTTATTAGGGATATTATAGCTAATGTCAGATGGATCTTGGCTAAAAGCAGGAGTACCAGAGGAATGTCTATCTGTGTTTCATTAATTATACAAAGGCATTTGACTGTGTGGATCACAACAAACTGGCTAACTCTGAGAAAAATGGGAATTCCAGAACACTTGATTGTGCTTATGTGAAACTTATACTTGAACTAGGAGGCAGTCATCAGAACAGAGCAAGGAAACATTACATGGCTCAAAATTGGGAAGAGTGTGCACCAAGGATGTGTCATATCTCTATACCTTTTCAATCTACATGCGGAACAGATTACCTGGGAGCCTGGGCTCTATGAGGAGAAATGTGGCATCAAGATTGGAGGTAGACTCATCAACAACTTTCATTATGCAGATGACACAACCCTGCTTGCTGATATTGAAGAGGACCTGCAGTGCTTGCTGCAGGTCAAAGACTGCAGCCTTCAATATGGATTGAAGCTCAACATCAAGGGCAGATTGGCAGCATGATGATAGATTATGAAGAGACCGAGATTATTGACAGCTTCAGTTTGTTTAGCTCTACAATCAAAACTCTTTGTACCAGCAGCCAGAAAATTAAAAGACAAATTGGAAAAATCTGCCGTCAGAGACCTCCGTAAAGTACTGAAGGGCAGTGATGTCAGTCTGGAGACTAAGGTGCACCTGATACAGGCCATGGTCTTTGCAATTACTTGCTATGCATCAGAGAGCTGGATAATGACTAGGGATGATAGAAGGATAATTGAAGCCTTTGAGCTGTGGTGCTGGAAAAGAGTATTGAATATACCATGGAATGCTAGGAGAACAAACAAGTTCATCCTGGAGTAGGTGAAGCCAGGCTGCTCCTTGGAGCCCAAGGAGTCTGAAGCTTTGTCTGATGTACTTTGGATTTGTTGCAATGTGAGATCAGTCCTTGGAGAGGGTTGTCATGCTTGGGAGGATGGAGGGATCGTGCAGGGGAGGAAGACCCTCAATGAGATGGCTTGATTCAGTGACTAGGATAATGGAGGGTGTTGTATCAGAGACAATAAGACTGGCACCAGACTGAGCAGGGTTTATGGCTATTGTACATAGAGTCTTTATGAGTTGCAGTTGAATTGACAGCACATAACAACAACTACATACCTAGACCAGTGATTGTTGTGTGAATAGAGCAAGGGAACATTTGTTGTTGTTGTGTGCCATTGAGTCGACTATGACTCATAGCAATCCTGCACATAATAGTTCTGAACCATGTCCATCCTGAGTTAATCTCACTATCTCTGACATACCTAGTTTCTATGTTAATCCATCTCATGTGGGTCTTCCTCTCTAGCACTGTCCCTCTACTCTACCAAGTATGATGTGCTTCTCCAACGACTGGTCTCTCCTGGCTAAATGCACAAAGTATGTGAGAAACTGAGTCTCAAAATTCCTGCCTTCCATATGAACATGTATGGCTAAGCAAAATTGATGTCAGTGCATCTAAATTCCAAAATCAATCTCCATAATAGTCTATGTTTCCTACTGCCAAGGGGGCCCTTTAGAGTAGTGAGAGAAGA
>NW_006399759.1:20045909-20048425 GCF_000299155.1 Elephantulus edwardii | reverse complement strand
TGTTCTGGGATTCCCATTCTTCTCAGAGTCAGCCACAGTTTGTTATGATCCACACAGTTGAACACCTTTGCATAATCAATGAAACACAGATAGACATCCTTCATTGATGTTTCAATGAAGGTCATGTAGATGGAGAAAATACCATAAACTATGCATAATATCTCCTGCTGCATTAACTAGAAGTCAAAGCAACATACAAACTGTTTTTCCCATGAGTTGATTCTAGAGACTCTCAGTTTATGAACAAGTACTCATACAATTGCTATACTCACATCCGTGAATGGATTACAAACCATCTAACCCTTAAAGAAATTGGAACAATTTTCTTGATCTCTATCAGGAGGTTTTTCTTCTTAACAGGTTCCACATTTCGGGCAAACCTTTCTGCCATCTACTCAAATGGACACATGTGACAAATTCTGTATTAAATGTTGCTTTTGGGATTTTTATATTAATCACTTTCTTCAAACACAATTTGTGGCAAGAGTTTACTCTTTGTTCCTTGTGTGAAGGTGCTTCTTTTGATCTGGGTGCAACTTTGCATGGATATGTTGTTTTTAAGTGTCCTCAAGTTGACTACAGCTCTCAATGACCCTATGAGAAAGAGAAAAACTTTGCCCCAATCTGAACCATATTCATAACATCTGCTATGTTCAAGCTCACTGTTACAGTTATTGTATCAATCCACCTTGTTGCAGATCTTTTTTTTTTCTGATCCCCAACACTGCTATCATATGTCTTCTTCTAAATACTAACTCCTACTGGCAACATATTATACCTAACGTTCATTCATAGGGTCGCTATGAGTCATCTACGACTCAACGGCATTAAACAATAACAATGATGACAACTAAGAGAGAGCTACGTTGGCCTAGTGGAAGGAAGCTGTGCTACCAAGCCGAAGGTGGGTGATTTTCACCTGTGGCCCTTGGCCAGGTTAAAATTGTTTTCCTGACAAACATTCTTCTAGGTGGTATAGCACTGGTCTGTGTGTTGCTGTACAGAGGTAACTCATGGTTGCTGTGATGCTGAAGACTGTGACAGTGATGTGTCAATCGTGGTAATGGGTACTCATGGTGGACAGTGTTGGCTGGAGTTTTGTGCCTAAATCAAGCCTGGAAGGAGGAGTGGCATCCACTTCCAAAATGGCTTGCCTCCGGAAACTCTATGTACAAACAGTGCTCAGGCTGTTCGTTCATAGGGCCACTATGAGTTGTCTACGACTCGACGGCATTAAACAACAACAACAACAACAAGTAAGATGAAGTCATTGACAGTTTCAATCTCTTCTCCATCCATCATGATGTTGCCTATTGGTCCAGTGGTAAGAAATCTCTTTGTTTTCTTGACACTGAGATGCAATCTGTATTAAAGGCTGCATTCTTTGAACTTCTGCAATATGTGCTTCAAGTACTCCTTACTTATAGCAAGCAAAGTTGTTTCATGTGCAAAATGCATGTTATTGATGAGTCTCCCTCTGATTCTAGTGCCATATTCCTCTTTATAAAGTCTAGCTTCTTGGAAAATTTGCTCAGTATACCAATTGAATAGGTATATAGAGAGAATAAAACTCTGACACACTCCCTTTTTAATTTTAAACTATGTAGTATTTCCTCACTCTGTACAACAGCCATCTGGTCTAGGTATAGTATTGCAAGATCTGAAGTATTATGTCTTACAAATTCAAATACACTCACCAACCACTAGAGCTAACATGAAGAAATTCAAGACTTCTATCAAATTTTTCTCTAATATAGACTGAAGCTCAATATCAAGAAAGCAAAGATCTTCACTATTGGTCCTATTGGCAGCATCGTGATAGATGGAGAAGAAATTGAGATTGCTAACAACTTCATTTAGCTCAGTTACATAATCAACACTATTGGCATTAACAGTCAAGAAATCAAAAGAGGTATATCATTAGGAAAATCTGGTGTTAAAGACTGCTCTAGAGTGCTGAAGAGCAATAATATCAGTTCACCAAAGAGAATGTGATCCAGGTCATGGTCTTCACAGTGATTTGTCATGCATCATAGAACTGGATAATGACTAAGGATGGTAGAAGAAGAATGGATACCTTTGAGTTGTGGTTCTGGAGAAAAGTACTGAACATACCATGGACTGCAAAGAGAATAAACAAGTCTGTCCTGAATAGAGTGAAACAAGGTGCTCATTTGAGGAAAGGATTTTGAAACTACATCTCATATACTTTTTAAGCATGTTGTCATAAGAGGCTAGTCATTGGGGAAAGATAACATGCTTGGAATAGTGGAGGAACAAGTCAGAAGAGAAATACCCTGGATAAGGTGAATTGACACAGTAACTTGGGTTTTGGTAGCAGGTGTGTCAGAGACAGTAAAAATGTCTCAGGATAGGACAGGGTTCAGAGCTACTGTGCATAGGGTCACTATGAGTTGCAGATAACTCAAAGGTATATAACAACAACAAAAGCCCAAATTTTGCAGAATGAAATTGATTAAGCATGCATCCAAGATGAATTAAACATAACTGGTGAC
>NW_006399759.1:20040176-20045189 GCF_000299155.1 Elephantulus edwardii | reverse complement strand
GGGTCAAATGGTATCTTTATTTGCAACTTTTTGAGAAAGCGCCACAATGCTTTCCACAGTGGTTGCACCATTTTACACTCCCACCAACAGTGCATTTTTATAGAGTCATTGATTTATTAATTACAAATACCTTTCCTGAGAAACATAAATAATGACCACACACATGGACCTGATCTGTTGGACTACCCAGGAACCAGATTAATTGAATATGTATGATCATAATGACTTATGCTAATTACCGGTTTGGTTTCTAATGCTTATGGTGATGATGGCTAGAATTCCTGAACGCTTGAAGATTATTCAGAAAGGACTGGAACAGTACTTTGACAGAGAACTACCAGATATACAAGCTGGCTTTAGAAGAGGTCATGGCACAAGAGACATTGCCAATGTTAGATGAATCTTGGCAGGAAGCAGAGAGTACCAGAAGAATGTGTATCTGTGTTTCATTGACTACACAAAGACATTTAATCATTGTTGATAACCTTAAGGAAAATGGGAATCCCAGAATACTTTATTATGCTTATGCAAAACCTATACTTGGACTAGGAAGCAGTCTTCAGAACAGAGCAAGGAAACATTGTATGGCTTAAAATCAGAAAAGGAGTTTGATCAGGGATGCATCCTGTCCCCTTACCTTTTTAATCTGTATGTAGAACAGATCAATCAGGAAGTAGGGCTTTAGGAGGAGGAATGTGGCATCAAGATTGGAGGAAGACTCATCAACAACCAACCTATGCTGTGCAGATGACACAAGCTTGCTTGCTGAAACTGAAGACCTGAAGCACTTGCCACAGAAGGTAAAGTACTGCAGTCTTCTATATGGATTGAAGCTCAACATCAAGAAGACAAATATTCTCACCACTGAGCCAATTTTCAGCACTATGATCGATGGGGAAGAGATTGAGGTTGTTAGCAATTATAGCTTGCTTGGCTCCACAATTAACACTCTTAGCATTGTTGTTGTTTTTGTTGTTGTCAGTGTTGTTGTAGTTGTCGTTCTGTACTGTTGAGTCTGAACCAACCCATAGCTGACCCACCCGCAGGTTTGTAGAAGTAGTTAGTCACCCAGGAGAAGATTGTCCATCCTTCTTCCATGGAACAGCTGGTAATCTTGAACTGCGTGCCTTCGGGATTGCAGTGTAGCTTCTTGCCAGTACGCCACCAGAGCTCTCAACTCTTAACATTGTTGTTGCTGTTGATTTCTGTCAAGTTGAGCACAACTCTTAGTGACCCTATAACAAAATATGTGAAGCCATTCTATGACTATCATCTTTTCTCAAAGTTCATAGAGTTTCCAGATGCTTGTTTAAGAAGTGGATGCCACTCCTGCAGTCAGGAAATCAAAAGATTAATTGCATTGGGAAAATCTGCTGTCAGTGACCTCTCCAGAGTGTTGAAAAGCAACAATATCACTCTAGAGACTAAGGTGTGTCTAATACTGGCCATGGTCTTTGCAATTAATTGTTATGCATCAGAAAGCTAGACAGAGACTAAGAATGACAAAAAAAAAATCAATGCCTTCACTTTGTGGTGCTTGAGGAGTCTTGAATGTACTATGGTCTGCCAAGAAAACAAATAGGTCTGTCTGGGAGAGGGTTGAACTAAGTCCCTCTTTGGAGGCTAGGATTTTGAAGCTCCATCTCACATCTTTGGGCACATGGCCAACAGAGATCGGTCCTTAAAGAAGGATATCATGCTGGGAAGGGTGAAAGGACAGCTCATGAGAGGAAGACCCTGGATGAGATGGATTGATATAGTAACTGGGGAAATAGGGGTTGATGTTGCAGAATTAGTGAGACTGACACAGGACAGGGAAGGGTTCAGAGCTGCTGTATATAGGGTTACTATGGGTCACAAGTAACTCGATGGCACATAACAAAAACAACATTCTGAATATTTTTATTGGATTGAAATGTCAATGTTTTCTTAGCCACAAAAGAAATTTAACCATATTTCTAAACTCAGTACACTTTTTCTATTGTTGCTTGCCCTGTTCTATACCAACCTCTTCCTCTTCTTTCTTCTGTATCAAGCTATTACTGATCCTTCATGATTAATCTTCTCTATAATGCTTTCTCTGACCCTACTACATGGGTTAAGTAACCCTGTTCTTCATTCCATATGCTTTATCTTATATATAATGCAAAATATACCAGGTAAGGAGTAGACTCAAAATAAGTAGAAAATATCTTATCAAACATAGCTTCAAGAGTTCTCCTCCTGTTGAGATCATTCAATACCTTTCCTGTGGAAACCACCAGAAAATGCAAAAGGGTGAGTGAACAGATTTAAAAAAAGAGAGCTTATTGTACTAGGCAACTTACATTGTGCAGAACAGATTAAAAATAATCAAAGCCATAGATACTAATGAAAACTCAGATTATACACTTTAAACAAGTGAATTGGCAAAAGGTAAAAATTCAATATAATTAATAAGATGACTTCCAAGTGAAGAGTCAAGTTTATATCCAATCATAACAAAATCATTACCTGAGATGAGAGGAAACAGGTTATATACTGAGGGCAGTCAGGTTTTGACCATAATTTATGACATTTTTATAACTCCAACAGCTTCCCTAGCATCTTGATGAGTGACAAGGGAGAAGTTTCAAACTCACACATATAAACACACAAAGGTATAAATAAAAAATGTTTTTTATAACTTGTCATTTATGATGCATTTATTTAAAGCTTTTTTGAGAATTGCAAATATTTTTATAGATGAATAACTGGACAAGATTTATTTTCTTGTTTAAGTCTAGTTTTGGCAACATATAATAATCAAACTGTACAAGTTACCCATTTTAGAACATTCTGTCTTCAGGTGGTGTACTTCTGTCCAAGTGTGTTACACACTTTCATACCATAAACCCTATTCTATATCATTATTTTGTATTTATTTTCTAACCAAAGTGGGAGCTTCCTGATGGTTCTATCTTATTTCTATCTCAACTAGGCATTTGATACTAGCAGTCAGGAGACTGAGAGACATATTGCATTGGGAAAATCTGCAGTCAGGAACTTCACCAAATTACTAAGGAACAATGATGCCAGTTTTAAGACTAAGGTGTATCAGATTTAGGCCAAGGCTTCTTCAATTACTTTATGTGCATCTGAGATCTGAACAATGAATAAGGATGATAGAAGAATTGATGACTTTGAGTTGTGTTGGAGAAGAATACAGACTATCCCATGGACTGGAAAAAAACCCAAAAAACACAAAACCCCAAAACAAAAAATCACACACACACACAATACACACACAAAACAGAACACAAAAACCCAACAGATATATTCTAGAGACAGTGTAGTCAGATTGTTTTAGGAGACAAGGATGGCAAATTTTTGTTTCATATACTTTGAACATGTTGCTAAGAGAAGGCTATTCCTTGGACCAGGACAGCAACCTTGGAAAAACGGAGGGTTAACAAGAAAGAGGAAGACCTTCAACCACATAGATTGTCACAGTGATTGTTACAGTGGGCTGAAATATGCCAATAATGATGAAGATGGCACAGGATGAGACAGGGTTCAAATCTGTTATTCATAGGATTGATACGAGTGGTACTCAACTTGACATCACCAAAAAAACAACAAAAAAATAATAGATATGTATAATCATATCAATTAATGAATTAACACAATATTTAACACAACTGACATAACACAAAAAGAATAATTTCAATCACAAAGTAGGGAAGGATTCTTTTAAAAATATGCTAAATTAAATTGTTGTTGTTCTTAAGTGCTGTCAAGTCATAGGCAACTCATAGTGACCCTATGAATAAAAGATCTGAACACATGTATAACTTTCATCGTTTTTCCAAGTTCATAGAGTTGCCGGAGATAAGATATTTTGGAAGTGGATGCTACTCCTGCTTCCAAGCTTGTTTTAATTGAGGAGTTCCACCAAACACTGTTCACCATGGGTAACCATTCTCGCATTTGACACATCAGTATCATAATGTTTAGCACCACAGAAACCACTAATTACCTCTGTATAGCAAATGGACAGAGCAGTGCTATACCACTTTAGAAGAATGTATCACAAAAAACAATTAAAAACAATTACAATCACCTCACACCTAATGGCAAGTAAACATTTCACACCTAAGCCTCACCAGAACCAGAAAACAAACCTCTGTAGAATCCTGCAGCTCCAGACAACTTCTCAGACTGGATTCCAGGCCCAAACTGATGACCAATGCCTTTTTAAATAGGCCAAGTTCAATCAACTCACACCAAACTTACAATGGAATAAGTATAAGCAGAGTGTTCCTTAGACAGAAAGGTAACAAGACCCTGTTTCTCATAGTTTGGGCATTTTACAGGTAAGAACTAGTCCTTAGAGTAGAATAACATAACTGATAAAGTAGAGGTTCTGGAGGGCCAGGGAAATGGGAAGGAACTGCTGTGAAAAACCAATGTATTTGAATTTTGTAAATAATATAATAATTTTTTTTAAAGCTGGAGTGACAGAGTGGGGTGGTTACAATGGGCTAAAACATAGAACTAATCATGAGGATGGCAAATAACTGAACTTTTATTTCGTTCTGTGGTATATGAGACATTGTAAGCCAAAACGGATTTAATGACACATGAGTTGTCCACTGTGTGTTGTGCTGCTAACCAAAAGGCCTCGCATCTGTGGTAGTTGGCATCCACCAGTAACTCCAAGGGAAGAAGATGGGCTGTTACCTCCCATGAACATTAACAACCTCAGGAATTCAGTGGAGTATCACGATGAGTTGAGATCAATTCCACAGCAATAAATTTAGTTTTAGTGAGTTCATCAACCACATCAATTACCCAGCACTAGATAACCAATGATGAATGTTCTTCTGTGACAGCAGACTCCTCATGTAATGTATAGAATTCTAGAATATTACTGATTTTTTTTGTTGGTCAAATATTAAATGACAAATGTTTAAACAGAATATAAAGATTAAAGTATTTTGGCCAGAAACGGAGTTCCACCACCAGAGATGGAGTTCCGCCGCCAGACGGGCC
>NW_006399759.1:20033378-20034741 GCF_000299155.1 Elephantulus edwardii | reverse complement strand
ATAAAAAAAGAAATGCAATAGTTTAATAGAGAAAAAAAATTGGACATAATGTTGTTGTTGTTGTACACCATCCAGTTGGACCAGACCCATATTTGGCCCTCCAACAGGTTTTGAGAGTCAGTTAAAAACAAAGAGTGGTTGGTGAGTTTGAACTGCATGCCAGTGAGGACTGGAGCATAATAGTTTCTTACTGTTAAGCCACTAAGAATGTCATTATCTTTAATAAGGAAAGGTAAGAATATAAAATGTTATTATTAATAATCTAGTTTTCATGTTTGATAATGGATGTATTGATGAGGTAAAAACACTCCAATTCCTACCAACTTTTTCTAACACAGATCTATAACCAGTTAGAATGTAAAATAATTTAAAACAAAAATTCATAAATGTTTTCTAAAAATGAAGAAACAGCTTTTGGGCAATAGACAAATATCTGAGAATATTATATATTTCAAATTTATAATGCCTATAATTTTTTTTTAAGAAAATGACAAGAGTTTTCCATGGCCATCAATAAGTTCAAATAAAGAACTGAAATTTTTTTTTTAAATATGTGAATAGTGTTTTGTTGAATTTTTTAAAAAAAATTTCTAGTAAGTTTTTGAGAATAAATGTCAATGGTCTGAATAATGTTCTTATTTTATTATTGTCATGTAAGAGAAATGGAATAGATTTAATCATTTCAATAAAAATTGTGGACTTTCTTTTTAGTGAATTCTATTAGAATCATTTCAGAAATATCCGTGTGCCTCTCTTTGCTGGTATTTCTAAAAATCATGAAAATGAATGGTTCATCTTTTAACGAAGATACTGGCAATTCAAATGCACTCAGAGGTGTCTTGGAAGAAAAGTTTGGTGATTAGCTTCTGAAAATTCAGCATTGAAAACTCTATGGAGAACATTTCTACTTTGACAGGGTTGTTTAAGTTAGAATCAACTCAAGTGAAACTGTCAGTAATTTCCCCCTCCCAGTCACATACAACCAAAACTTTTAACTTCATAAATTGTCACCAAATATGGAACCTATCAAATCAATGGGGTTATTTTTGGTTATGAGGTTTGTTCCCCACCCCCTAGGTTGGATGTATGGGTTTTTGAGAGGGTGTAAGTCACATGAGAGGAGATTGCTCACCTTTGTTCTGTGGATTACCACCTTTGTGTTAGTGGTACAACTTTCTCTAAGTGCTAGACCACCAGAGCTTCCTAAATATGGAACCTAAACTCTATCAAACAATATTCTGTTCCAAAATTATAAGTGTTATAGAAATCATGTAAGTTGTTGCTGTTGTTGTTATGTGCCATTGAATCTCATAGCAATCCTACGTACAACAGCCCTATGTCTTTCTCTATCCTGTGTCAATCT
>NW_006399759.1:20022980-20032253 GCF_000299155.1 Elephantulus edwardii | reverse complement strand
TTTTTCCAACAGGATGAAAATAAAACCTACTGACTGGGAACTAACATTTGGCAATACCATCTCAGACAAGTCTCAAAACAGAAATCTACAGAACACTCCTGGGCCTTCACAAGAAAAAGACCAATAACCCAAATACAAAATGGGCAAAATCCATGGAAAGAAGTTTCACAGAGGAAGATATTTGAATGGGAAACAGAGACATGAAGAAATGCTCAACATCATTAGCTATTGCTTTAATGGGAAAGACATTAAGTCATATTTTTCCCAAGACTTGGATGGACTTGGAGATCATCATAGAAACAATGTGACTAAGAATGTCTATAGATTTGCGTTATTGTGTGCCCTATAAAAACAAGGGCAGAAGAAGCTTGGTTACTGTACAAAGTGGTCAATTTCAAGACTATTGATAGAAACCATGTGTCTAACAAACTACGAAGTACTATCTTACCACTAGCTCCTCTGCTGTTTGTCAGTTCCGCTAGAACATTGTTGTTGTGTACCTTTGTGTTGGTATCAACTCATAGCTGACTCTCCAGTGGGTTTTCAGAGACTGTAACTTGCACAGGAGGAGATTCCCTATCTTTCTGCCACAGAGTTCTCCCACAGGTCAGATTGTGGATTTGAACTGCTGTGCTTTTGGGTTGACAGTACAGGTCCTTATCACTATGCCACCAGAGCTCCTTGGGAAAAAAAAAATATATATATATATTACACACACATATATATATGTATATATAATACAACATGCATAACACTAACATCTCATTTTGAAGTCAAAATTTTTTCTCTGAAATTCTGGTTAGCAAGAAATTGTACATGACTTAATAACTATTACATTAGTGGGAAGGGACTATTTCTCCCAGTAGGATGGATCTGGGAATCATCACAGAAGCAGTGTGACTTAGACTCCAGGAATGTTCATAAAGAACTGCTTGACTCACTATGTGTCTGGTGTGTTTATGTAGAAGTTCACAGGAAACAAAAGTCCTTGGAAGGTAGTCCATGTTGTCAAGATAGTCCATGTCTCTTAAGACAGGACATACCTATTACATTCAAACATTTATTAATTTGCCATTTCCTCAGGGAGCACCAGTAATATGCCCAGTGATGTGCAGCAGATAAACCTGAACTGTAAGACATAGTCTCTGCCAATTTAAATCATGCATATAGTGGAAGAGATAAACAGATATTTCAAGAATAAATTGGTAAAGTGAGACTTTATATGCTGCTTGACTGGTCATAAAAGTATCAAGGAAGCAATTCAACTTTAGTGGGAAAAGGGATTTAAATACATAGGGCATTCAGAAGACTAAGGTGTTTTGTTTTGTTTTTAAGCTGTATGCATACCCATGTTTACTGTAGCATTATTCATAATAGAAAAGAGATGAAATAGCCCATGTGCCCATCAACAAATGAATTGGCAGACAAACTTTGGTACATCCACACAATGGAACACTATGCAGGATTGAAAGATAATGAACTCTTAATACACTGCACAACATAGATGAGTCTGGAAAACATAGTTCTGAGTGAAATATCTCAGTCATGAAAGGACAAACACTGCATAAGATCATTGTTTTAAGAATAGGATAGATATAGCAAGTGTAGAGGGAGAGAATAGAAAAAGAATGAAGAGATAGTGAACATTATACTGGAATAAGTGAAGGGAAGGACAGTTAGACATTTATGACATTTAATAATCCATAGCAGGACAAGCATTACAAAGTTATTTGTGGGCAGGGGACAGAAAAATTTGTCTAAGTATTTTTTAGGAGCTTGAGAAACTTGAGACATTCTGTAACTGAAGAAAGCAGGTTGGTAAAAATACGTACTGGTTGTACTTTTCTTTCTAACTTGAAACAGCAACCCTTAGGCATACCTCAGTTGGTTATTATGGCAAAAGTATTCAATGGATAACCATGAAAAATTTTTCCAGTATAACAATTTTACTATATGGTGGTTTAAGATTAAGTGTATCTGTTACCCCTGTGTATGCATGTTATTATAGGATAGAATGGAAAAGGTGCTTGAATGCTTAAGGTACAACGAATGTTTAAGATATGCTATGCTTGCATCAAATCACGCTGGCCTCTGCCATCACTCTATTACCATGACTACAACCAGCGTGCAATATTTCATCTGTGTATTCTGTTTTAAAAGGTTAAAGACACCCAGTTCTGCTGAGGTAATGAGATATGCTTCAGGAAAGTTAGGTTGAGTAATTATATGAGTGATTTCAATGTCAGACCAGAGATTTCAGGTTTCATTAATGATATCAGAGGAGGAGGGATGTGACTGGGCATTTATGAGCTGTGTAGGGACTCATGAAAGCAGGTAATATCTACCTTTTGGAGCCCAAATTTTCCAGATTTGAGAGAGCAGAAGGATAGCACATGAATCTTTATCTGAAGTTCAAGGGTAAATCCAACAATATAACAAAGTCCACATGAGATGGGTAAAGGAAATATGTGTGTACAATGTGATGTCCCTGGAGCAGGTGAAAGTTACCAGGCATGCATAATTTTAGTGCTGCACAGTGGGAGGTGCTTGGGAAAGAATGCCAGAGGCCTGGGAGCAGGGGGAAAGGTGTCAAAATTCAGGCTTCTTTCTCCCTGGAGTAGTGCTCTCCCGCCATGTTGGTGTCAGTCTTGCATCATCAGAATATGGAAATCATCAGCAGTCTTCTTTTTCTCTTGCTGCCAGATGTCGGGTCTGAGGGAGTTAGGAGAAGCAGTCACCTGGGTCAGGTTCAGTTTTAAATTGCTAATCTCTGTGTGGAAGCAGAGGAACAGAGGCCTGACTAGGATTGAGCCACACTTGGAGGAAGATTCTCAGTCTTTTCATTGAGTTATTTGGCAAGTTACAATTTGAGTTGCTGCTTGAAAGGATTTTGCTAGGCTCAATATTCAAGTGAGGGATAAAATCACATCTAGGCTGACCTAGGTTCCTAAGTCTAGTTAATTTGATATCACCCTGAGACACTTGTCCAGCTCTCCTTTGCTGCTTGTTGTTATGTGCAGTCCAGTCACCTGTGTCTCATAGCAACTCTATGCACACTAGCTCTGACACCTGCCTTATGCTGAGCCAATCTCATCATCTCTGACAGACCTAATCCCATTTCTCCAGTCACTGAGTCAATCCATCTCACCCTGCGCTTTCCTCTCCTGTGTTGACCCTCCACCCTTCCAAGCCTGATGACCCTCTCCAAGGATGGATCCCTCCTTCCCACGTGTCTAAAGTATGTGAGACAGAGCCTCAAAACTCTTGTTTCCAGGGAGCAGTCAGGTGTCTTCTCTCCAGGACAGGTCTGTTTGTTCTCATGGTAGCCCACGATTTGTTCAATACTCTTCTCCAGCACCACAAGGCACTGATCCCTCTTATATCATCCTTAATTGTTGTCCAGTTCTTGGAAGCATAGCAAGTAACTGCGAAGATCATTATGAAGGCTTATGTATACTTATGAAAAACCAAGTTTGTCCTGAAGAAAGTGAAACCAAGTTGCTCCATAAAGGTAAGGAGAATGACATTTCATGTCACATACTTTGGGCATGTAATCAGGAGGGGCTAGTCCTTGGGAAAAGAAATCATGCTGGGAAAGGTGGAGAGTCAGAGAAAGAGAAGAGGACCTTGAACAAGACAGGTGGACACTGACTTCAACAATGGGATCGAGTGTGTCAGAGGTCATGAAGATGGTCTAGGATAAAGCAAAATTCAGCTCTATTGTTTATGGAGTCTCAGTGAGTCATAGACAACTGAATGGAGCTAATAACAGCAGTTACTGACACACACCTAGGAAACTATTTGTTAAAATACAAATTTATGATAAACACCTAGAACTTGATACTAGAAAGAGTATTGTATTAACATCTAAAGGGAATTTAAGGTGTTTGGAGAATACAAACAAGACTAGATGGAACTGGATTACACATATGTACAGTAAGAAGCTACTTAACTAAGCAGTGACCTAAGACTGTAAATCAAAGAGATAGAGGGTTGAGCCAGAGACTACACTGACCATATGCATCTGCCATATCCTGTAATGAATCTGAATTTCAAAAACATCTTAAGAATAGATTTGAAGCACTGGACACAAATTATCAAAGACCAGATGAGTTGTGGGATTACATTAAGGTCCTAAGTGTTCTCTTGTTGTTCTAAGGTGCCATTAAGTATGACCCATAGTGACCCTATGGAGTACAGATCTGAACCCTGTCCTATTCTGTGCCATTCTCACACTTCTAGGCACCTTTGAGTCCATTGCAGCAGTCACTGTGTCAATCCATCTAGTTGAGAGTATTTCTCTCTTTTGCTGACCACCTTTCCAAGAGTGACATCCTTCTTCAAGGAAAAGCATCTCCTAGCAACATGCCCAAACGATGCGGAATGAAGCTTTGTCATCTTTGCCCTCCAGGACCACTCTGGCTGCACTTTCTGTAAGACATACTTGTTTCTCCTTTTGACATATCAAGGGATATTCAGTAATATTCTCCAGCACCACAGCTCAAAGACATCCTTTCTACTATCATGCTAATTCACTGTTTAGCCCTCAGATGTATAGCAAGTGATTGGAAAGATCATAGCCTGAACCAGATGCACCTTAGTTCTAAAACTAACATCCTCCCTCCTCAATAATTTGGAGAGGTCTCTGACTGGAGACTTTCTCAATGCAATACTTTTCCTAATTTCCTGACTCTTAATACCAAGTGTGTAGTGTCCAGCTAAGATGACATTATTGACAGCTTCAATCTTTTCTTAATCTATCATGCCTAACATTCCAGTGGTAAGAATCTTTGTTTTCTTGACACTGAGATGCAATCCATATTGAAGGCTCTATCCTTGAATTTTCTGCAGCAAGTACTTCAAGTCCTCCTCATTTTCAGCAAGCAGGGTTGTATAATCTGCATAATTCAGGTTATGATGAGTCTTTCTCCAATCTGGATGCCACATTCTTCTTTACAGAGACAAGTTTCTTGAATAATTTGTTCAGCATACAGACTGACTAGCTATGCAGAAAGGTTACAACCCTGATGCACCCCTTTCTTAATTTTAAACTTGTAAATTTGTAATTTGTACAACAGCCTCTCATCCAGGTATAAGTTTCTTATGAACACAATTAAATGTTCTGGAATTCCTATTATTCTCAATGTTAGCCATAACTTGTTATGATACACACAGTCAAATGTTTGTACATAGTCAATGAAGCAGAAATAGACATTTTTCTGGTATTCTTTACTTTCTACTAGGATCCACCTGACATCATTAATGATGTCCCTGGTGTCACAGACTTTTCTAAATTCTGCATGAACTTCTGCCAGTTATATATCTACAGTCTATTCTAACCATTTTTGGTTGATCTTTAGCAGTATTTTGCTTGCATGTGATATTAATGATGCTGTTCAATAACATACACATCCTGTGGTATCATCTTTCTTGAAAATGGAGAAAAAGTTGGATCTCTTCCAGTCAGGGAGCCATACAGCTGTCTCCACATGACCTGGCATAGACTGGTGAGTGCATCTGTTAGCTGAGATGTGTCACCTGGTATCCCATTGATTCCTGGGCCCTTATTTTCGCCAGTGCCTTCAGTTCAGTTTCAGCCTCTTCCTTCATCACCACTGGCTCTTAATCATATGATACTTTCTGAATTTTTTCAGTAGCAACCAATTCTTTTTGATACAGTGACTCTGTGTATTCTTTCCACTTTCCTTTAATGCTTCTTGGACCATTCAACATATTGCTCATGTTGTTGTTGTTGTTAAGTGCTGTCGAGTCATAGACAACTCCTAAAGACCCTATGAACTAAAGACCTGAGCACTTGTATAACCTTCATCATTTCTCCAAGTCCATAGAGTTTCCAGAAGCAAGCTATTTCAGAAGCGGATACCACTTCTGCTTCCAAGTTTGTTTTAATCAGGGAGCTCCACCAAACACTGTCCACCACATTTGATACATTGTTCTTGTCATGTGCCGTCGAGTCGCTTGCAACTCATAATGACCCTATGTACAACAGCCCTAAACCCTGATCTATCCTGTGCCAATTGTGCTGCCTCCGACACACCCATCCCGATGACCCCAGTCACTGAATCAATCCACCCCATAGAGGGTCTTCCCCTCCTGCGCCATCCCTCCACCCTCCCAAGCATGATGTCCCTCTCCAAGGACCTGTCCAAAGTATGTCAGACAGAGCCTCAGAATCCTGCCTCCAAGGAGCAGCCTGGTTTAACCCTCTCCAGGGTTAAAATATCTTTGTTTTCTTGGCAGTCCCTGGTACATTCAATACTCTTGTCCAGAACCACAGCTCAAAGGCATCAATTCTTCTTCTATCCTCCCTAATCATTGTCCAACTCTCTGATGCATAACAAGTGATTGAAAACACCATAGCCTGTATCAGACACACCTTAGTCTCCAGAGTGACACCATTGCTCTTCAGTACCCTGGAGAGGTTCCTAACAGCAGACTTTCCCATTGCAATATGTTTTTTTTTTTTTATTTCCTGGCTCCTGGTGCCAAGAGTGTTGACCGTGGAGCCAAGCAGAATAAAGTTGTTAACAATCTCAACCTCTTCACCATTTCAATCCTGAAGCTGCCAATTGGTCCAGTGGTGAGAATCTTTGTCTTCTTGACACTGAGCTTCAATCCATACTGAAGGCTGCAGTCCTTGACCCTTTGCAGCAAGCATTTCAGGTCCTCCTCAGTTTCGGCAAGCAGGGTTGTGTCATCTGCATAATGCAGATTGTTAATAGATCTTCCAACAATCCTGATGCCACACTTCTCCTCATAGAGCCCAGCCTCTCGGATAATCTGTTCTGTATACAGGTTGAAAAGATATGGAGATAGAACACATCCCTGGTGTACGCCTTTCCCAATTTTGAACCATACAGTGTCTCCTTGCTCTTTTCTGACGACTGCCTCTTGGTCCAAGTATAGGTTTCACATTAGCACGATCAAGTGTTCTGGGATTCCCGTTCTTCATACATAGCATCCTTTAATACTGCAACTCAAGGCTTAAATTTAAGAGAAAAATTTAAACCTCGCTTCCTGTATAATTTTCTTATTCCCCAGGAGCCTTTTATAAGAGAATAAGAAAGCTTCTGCACTATGACACGCCCTTGCTTGCAGAAAGTGAAGATGACTTGTAGTTTCTTACTTTTTTGCAGAAGATCAAAGACTACAGTATTTAATAAGGGTTTTATCTGAACATCATGTGTATAAAGATCCTCACTTCTGGACCAGTAGGGAACATAATGATAGATTGAGATAAGATAGAAATTGTCACCCATTTTGTTTTACTTGGATCAATAATCAACATCATTGGTAGCAGCAATCAAGAAATTAAAAGGTGTAGCATTGGAGAAATTTGCTGTCATGGTCCTCATCAAAGTTCTAGAGAAAAAGGCTGTCAGTTTAAAAAATTAAGGTATTCCTTTTCCAGGTTATAGTGTTTTCAACTGCTTAATATGCATCTGAAAGTTGACCAATAAGGATGACAACAGAATAATAGGTACCTTTGAATTGTGGTGGTGGTGGTGAAGAATTTGAATATTCCATGGATTGTCAAAAAAATAACAATTCAATCTTAAAGGAATACAACCAGAGTGCTTCTTAGAGGTCAGAGTAGTGAAATATCTTCTCAATAACATCAGGGATATTTTCAAGATAAAACACTCTTCAGAGATAGACATCATGTTGGTGAAAATGGAGGAGGGTCAGTGAAAGAAAGGAATGCCTGCAATGAGATGGGTTAAGACAATGACAGTAACAGTGAATGTAAACAGGACAGAGAACATAAGGATGGCACAGGATAGGGTTAATGTACAGCTAACTGTTTCTCTTGAACCATAACCTACTCTCCCTCATTAGGCAATTACTCCAGGAACACGCAGACTGCTGCATACCCAGAACCTCCCCTGAAAGTTTAAGCCAGACAGCTGCAGTTGCCCCAGGAGATACAATGCTCATCAAACGAAGTGCACCCAAATCTCTTCAACCATGCTACTACAGACCTTACACGGTCATCCTGATAACCCCCACAGCAGTTAAGGTCATAGGGTAATCCCCTTCAGAAGCACTTTCCCCAAATCAAACATGCTCCTCTCACTGAGCAGAACTCCTACACCTCTCTAATGGTGGGCCTCACTCAAATCCCAAGCCCTAAGTATCTCCTTCTCAATTTTCGACAAGAGTACATAGAAAATTACTGACAGTTATTTCATGAAAGTGTGGTAGAATTCTTTAAAGAAGCTATCTTGTCTTGAATTTTTCTCTGTCGGAAATTTTTAAGTAAAACTAAATTTCTTAAATAAATGCAATGCTTTTCAAGTTATCTAATATTTTAGAGTGAGCTTTGGAAGAAGTCTATGTTTTCATAAGACTTCATTAATTTCATTAATATTATTAAATTTATTTTACTGGAAGAGAGAGGTTTACATTCTCTTTTCTTTTCATCATGCTAATAAATATCTGTAGAATGTATAATATTCATTCTTGATATTTTTTAATTCCTGTATCTTTCAGTCTTAATCATGCCTTCTGACTAGAAGTTTATTGATTAATCAGCTAAAAAAACACATTTATTCTCGTTATTTATTCTCTATTGTTTTTCTGATAATACTTTTGTTGATTTCTCTTTCTCCCCATCTTCTGGTTTAATTTATTCTTCTCATTAATTTTTTTGGGGGGTAGAGGAATCAATTAATTTGAATTTTCTTTTTTTTAATTTCAAATGAATTGGTTAATTCCAGGTGGTACAGAATTTTGGGCATAATGAAGAATGAAGATTCTGACAGGAATCTGGATTCCATTTACTTTGACTGCACAGCTAAGAACTGAATGGCTGAATGAGAACTGAAGATGGGCTAATCATAGGGTTTCTTCTTCTTCACTGTTTCACAAAGTTTCCTCTTAGATGTACAACAGGCTCCAAGACAATACTTCATTTTAACTACAGATGGCAACAGATGTTACAGCAGAGAATCCAGATGTTTTTAAAAAGAACAGAAGTAAGGTTCATCATTGCCTCAGTCTTATTTTTTGCCAGATTTCTTAATTCCGCTCATGGCCTGGAGAACTTTGCCCTAGGCCTTCGCTTTTAGTTCCTCTAGTTTTTTCTCTTCTTCCTTTTGTTTCTGCTTGAAAGCCTTATCTTCCTCTTCTATCTCCTTGGTCTGCTTCTTGGGCTGTTTCAGGGGCTTCTTTTACCACCTTCTCAGCCAGACATGGTGCCAGACGCCCTTTCCCCAGACCTGCCCTCTTCTTTTTTTTTTTTTTTTTAAT
>NW_006399759.1:20017372-20021934 GCF_000299155.1 Elephantulus edwardii | reverse complement strand
GGGGAGGAGGGTAGAGAAAACAGTGCAACAATGAAGGAATGAAAACCCAAAATCTCTGTAAATGTTCATTAAAACTAATAAAATTTAATAATAATAAAAAAAACAAAAAAAAAACCCTACTGGAGAGTCAGCTATGAGTCGGTTCTGACTCTATGGTATGCAACAACAATAATTACAACTTAAGAAATTTCTTACAAATTTTATATTGTACTTCCATTTTAACTCAGTTAAAAATATTTCTAATTTCCTTTTTGATTGCTACTTTGAGTCAAGTCTTCTAAAAAGTGTTTAGTTTGCAAACACTTTTAGCTTTTTTCCCTGAGATATCTTATTTATTGGTTTTTAATATAATTCCATTAGGGAATAATTTACTTTTTTCCTGGTATTCCCCAAGCTGCCATTTGTGTAACATCATTGAGATTTCTAACTTGTGACTTTACATCTTTCTTCTCTCTAGTCAGCAAAACCTTAAGCATTCTTTAGAAGCAAATCTGATACTATGTCCTTAGTAAAATTTTCCCCAAGTATTGTCAGATAAAGCTTGTTTAACTCTTCTGTGCCTAAAAAGCACTTCCCATATATATAGCCCAATATCACGTTATACTTTGATCATGATTTTACGAGTCTCTCTCTTTCACAAATCTTTGATCCTCAAGTCTATGTCTGACATTCTTTGCTGAGCTTGACACATAACAGTTTCTGAATAGATAACTGGATCAGTGATAGGGCCACTTATTTTTGAGTCATTCCCAGCTCATCCCTCCAGTTCCCAGAGTGACTCAGCATCCAAAAACAAAAAGAAGAGAGAGAGGAACAGGAGTAAATAGGGTTTTTTTTGTGTGTGTGAGAGAGACCCACCGACATGAAACAGACCTTCTCAGGTATGGCAGGATATCTGTTTTATGTCCAGGTTTACTTTGTGCCTGGAGGAGCTAGGCTGGTGGTTATAGGCCAGGCCTGGGCCTTACCTATGCAGATGGTAACCAGGTCTGCCTGTGAGAGAGTGCAACAGATACAAAGCAGAGCCACACAGGTGCTCCCCACTCCAGCTGTGTGAAACCTCCAGGCTGGACACAAGGAAATGAGATCTGGCCTGGGCTTGGGCTTGTGTGTGTACAGCAGTGCACGTGTACATGTGTGTGACGGATGAAGATTGATGCCTTAGAAAAGAAGAACAAGCAGATTCTTTCTTCCAACCCAACTGCACTAAAATTGCATATTTTCTTATTTATTTGATCTAAAAAGATTCCACTTTCTTGAAAATGTATCTGTGCCTATCAGTGAGCAAGTTTCTCACAGAAATGTGTACTCTTATTGCAGAAGAGAAAACTACCTATGCAATAATACATATTCTTAAAAGGAAATTAACTTTTAAAAGATTTAGAATATCATTCTTCAGTGTTGGATTTTAGACATAGGGAAGATAGTTGGTCTCAGATCACTCAGTCTCCTTCATTTAATCCACCATATTTCTTAGACATTATTGAAATTGGTATTTTAAGTGTTAATATTATGCACTAAATTATTCATTAATTGAATTCATTATTATGTGTATTATTCTAAGGGTGTTGATGAATAATATTGAATATGTGTTAGACTACCAGAACAACAGACAAATTTGTCTTGCAAGAAATATGCCAGCGTGCTCCTTAGAAGTAAGAAATGAAGACTTCACTTGATGTCATGGTATTAGGAGGGACTAGTCCTTGGAGAAGGACAGCATGCTTGGTAAAATAGAGAGATAAAAAGGGGAAAATCCTCAATAAGATGCATTGATACAGTGACTGTAACAATGAACTTAAGCAAAGATTGTAATGATGGTTCAAAACTGTGAAGTAAATTGTGCTACTGTACGTGGGATCATTATGAGTCAGAACTGATTTTAAAGACCTAGAAACAACAAAAACAAGTCTAAATTATGACATTACTATTACATGGAGAAATAGAGGTAACTTCTTCAGTGACCTGGGAGTAGTCATTGAAATATGACTTAAGATAGCTCATAGAGATCCCCACAGAAGGGGAGGCCATGACTAACAAGGTTAAGACCCTTTTATGCTTATCTCTGCAACTCCATTTCCAAATATTTCTGGATAAAATCCACCTACTCTTAAAATGCTCATTATAAATACAAAATACATAGAAAAATATATATTTATAGAAATATTATATAAATATGTATGTTGTTGTTAAGTGCCATCAAGTCACTTGTTGAGTCACAGGTGACTCATAGTGACCCTATGAAGGAGCGTCCTCAATGCTTGTGTGTCTCTCATCCTCTCTCCAGGTTCATAGGGTTTCTGGAGGCAAGCTATTACGGAAGTGGATGCCACTCCTCCTTCCAAAATATGTATAAATATGTAAATAGAAATATATTATAAAGAAACTCTTTTGTACCACTAATTCTTTGACAAGCTGGCAGGATATTCAGGCAGCATTTGGCCAAAAGGATTGTCTACCTCATTTGGATCCTCCAAGAGACTAAAGGACTTCATATAGTCACTATCTGGAAAAGTGTTTATCTCTTTAACTCGCTGAACAGTTGAGAATAATGGAGCTCACTTTCTGGCATGAGAACTTAATAAAGTGTAACCTGGGTATACATGGAGGACAAAGGATAAAGGATGGTGTTTCTACTGTAAGGTGCTAATGAGAATTCTTTCCCACTTGGTCTCAAGTTTCAGGTGTGTGTGAATCCTCTTGTAAATTGTATGCTGAATTTCCAGAGTCAGCCTCAGGTCCTTTCTTCTTCCTTATTCAATTCAGACTGCAGTCTCTCATTGCTAAGAGACCTATTGTCCCCACAACGTGCTTTGCAAAGTGGTGGCTACATTCCTAAGAGAGCCTTTGCAGATCTGATCTTTAGGCTGATGCACCTTTTAAAAGAATGAGACTTCGGTTCTAGAAGCACTCTCAATCTGTTCTATAAGGAGCACCTTTATATTTTGAGATATGGTTGTCACTTTGCATTTAAACCACTTTAAACTGAAATGCAAGAGGAGAAAGTGATTTTGAATTTGATCCTAGTCAACCGACCATTTATTTTTCAGGATTTTAAACGTGAGATTATAGTTTCCTATTTACTACATCATGTATACTATGCTGAGAAGAGTCTTTCATTCCCTTCTGCTGTCACATTTATGTCTTCATTACTTCACAAAAAATGAATTAATTCATTCATTAAATAAACTGGCATGTCAGTTACATGCAAAACTAAATATAAATCCTACCATGTGGCATGATTTTCTTTACTGGGGCAGATTATCAGTACCTAGTAAAAGCTCTTTAACAAGAGCAGCTCGTGATCAAATATTTGTTTCATTTGATTATTCATTTATTCATCAAATATTCCTTATGTTCATATTCTAAGTCGGATACTACACTAGTCCCTGGGGCCAGAGATGAATAAATATGGTATCTGTCTTCAAGATTTCAGAGTTCAATAACAAATAGGCAAGCAAGTTTCATTGATTGGATTATGTCTCCCCAAAATATATATTGTTGTTTTTAAGTGCTGTCTAGGACTCATAGCAGCCTTATAAACTGTCAACTGGAATCCTGACCTATTCTGTGCCATCCTGTCATCTCCAACACACTAGAGCCCATTGCTAAAGTGTCAATCAATATCATTGGGGGTCTTCCTCTCCTTTGCTGACCCTCCATCTTTCCAAGGATGATATCCCTTTTTAAGGAATATCCTCACCTAGCTACATATACAAAGTATGAAAGAAAATGCTTCACTATCTTTGCCTCCAAGGAGTACTCTGCCTACACTGTTTCCAAGACATAATAATTTGTTCTTTTGGCAGTCCATGGAATATTCCATACTCTTCTCCAGCTCCACAGCCCAAAGGCATCAATTCTTCTGTCATCTTTACTCATTGACCAGCTCTCTGATGCATAGGTATTTGAGCAGACCATGGCTTAAATCAGGTACACTTTAGTTTTCAAACTGACATTATTACTCTTAATAATTTTGGAGAGATCTCTGACAGCAGATTTGTCCAACATGATATGTCTTCTTATTTCTTTATTGCTGGTACCAAAGGCGCTGATTCTTGATCACAGCAAGATGAAATTATTGACAATTTCAATCCTTTCTCCATTTATCTATCATATTGTTGACTGTTGGTCCTGTGAATCTTGATGTTGAGATGTAATCCATGATGTGGAAGTTATTTAAAACAATCTCCATGATCTGGAAAATGAAATAACTGAAAACGAATTGAGGGTGAGAAATGCAACACAGTTCTGATCCAAGAGAATGGAGTTTCCTTAAGGAATGGCCTGTGAAGTGAGCCAAAGAGGGACAGCAACTTTGGTAGCATTAAGAAAGATAGTCCAGCATTATGCTGAGTGAAATATCTCAGTCACAAAAGGACAAATACTATATGATGCCACTGTTGTAGAATGAGGCTGACATCAGGGTGGGGGTAAGACTGAGAAAAACTGGATAAATTATGTTTACTGCATTGAAGCCGATGAGGGAGAGAAGAGTTTAAAAGTAATATGTTTTAGGGCATTATGATTATCATAAGAGTCTGGAAGGAGGGTTGCAGAGT
>NW_006399759.1:20015269-20016290 GCF_000299155.1 Elephantulus edwardii | reverse complement strand
TGGAGAAGAGTATTGAATGTTCCATGGACTGCCAAGAAAACAAAGAGATCCATTCAAGAGAGGGTGAAACCAGGCTATTCCTTGGAGGCAAGGATTCTGGGGCTCCGTCTGACATACTTTGGACATGTTGTAAGGAGAGACAGGTCCTTGGAGAGGGACATCATTCTTGGGAGGATAGAGGGACAGCGCAGGAGGGAAAGACCCTCTATGAGGTGGATTGATTCAGTGACTGGGTTAATCGGGATGGGTGTATCGGAGGCAATGTGCTTGGCACAGGATAGAGCAGGGTTTAGGGCTGCTGTACATGGGGTCGCTATGAGTCGCAAACAACTCGATGGCACATAACAACAACAACAACAACAACAACATGTACCATCAAATCGGATCTGACTGGTACAGGAGGAGATTGCCCCTCCTTCTCCAGCACAGTGTCTAGTGGACTCAAACCACATACCCCTGGGATTGCAGTGCAGCTTCTTGCCACTAGCCCACCAGAGCTCCCCTATACTTTTTCAATGTATATGCTGACCAAATAATCTGACAAGTTGGACCATAAGAACAAGATGAGGATTTGAGGAAGACTCATCAAGAACTTGCATTATAAAGATGATAATAATTTTTTTTTTGCTGAAAAGAAAATATTATAAGAATCTACTAATGAAGCTTAAAGACAGTTTAGGTTACAGTATGGGTTATGTTTCAACATAAAGACAAATTCTTACAACTGTTGTTATTGTTGTTATGTGCCGTCGAGTCACTTGCGACTCACAGCGACCCTATGTACAACAGCCCTAAATTCTGCTCTGTCCTGTGCTAATCGCACTGTCTCTGACACTCCCATTCTGATTATCCCAGTCACTGAATCAATCCACCTCATAGGGGACCTTCCTCTCCTGCGCTGTCCCTCCAACCTCCCAAGCCATGATGTCCTTCTCCAAGGACGGGTCTCTCCTCACAACATGTCCAAAGTATGTTAGACAGAGCCTCAGAATCCTTGCCTCCAAGGAGCCACCCGGTTTAA
>NW_006399759.1:20007522-20015169 GCF_000299155.1 Elephantulus edwardii | reverse complement strand
GGCGGAGAAAAAGTGCAACAATGAATCAATGGAAATCCAAAATCTCTGTAGATGTTCATTGAAATTAATTTAAAAAATTTTAAAAAAAGATAGTCCAGGAATGAAATTCGTCTTTCTGGATGTGAGTTTCTATGCAAGGAAGCTTCTCAACACCAGGAAAGGCCAACACTTGGGGATATTTTCGGAAACTGTCATGCAGAAGGAAACAGGCTTTCCTCAAGGACCAATAGAGAGAGGGAGAGCATTCCCTTAGATCTAACATCTCAATTTGGACCTCTGGCCTCCTAAATGATCTCTTATGATAAAATTGTGTGTTAAAGCCAGTCACTTGTAGTATATCTGTTAAGCATCCTTAGACACTAAGACAGTACGGAGGTATATCTACTTGTGGAATGAGTCAAGACAGTCCTCTGAGGAGGAACTGTAGGTTTTCAGTAGATCCTTCTATGATAGAATTGGAAGTGAAAGAATAGAAGGAAGACTATGAAAATAGACATTGTCATCAGATAAAACTACATGTACTGAGGTTCTGTCCCTTACCATCTATGAGATATTAGGAAGATTATTTAGCTTTTCTGAACCTTAGTTGTATTATCTCTTAAATCAAACACAGAACACTTTCTACGGAAATTAAATGAGATGATCTTTATAAAGCACTTAGCATAGTTGGTGGCACCTGGTTAGTGTTCAACCAACTTGTCCATTAATTTTATCATTATTGTTTTCTATGCAGAGTCTGGATCAACTTCTGGCATACAAGAAGAGGAATTGTGCTAAAGATGAGATACGAAAAGGCAGACAGCAACTTCCTACCCAGATTATAGAAAAGAGCTATGTTCTGTTTATTAGGAACTGTCAGCCTGACTCAATTTGCTATAAAATCCACTTCTTTTTCAGTTGCTGGCTGGGAAATTCTACCCCAAGTTATCAGTTTACGAGGTGTATGGCAGAAGCGGGGCTGGAATGGCCCCACCACCTTATCTGGTTCTCTGCCTTGGCAATGCCCCTCTTCTCTAGTTCCCTTTTCAATAAGCACGCAGGGTTTAATGCAGAGAAGAGTACATTTCCTCTTGTCACTGGCATGACGGTGTCTGTCTCCTGGACAAGTGCCAGTAGTAAATGGCTCCTACTTTTCTTCTATTAAACCTGTGCCTGTATGTATAGCTATCTGGCACTCTTGTTTAAATATTAAGAAAGAGTGTGTCCAGACAGTGAGCACATAGACATGTAGACACAAGGCCAAGAAAAAGAGTGTGGCTGATATAAAATACAGTGATGAATAACTGCTCTGGGTCTGTAAAATTATAAAGGTTTATTCCATATTTTTTTATCTACAAGCTTATTCAATGTAATTTTCTGTTATGCTTAGATACAGGAACTATGAGGGTATTGTTGGCTTTGAGTTGTTCAGGTTTTGGTTGGTTTTTGTTTTGGTTGGGTTTTTTTTAACAGATAAGTGTTTATAAATTTATTCAACATCCAAATTTGCCGTCAACTGTTATTTTCCTTCACAATCCCTAGTGAAGATGGAAAGATTGGACAAGTTGGTTTCTTTAGAGATTTTCTGGGGTCACCTGAAATCCTGGGAACCACTTGTAATAATATTCTCATAAGCATACTTTTCATCAATCCTAGATCCTGGGCTGCAAAAGACATTATTCAATCAATCATTCATTCACTCATTCATTCATGCATTCAACCAGTATTAACTGCATTCCTATCTCATGTCAAACTTTGTTCTATAAGAAATTACTTAAGTCAGCCTTACTGCAAGAAACTCATGATTCTAAGATCAGATGGAAAGTGATTTTTTAAAAGAGTAAGTTTGTTCTCTCAAAGATGAGAATGCTACTGAAAAAGCCTCATATTAACTATGTAAACTGTATTAAATATACTGCCAATTGTTTATTTTTAAATCATAAATAGATATGTGTTACATGCTTTTACCACTTATGAATAAATAGCAATTTGAAAGGCAATTTCAAAATTTAAACCAGGTATTGTTCCAAAAGCCTAATACAAATATTGCCATTTGACTGCTTAGAATCACATCATAACTATTATTTCTAGAATATTTTATAGTGTCCAATATATACAAAATATAGTGTATTTTCATGTTAGCATTAAACACATAAAGTACAAGAACACACCAACTTCAAGATTATATTATCAGATATTGGAGTTACAGGAGAATTGATGCAAAACTAAAACTTCAAAATAGTTCTACTTGTCTCAAGCCAGAGATTATAATACCCCTGACATTCAGTATTTCATATTATTTTAAGAAAATAAAAATACCCCCAACCCTCACCTCCTTGTACCCCCAATATGTTTTTCCCAATAAAAAAAAGAAAATAAAAATAACCACTGAAATATATTATGTTTTGAGTTTAAATGCCAAGAATAGTAAATATTCTCATTTTCTTTTCACAAGTTTATAGTATACATCAAGTTTGATCCTGAAAAGTTAAATAGCTCAATGTCTTCGAATAAATCTAATAGGAGAAAACATAATTTAAAAAACAACTTATTTACTCAAAATAAGTACTATTAACACATTATTCTTAATTTGGTTAAATTTTGAAACTTAAACTAGCAGACTTTTGATTCTATGATGTGACCTTGGAGAAAACAAAAAAGGAGGTGACTGACAAAAAAGGAGGTAGCAAGAGAATGCTATTCATTTTTCAGATGGAATCTTTTTCTGACTGACCTTTGCCTGTTCCTGGGGCTAGGTGCCATGGAATTGACTCTGACCAGTGATTCTACGTACAACAGACTGAACCCTTATTCAATCTAGCGCCATCTCACTATCTCTACAATGTTTAAACAGATTTTACAAGTCACTTAATCTCATTGAGGGTTTTCTCTTTTGCTGAACTTCCACTGTTCCAAGTATGATATCCTTCCCCCAAAACTAGTCCTTTCTAATCACATGACCTTTACCTAGTCATTCAAAATTATGGAGGTTTGGCCCTGATGGAGTATGTAAAACAATTACAGATTATCTTCCAAGCAAATTTGCTATCCTAGTTCCTGTCTGATAAGTGGTTTTAAATGGACTATTAAGTACAAATGTGAAAGACTTCACATTCAGACAGAAAAACCCTGCAACTTATTTTTATATGATATATTCAAAACATCTGGTGTAAAGTCAATGGATGAGAAAGAATTAAAAAAATATTCTGGTAAATATTAATCAGCATTAACTGAAAAAGAACATGAATAATAGTAATATCTTTAGGAATGTAAACGTAAATTAGATTAAATCTACTAAGAAACAAGAAGATAATTTCCAGAAGAAAAATAAAGATATTGACTATTGTAATTAACTTTTCAGTTGACGTGGCAGTGATAAACATTTTAGAGTAATAGAAAGAGAAAGTATAACTTTAAGGGAGCTGTGGTGGCCTTGTGGCAAGAAGCTGCACTGCAATCCCAGAGGTAGGCGGTTCAATTCCACCAGATTCTCTGCTGAAGAAGAAGGGGCAATCTCCTCCTGTACCAGTCAGATCCAGTTTAACGGTACACACACAAAAATAAAATAAAATTGAAAAAAAAAAAAAGAATGACTTTAAACAATGAAAGGGAGGAGGGGGAGCTTTGGTGGCCTAGAGTTAGCTGAATTGATAACACTCATGGCACCCAGAAATAGGAAATCCAAGACGAATTGCTCTGGAGAGGGCTGCTGTCAGAGACCTCTCTAAAGTGTTGAAAAGCAATGATGTCACTCTGGATATTAACATACATCTGATTCAGGTCATGGTCTTCACAGTTACTTTCTGTGAATCAGAGAGCTGGACAATGATAAAAGATAACAGAAGTATTGATGCCTTTGGGTTGTAGTGCTGGAGAAGAGTATTAACTATATCTTGGAGGTCAAGATAACAGTTTTATTCTAGAGAGGGTGAAACCTTGCCTCCTTGGAGGCAAGGATTTTGAAGCCTTGCTTGAATACTTTGGGCACGTGGCTAGGAGGGACCAGTCCGTGGAGGAGAACATCATGCTTGAAAGGGTGGAAGGTCAGTGCAGGAGAGAAGGATCCTGCATGAGATTTACTAATACAGGAACTGGTGTAATGGGGGTAGGTGTGTTGGAGACAATGAGACTGGCTTAGGATAGAGCAAAGTTCAGAGATATTGTACGTAGGATCATAATGAGTCATGGGCAACTCAATGGTATATAGCACCAACATTTACAGAAAAATATTTCATTTTTAATGAGTGTTTTAAAGAAGATAAGGAAATAATGGATGACTGTTTGTTTTCCTTTTAGAAACACTATCTTGTAAAAATGTTATTGCTTCCCCAAGTTAATCTCTGAATTAAATATAATTTATAAGAAATTCTAACAAGATTTTCAAGAAATAGAATCTATCAGACCAATTCTAGTATTCTTAAGTTGTTGTTGTTGTTGTGCATCTTTGAATTGGAACTAACCCATATCTGACCCTGCAGTGGGTTTTCAGAGACAATAAATCATCAAAAGAGAGGATGACTCATCTTTCTCCTGTGGAATAGTTGGTTAATTTGAACTAGCAGCCTTTGGGTGGGCAGCACAACTATTAATCACTGTTGTTACTGTTCTGTGCCCTCAAGTAGAATATTACCAATAGTGACCCTATGAGCAACAGATCAGAACTTTGTTCTATCCTGTGCTATCCTGAAAATCTCTGAAATTCTTGAGCTCATTGCTGCAGTCACTGTGTCAATCCATCAAATAGATCTGCTATTTCACTAACCATCTTTCCAAGCATGATATCCCTCTCCAAGGAGTAGACTCTCCCAGAAAAATGTCCAAAGTATGTGAGTATATTTTGTCTTCTTTGCCACTAAAAAGTAATCTAGCTGGACCTTCTACAAGAAATAATTTTTCTTTTGAAAAATTCATGATGTATTTAGTCTTTTTCTTCTATACCACAGCTTAAAGGCATCCATCAATTATTCTTCTGTTATCTTTATTCATAGTCCAGCTGTCAGTAACCTAGATACTGATTGAAAAGACCATGGTCTGAAGCAGGTGCACCTTAGTCCACAAGCTAACATCATTGCTCCTCAATAATTTGAAGAAGTCCCTAATTGGAGACTTTCCCAATACAACCAAATGTGTTGATTGTGGATATAAAGAAGAAGAAGTTGTTGACAGTTTAAATCTTCTCTCCATCTGTAATGGTGTGCTTACTGGTCCAGTGGTGAGGGTTTTTGATTTCCTCTTGTTGACAGGCAATCTGTTACGAAAGTTGTATTCTTTGATCTTCTGCAGCAAGGGCTTCAAGTCTTTCTCACTTCTAGCAAGCAAGATTGTCGTCTGCATAACATCAGATACTGATGAGCTTTCCTCTAATCCTGATGTCACATTTTTCTCCACAGAGTCCAAATTCTTGATTATTTTGCTCTATAAATGGATTTACTAGGCATAGAGATAGGATTCAACCCTGACATTTACCTTAATTTCTTAATTTTAATCCTTGTAGTGCTCCCTTGCTCTGTTTGTACAACAGTCTCTTGGTCTTGGTGTAGGTTTCACACAAGCACAATGAAGTGTTTTGAAATTCCCATTCTTCTCAATGTTAGACATAATTTATTATGATACACACAATCAAATGCCTTTGCATAGTCAGTAAAGCACAAATAGACATTCTTCTGATATTCTCAGCTTTCAGCTAGTATACTTCTGACATTAGCAATTGTCATCCTTCGTGACATGGCCTCTTCTAAATCCATCTTGAACTTTCAGCATTATCTATGTACTACTCTAGTCATTTTTTAATTAATTTCCCTAGTGTATCCTGGCATGTAATATTAAGTATATTGTTTGAAAATTTTAACTCTCTTTTTAATCACCTTTTTTTGGAATTGAAACAAATAGGGATCTCCTCCAGACAGTTGGCCAAGAAGCTATACTCCAAAGTTCCTGACAAGACTGATGAGTGTGTTCAGGGCTACATCTGCAAAAGGAAACATGTCAATTTATATCTCTTTGATTTCTGGGACCTTTTTTTTAAATTACCAGTGGCTCAAAATTGGGAATGGTGTGTGTCAAGGATGTGTCCTATCTCCATATCTTTTCAATCTATATGCAGAACAGATTATCTGAGATGCTGGGCTCTATGAGGAGAAGTGTGTCATCAGGATTGGAGGAAGATTCATCAACAACCTGCGTTACATGAATGATACAATCCTGCTTGCTGAAACTGAGGAGTACCTGAGTGCTTGCTGCAGAAGGTCAAGGTTTGCAGCCCTCAATATGAACTGAAGCTCAATGTCAAGAAAACAAAGATTCTCATCACTGGGCCAATTAGCAGTATCATGATAGATGGTGAAGAGATTGAGATTATTGACAGCTTCAGTTTGCTTGCTCTACAATCAACATTCTTCGTACCAACATCCACGAAATTAAAAGACAAATTACACTGGGAAAGTCTGCTGTCAAAGCCCTCTCCAAGGTAATGAGGAGCAGCAATGTCAGGCTGGAGACTAAGGGGTGCCTGATACAGGCTATGGTCTTTGCCATTATTTGCTATGCTTCAAAGAGCTGAACAATGACTAGGGATGACAGAAGGAGAGTTGATGACTTTGAGCTTTGGTGCTGGAGGAGAGTACTGAATATACCATAGACTGCTAGGAGACCAAAGAAGTTCATCCTAGAGAGGGTGAAGCCATGCTGCTACTTGGAGGCAAGGATTCTGAAGCTTCATCTGACATTCTTTGGACATGTTGCAAGATGGACCAGACCTTGGAGAGGGCCATCATGCTTGGGAGGGTGGAGGGACAGTGCAGGAGAGGAAGAACCTCAATGAGATGGATTGATTTGGTCACTGGGGTAATGGGGATAGGCATGTTGGAGGCAGTGAGATTGGCACAGGATAGAGCAAGGTTTAGGAGTGTTTTACATAGGGTCGCTATGAGTCGCAGGTGACTTGACAGCACATAACAACAACAATAATGATTTCAGTGCAGCTGGAACTTCTTTCATTATCATTGGCTCTTGATAATATTCTACTTCCTTAAATATTTTAGTGTTAATTCTTTTACCATGAATTGTGATTTCCCTCTATCTTCTTATGATTCCTGGATCATTCAAGATTTTGCCCATAGCATTTCTCAGTGTTGTAACTCAATGCTTAAATTTATTTTTTTTGCCTTTTTGTATACTTTGCCCCTTGCTTGCTAGGCCTGTTTAATGCAGCATCAGCCCAGAACTTGACCTTTTCAACACCCCTGTCCCTTGCTGGCTGGACCTCTTATTTTAGAGCAGCATCCACCGGAAAGTCAGCCTTTTTTGACACCACCACCCTTTTCTTGCTGGCTCTTGGTCCTTGTCTGAAACACCAGCTGAACTATCTCTGTGACCTTAATACCCTGATCTAGGACATTTCCCCACCATTCAAGCCATAGATGTTAGACAGGTAGAAGGTTTCAGTACACATTTGGGACCCCATCTTGCTATACCATGGCAGGCTTCAACTGGATCCCACAGCATAATATTTCTGTGCCTGGTTTGCTTTTAGAGGTTGTTGTTTTCTTTTTGTTGTTGTTGTTATGTGCCGTCGAGTCACTTGCGACTCATAGCGACCCTATGTACAACAGCCCTAAACCGTGCTCTATCCTGTGCCAATCTCATTGCCTCTGACACACCCATCCCAAT
>NW_006399759.1:19993092-20003287 GCF_000299155.1 Elephantulus edwardii | reverse complement strand
TTCTTCTCAGAGTCAGCCACAGTTTGTTATGATGCACACAGTCAAATGCCTTTTCATAGTCAATGAAACACAGATAGACATTCCTCTGGAATTCTCTGCTTTCAGCTAAGATCCATCTAATATCAGTTACAATATCCCTAGTACCACGACCCCTTCTAAACCCAGCCTGGACTTCTGGCAGTTCTCTGTTGATGTAGTGTTCCAGTCGTTTTTGGATAATTTTCTTTCAACTAGACCAATAAATAATAGGATAAATTGAAAAATATTGAAGTTGTGAAGAGTTTAATCTTACTTAGATCTATAATCAATGTCCAAGGAAGCAGCTGTAAAGAAATCAAGTGATGAACTGCACTGGGCTTCTTTAAAATGCTAGTGAGTAAGATATCACTTTTACCTAAAGCAGAGAATTTTCAATAGCTTCATATACATGTGACAGTTGGAGGATGAGTAAGGAAGACTGAAGAATTGATGACTTTCAATTGCACTGTTGACAAATTGCACTGCAATATTCAAGAATATTGAATACATGTTGGATTGCCAGAAGAACAACCAAGTCTGTCTTGGAAGCGATGTGACCAGAGTGCTTCTTGAAAGCACGGATTGTCAAACTTCATCACACATATTTTGGGCATGTTCTCAGGAGGGGTTGGCTTCTGGAGAAAGATACTGTGTTTGGTAAAGGGGTCAGTGAAGAAAATAAAGATCCTCAACAAGATAAACTGACACAAAACTCCAATAAAGGTTTCTTGATTGGTAAGATAATGCCAATAATTTTAGAGTCAACAGAGAGATCTTTAAAGTAAGGTCTATATTTCTGATCTAGGAAGTCTTCCCCAGGAAGCTTGAAAGCAGAGGAGAGACAGATACATTTTAGGTGGGTCAAAACTGACTTTTCCTCCCATAATGGAAATTAGACAATTAACCTGGATTAGTCATTGGTTGACACTCAAAGAAATCCATAAAAAAACAAACAAACAAACAAAAACACCCCAAAACCAAAACTGGATTAAGGTCACAGACTGAATATAAAATGTCCTTCCCATTAAATACTGAATGGATTGTCTCAACACTGACTTACCCTCATTTTTCACCCTTTTATAGCATTAGATTTTCAACAACTCAGCATTATATGACATTGGGCCTCGTCATCTGCTTCAAATTCTCTATAGCACTTAAATGTCAAGGTTTTGGATTATAGGATTTGGAAACTAGGTAAAAGTAGAGACCACCAAACCTTGTGATTATTTAATCACCTCTTTCCACATGCTGCAGCAAACATTTCAAACCTTCATTAAGGTTATGTTATTGGAACAATGCAGGTTGTTAATGTGTCTTCCTCCTAACCTTATACCTCATTCCTCTTCACAGACTCCAGCTTCTCAAATATTTGTTCAGCATACAGATAGGAAAACTGTATATAAATATAGTCCTGACACACACATTTCTTGATTATAAACAATTCAGTGTTCCCCTTCTCTACAAGGACAACAGCTTCTGGGTCTTGGTATGGGTTTTATATGTGGTTATTAAGTGCCATCAAGTCAGTCATGACTCTGTGCAAAATAGCTCTGAACCCAGCTCTATCCTGAGACAATCTTACTGTCTCTGACACACCTACCCTCATTATCTTAGTTACTGTGTTAATCCATACCATTCGAGGTTTTCCCCTCCATCCTTCCAAGAATGATACAGCCTTCTCCCAGGACTGGTCCCTCCTTTCAACATGCCCAAAGTATGTGAGGTGGAGCTTCACATTCCTTGCCTCCAAGAAGCAGCTCTACTTGACCTTTGTTTCATATGTTGTTGTTGTTGTTGTTAAGTGTGATTGAGTTGCAGGCAACTCATAGAGACCCTATGAAGGAGAGTCCTCAAATGTTTACTGAGAAAATAATTAATGAAGCTGGACTCTACTATAAAGAAGAATGTAGCATAAAGTTAGGATGAAGACTCATCAACAGCCTGCATTGTTCAGATAACATAACCTTATTTGCTGAAAGTGAGGACTTGGAACACTTGCTGTAGAATATCAAGGACCACTGTCTTTGGTATGGATTATATCCCAACATCAAATGTCCTCACCACTGAGCCAATAGGCAACATCATGATAGATGGAGAAAGGAATGAAGTTGTCAATGATTTCATCTTGCTTGGATCAACAGTCAAAAACTCCTTTTGTACCAACACTCAGGAAATCAGGAGATGTATTGAATTAGTCAAGTCCATTGTCAAGGACATCTTCAAAATCCTGAAGAGCAATGAAGACTAAGGTACTCTCAATTCAAGTATTTTCAATCACTTGCTATGCATCTGAAAACTAGGCAATGATAAAGATGACAGAAGAATTATTTATGTCTATGTTGTGGTGTTAGAGCAGATTACGGAATACCCCATGGAATTCCAAAAGAGCAAACAAATACGTCTCAGAAAAAGTAAAGCCAGAATGATCCTTGGAGGCAAAGATGACGAAAGTCTATCTCAGAAAGACTATTCCTTGGAAAGGGACATCATGCTTGGAAATGCAGACGGTCGGTGAAAGAGAAAAGATTCTCGAAGAGATAGATTGACACAGTGACTGCAGCAATGAGCTCATGTGTGTCAGAACTGATGAGGATGGTACAGGATAGGGCAGGGTTCAGGTCTGTCATTGAAAGAGTTGGCATGAGTAATTCTCAACTTGATGCCACCTAACAAAAACAGCAACATGTCTACGAAATCTCCTTTTGCTCTTCATGGGATTATTTCTGATTTCATCCCATAATGCATCTGGTCTTCAATTGGGACTGGTCTTTATGTTTTGGGATGTGATTAGTCTAAGAATCCCTCCATTACTCTCTTACAAATTCTTATACACTTGGCAGTGTTCAAACTGTAGTTGAACACTTGTTCTTGAGAATAAAATGTGAATTGTATCTCAGTCTATCATCTAAACAGAACTAGGACATGACCACATTTACGTGAGCTAGAAATATTTTTGTGAAGGGGAGGGGTTGAGGGAGACCTTGAAGAAAAGCAGGATCAAAGGCTGCACCTCAGGACTTTGTGAAGGTGCATTTGGTTTCCTTGTGGCTGCAACCAGGAGCTGTAATACGTGGCTACCAGCTTGTGTTTGTTCTTTATTTGTCTGTGACTACTAATGTCAAAACAACTTGTCAGTTAAACATAAAGACGTTAGCTGGTTCATTGGAGACACTCATTCAATGTTTGACAGTTTTCCTGTTAAGTTGTTCAGAAAAACTGGGAGCTGGACTATCTTCTTCATGTGGAAGCCACATTCAACAACTTCTAGAGCATTTGATGTCATGTTACTGAATGTAAAGGGTGAGTCAATGTAATCTAAAGCCTGGAGAATATGGAGAGTTTTCTTTTCCTCTCCAAGTCAAATTTTAATAAGGTTTGTGACTCCCAAAGAACCAAGTTTCAGTCAAAGAATATAGAGTACTTTATAAAATGCAATACACTTGAATATATCTATTTATTGTTCTGTAGTTAGAAGATCATTATTATAGCAATTACTAGTTCATTTCTAAGAACAGAAATTGCTCATTATCTTCACCTTTATCTTCAAAGCATTAAACAACACTTACATTCAACTTGGCCTGCTCACATAGGTCAATGGCTACACAATCCCAGACGAGAAGAAGGGAAATGCCTCCTTCCTGCAACTATGAAATACAACAGCAACTCCCCAAGTTTATGGCTGCTCTTTATCTGCAAATAGCCCTCCTTCCTGGAGTTTAGTTAGCTGAAGACCTGTTAAGTCTGCATAGCGTTGGGAAATGCTGACTAAGGGTGTAATCCACTTAACAAATCCTCCAACTGAACAATTTTCAAGTAAAAGCGGCTTTCTGGTTGTGTCCTATTTTACTTGAACTTTGAATTATAAGAATCAATAGGAGAGTGGAGACACATGAACATGGAACAAATGACACAGAGGACTCAAGTCAAATGGACAATTCAACGAAGTAAAGAATATTTTACCCTGCAGTGTGTTTTCTAAGTAGAGAAGCCAAAGGTAATTTTTCTATTTGTAAAGTTATGAAAAAAACCTGGTTACACCCTGTAATTAAAATACCTAAATTTGATTTAATTTGACCAGTTCCATTTCAGTCATTAATTTGCTTGGTAATTTTCTGAAAGAGGTGGGTAAATGTAATAACCTTCAATTGTAAACTCATTGTCTTCAACTCAATTCTAGCTCATACCAACCCTACAGGACAGAGAACTTCTCTGCAGGGTTTCCAAGGCTGCCTCCTTTATGGAAATAGACGGCCCATCTTTCTATTATAGAATATATGTGAAGCTTGAACTACTTTTCAGTTAGCAGAAGAATGCCTTATCCGCTGTACCACCAGGGATCCTTTTCTTGAGGGACTGTTCCCAGCAATCAGGTTTTATAGATTATTTTCCTAAAGGTGCATGAGCCACGTGGATTTTTTTTTCTTAAAATGAGTGACAATTTCCCAGTGAGAACTGTGTTAAATTTATTTGTACAACATACAATGAACTGTTTGCCTATTTCAAATTAAAAATTCATTTTTTCCTTTTTCTCTTCATTATAAAGAAGCTACGTTAACCTCCAAAAGGAAAGTACTAGCTCTAGAGGTTTAGGTGTTCTGGTGAATATAAAGGTCAGTGGTTGTCCATGGCACAGCATAATTGTGGGATGTGGTGCTTTATTCAAATCGTAACAGAATGTTCACGGAAAGGTTTTTAAGTCAGACATGAACTTGGCAGTTATGGAATCTGGTAACCAACTTCTCTTCCTAATCAGAAGGCATCAAGTGATTCCACCCAGCAGATGTCTTTACTCCCTAGTTCACTGCTGTAGAAAGGCAGGGAGCTTTTACTGTTGATACATCTGCTTTTGAGTTGATTTCTGAGCATCCTGGAACAGTGACAAAGTCCATAACTTGGAGTGAGGAGACTAAAGTTTCTGCTCCGGTTCTGAGTGAAGTTCACGTTAAGGTCTTGGACAAGGCACTTGCCTTTCTTAAGTCGTGATTCTCCATGAAGAAAATGAGTAAGGAAGTTCTGATAAAGAGGATAAAAACGAACTACTGATAGAGAAAATATATCAAAAAGAGAGATTTTTAAAAAAAAATAAAATTGATCTTTGAAAACATAGCAAAAATACAATGAACTGAACTAAAAGTTAAATGTAAAGCTCAACTGCAGGCACAGGCCCTGGCAGTGGTACCGACTAATAAGATCCTCACTGATAAGACAGATGACAGTGTCCTACACAAACTGTGAGAGTGAAGCTAGATCCAGGGTCGGAACTCAAGAGCTAGAAGTAAAATCATCAACTTTGACACAAGATTATAGGAGACTGAAATCACAGAGATGCAAGAAAACACATAGAATTAATAAGAATGGAAGTGAACTACTAGTAGGAAACTTTGGCTCATTATCAAGAGGAAAAAAGTTAGATGCAGACACACTATAGTGTTGTTTTGGTCTGCGGGATTCTGGGAAACGTGGATGTGCCTGTGTTGTGTGGGGCAACTCAGAGTCACCACCTTCTGTACCTTGTTTTGCCTTCTGCACCGCCTTTTTCCTCCTCTGCTGCATCCTGTCTCTTTGCTTTGTTCCTTGAAGAATCAAGATAACGAAGAGTCTCACTGCCGGGCCAATTGGCAGCATCATAATGGATGGTGAAGAGATTGAGATTGTTTGTTAATAATCAGCTTTATTTTGCTTGGCTCTACAATCAACACACTTGGTACCCGCAGCTAGAAAATTAAAAGACACATTGCAGTGGAGAGTTTGTTGTCAAAGACACATGTCAGTTTGGAGACTAAGGTGTGCCTGATTTAGCCCATAGTCTTTGCAATTACTTGTATGTATCAGAAAGCTGGACAATGACTAGGGATGTAAGAAGAATTGCTGCCATTGAGCTGATATTGTTGCTCTTCAGTATTTTGGGGAAGTCCTTGCCAGCAGACTTGCCCGATGCACTACATCTCCTGATTCCCTGACTGTTGTTAGCAAGGGTGCTGATTGTAGAGTCAAGCAAGATGAAATAATTCACAACTTTCAATCTTTTCTCCATCTATTGTTATGTTTCCTATTGCTCCTGTGGTGATGACCTTTGTCTTCTTGATATCAGTTTGAAGTCTAAGGTGCACCTGATTCAGGCCAAGGTCCTTTCAAACACCTGCTATGCATCAGGCATCTGGACAATGAATAAAGATTATAGAAACAGAATTGATGTCTCTGAGTAGTGGTACTGAAGAAGAGTACTGAACATCCCATGGACCGGCAAAAGAACAAACAGACTTAGCATAAGCATCTTGGTAACAGCAGTCAGGGAATCAGGATATGTATGGCATTGGGCAAGGCTAGATTATTTCTTGGAAAGGGAAATTATGGTTGCAAAGATGGAGGTTCAGTGAGGGAGAGGAAGACCCCCATTGAGATGTACCAACACTGTGACACCAGCAACAGGCTCTCAACACAATGAGGATGACACAGGATAGGGCAGATTTTAGGCTGGTGGTTTATGGGGTCTCTATGAGTAAGTCTTGACCCAACAGCACCTAACAACAATATGTGTAATACACAATTGCTTCTAGTTCTGTACATGTGTTTTTCATGAGTACAATTAAGTATTCAGGTATCCCCATTCTTCCCAATGCCAGTTATAGTTTGTTAAGATCTTTGCAATCAGAACATACATGGAAACATTTGTGTAGAATTCTCTGCTTTCAGCCCAAAACCCATCTGATATAAGCAATGATATCATTTGTACAAAAGTCTATTTAGAATTCAGCTTGAATTTCTGCAGTTCCCTATTGATATACTATTTTCAGCCATTTCCCCCCATCATCTTCAGCAACATTTTACTTGCATGTTAGATCAGTGATATTGTTCAGAAATGTGCACATTGTGCTGGATAACATTTTTTTTTCATGAAATGGAAACAAATCTAATCTCTTTAAGTCATTTGGCCACTTAGCAATCTTCCAAATTTGTTTATATAGACTAGTAAGCATGTCCAGAGCTGTGTCTGCATGTTGAAACATGTAAATTGGAATTATACCAATTCCTGAGGCTTTTTTAAACCATGTCTTAAGTGCAGCTCAGATGTCTTCATTACCAATGGTTCTTGATTAGGAAATGGTGCCTCAGGATTATATACTGACTCCATACCTACTCAATATGTAGGCTGAGGAAACCATTCAAGAAGCTGGACTAGATGAAGAAGAATATGGCATCAGAATTGGAGGGCAACTCATCAATAATTTGTGTTATGCAAATAACACAACCTTGTTTGTAGAAATTGAAGAATATTTGAAAGACATGCTGAAAAAGATATAAGACTGCAGACTTCAAAACCCCTCACTTCTGCACCAATAGACTTCATTATGATAGAGAAAAGACTGAAGTTCTGAATGATACAAGTTTACTTAAACCCATAATTAATAGTTATGGTAGCAGTAGCTAAGAATTCAAAAGATGTGTTGTTTTGGGGGAAGTTTCTATCAAGGACCTCTCCAAAGCACAAAAATTTAAAAGCTAATATACACCTGATCCAAGCCATGGTATTTTCCAATTGTTTTAGATACACACTTGAAAGCTGTACAGTAAACATGAAAGATACAGGGAGAATTGATGTCTTTAAATTGTGGTGTTGGAAAAGAGTACTGAAGATCACACAATGACAGACACATATATCAATGGAATAGAATTGAGAACCCAGAAATCAACCCATCTAGCTATGGAAAACTGACATTTGACAAGGAGATGAGTTCAGTTAAGTGGGGAAATGACAGCCTTTTTAACAAATGGTGTTGACAAAACTGGAAAACTATCTGTAGAAAACTCAAGCAAGATCCACACCTCACTCTATACACAAAAACCAACTCAAAGTGGATCAAGGACCTAGGACTTAAACCAAGGACTATAAACTTCATTAAAGACAAGCCTGGAAAAACTCTAGAAGTCCTAATCCACAACAAAAATGATCTTCCAAGCATCCTGGAAAATCTGCAACCAGGAGAGGATAAAATAGATGAATGGGACCTTATAAGAATCAAATCCTTATGCATATCCAAATAACTTCTTCAACGGGCTAAAAAGGGAAACCACAGACTGGGAAAAAATATTTGGTAATGGCATGTCAGATAAGAAACTTATATCTAGAATTTAAAAAATACTCAAGTACCACAACAAGATACAGGTAAACAACCCAATTGAAAAATGGGCACAAGATATGAATAGACACTTTATAATATTTTGTCTTCACCACTCAAACTTTGAGGTCTTTTATTCAAAGCTTTCTCTTTATTTCTTCCATTTGCGCTTGTTTCTCTACAATCAATAGCACGTTTTCAGTCTCCTCTGACATCCACTTTGCTCATTTCTTTTCCCCCTTTTTAGTGACATTTTGCTTTCTTCATGCATAAGGTCTTTACTTCATCCCACAACTAATTGGGACCTTTTGGCCAACAGTGACCAATACGCCCAGTCTATTATAGTTTTTACGGTCTCTAAGTTCAAGTGGGTCATACTCAGGATCATACTTTGACTATGCTGTATTTGTTTCAATTTTATTCAGCTTCAACTTGAAGTTTTTATGACCAATCTTTCACATTTGGAGCTGATATATGAATGTGAGAGATGGTTGTATTAACTAATCTTTATAGGCATATAGAGATTCACCTATCACTGACAGTATTGAACATCAGTATAGATCTTGTTATGCCATTTTTCACAATGAATGTGATTCTGCTTTTCTTCAGTTTCTCATTTCAGACAAAGTAGACAATACAATTGTCGGATTTAAAATAGTTAAGAGTAGCTCATTTTGGTTCACTAATGCCAGAAATACCTATCCCCCAAACATTCCATTTTAGACAACTTTCAATTTTCTTGAATCTATGCATTGTGCTCTGGCATCTTAGGGGCAGGGGAGTTTCAGATGGCTTAGTGGTAATCTTTGATACCAACAGTCAGAAAATAAGGAGAAGCAGTACACTGAGAAAATCTCCAGTTGGAAACCTCTCCAAATTATTGAGGAGCAATATTGTCAGTTTGAGAACTAAAGTGTATTCGATTCAGGCCATTGTCTTTCCACTCACTTGTTATATATCTGAGAGCTGGACAATGAATAGAGATGACAGAAGAATAATTGATACCTTTGAGCTGTGGTGTTGAAGAAGAGCACTGAACATGGAATGCAAAAAGAACAAACAATTATATCTTAGAGAGGGTGCAGCCAGAGTGCTCTAGAGAGGCAAGGATGATAAGGCTTTGCCTCACATACTTCGGGCATGTCACTAGAAGGGGCTATTGCTTGGAGAAGAACGTGATGCATGGAAGGGTGGAGGATCAGCAAAGGAGAGGAAAATCCTCAACCAGGTGGATTGACATGGTGACTGTCACAGTGGACTCTATTGTGTCAGGACAGGGTTCAGATCTGTTGGTCATAGGGTTGCTATATGAGTCATACTGGTCTTGGTGGTACCTAACAACAAGTGTAAGGAATTACACTGTCAACTCAAAAGAACTTGGTTTGAATCTATCAGCTATTCCATAAAAGAAAGATGGACAATCTCCTCTCAAGCTATATACTGCCTCTGAAAATCCACTGGGTGATCAGTTACGAGTGGATCAAAACTTGACAGTACAAAACATATTTTGTGGAGAAAACTTCTCAATTATCCAAAAAAACGACTGCAACAGCACATGAGCAGAGAACTGCCAGAAGTCCAGGCTGGGCTTAGAAGTGGTCGTGGTACTGGGGATATTGTTGCTGATGTTAGATGGATCTTAGCTGAAAGCAGGGAATACCAGAAGAATGTCTATCTGTATTTCATTGATTATGCAAAGGCGTTTGACTGTGTGGAATCATAGCAAACTGAGGCTGACTCTGAGAAGAATGGGAATCCCAGAACACTTGATTGTGCTAATGAGAAACCTATACTTGGATCAAGAGGCAGTCATCAGAACAATGCAGGGGGAAACTGCATGGTTCAAAATTGGAAAGGGTGTACGCCAGGGATGTGTCCTCTCTGCATGCCTTTTCAATCTGTATGCAGAACAGATTATCTGAGAGGCTGGGCTCTATGAGAAGTGTGGCGTCAGGATTGGTGGAAGATTCATCAACAGTCTGCGTTATGCAGATGACACAACCCTGCTTGCTGAAACTGAGGAGGACCTGAAGTGCTTGCTGCAGAGGGTCAAGGACTGC
>NW_006399759.1:19990994-19992992 GCF_000299155.1 Elephantulus edwardii | reverse complement strand
CACTGTTGCTCTTGAGTATTTTGGAGAGGTCCCTAACCGCAGACTTTCCCATCGCAATATGTTTTTTTTTCCTGGCTACTGGTGCCAAGAGTGTTGACCGTGGAGCCAAGCACACTGAAGCTGTGAACAATCTCGATCTCTCTTCGCCATCCATCCTGATGCTACCGACTGGTCCAGTGGTGAGAATTTTTGTCTTCTTGACATTGAAGTCTAAATTGCTTTTAGAGGTACAACATTTATATGTCAGTTTATTGTATTGGAGAAATAATCTGTGTATGCTAATTACGTTATAGCTTATGTTACATTATAGCTAGGTTCTTGCTTGTTTATGATTGTTCTTAATAGAGAAATGCATTTATCTGCCAGTTTGCTGTATTGATGTAACTTGTGGGTTGTTGTGATGATGAAAGCTATGCCCCCAGTATTTCAGATGTCAGAGGATTTACCTATGGTAGACAGATTTTAATAGAGCTTCCACATTAAGGTAGACTTTACCTACTATGTTACCATTTTTTAAAAAAGTCCAAGCAGAGTGGAGTTACCATCAACATCTGAAATTCCCTGTGAGAGGTCTCCCCTGACTCCAGGATTAGGCTTCAGGTAACAGGTTAAATACTAGAAAGTGACTGAATTAATTTATTTGGCTCCAGAACCAGTCTTCAAGGTAAAGAGGAGAAAAGTTGAATCCACTAAGGTTAGATATTTAGAGAACATAGATCAGGCTTCATGCTAGGTCTCCTGACCAAAGTGGCATTACTTCAAATAAATCGTCCTTTCTATACATAAACATTTAAGAAGCAGATAACATAAGAAATGCTTAGTTTTTGTTTTGTATTTTGAACTATGAAAAGAAATTCCACTTCGTGGATCATAACAAATAATGGATAATATTGCAAATAATTAGAATTCAAAAATACTTAATTGTGCTTATGCAGAAGATTTCTATAAACTAAACAACAGTAGTTTAATTAGAATAAGGGGATGCAACATGGCTTAATATCACAAAACGTATATCCATGCTGTATTCTTGGAACATACTTTTTCTTTTTTTAAATTTAGTTTATTATTTGTGTGTGTGTATGTACAGAACAATATCATTGATTTCACATGCAAGCAAGCTTTAACTGAAGATTATCCAAAAATGACTGAAACAGTACATCAACAGAGAACTGCCAGAAGTCCAGGCTGGGATTAGAAGGGGTTGTGGTACTAGGAATATTGTAGCTGATGTTAGATGGATCTTGGCTGAGAGCAGCGAATACCAGAAGAAAGTCTATCTGTGTTTCATGGATTATGCAAAGGCATTTGACTGTGTGGATCATAACAAACTGTGGCTGACTCTGAGAAGAATGGGAATCCCAGAACATTTAATCATGCTAATGCGAAACCTATGCTTGGACCAAGAGGCAGTCCTCAGAACAGAGGAGGGCAACACTGCATGGTTCAAAATTGAGACGGGTGTACGCCAGGGATGTGTCCTATCTCCATACCTTTTCAACCTGTATGCACAGCAGATTATCTGAGAGGCTGGACTCTATGAGGAGAAGTGTGATGTTAGGATTGGTGGAAGATCTATCAACAATCTGCATTATGCAGATGACACCACCCTGCTTGCTGAAACTGAGGAGGACCTCATGCACTTAATACAGAGGGTCAAGGACTGCAGCCTTCAGTATGGACTGAGGCTCAATATCAAGGAGACAAAGATTCTCACCACTGGACCAATTGGTAGCATCAGGATGGATGGTGAAGAGACTGAGATTGTTCACAGCTTCAGTTCGCTCGGCTCCACGGTCGGCACTTTTGGCACCAGCAGCCAGGAAACAAAAAAAAGTATTGCGATGGGAAAGTACGCTGTTAGGGACCTCTCTAAAGTACTCAAGAGCAACGGTGTCTCTCTGGAGACTAAGGTGCGTGTGATACAGGCCATGGTCTTTGCAATCACTTGTTATGCATCAGAGAGTTGGACAATGACTAGGAAGGATAGAAGGAGAATTG
>NW_006399759.1:19958312-19978514 GCF_000299155.1 Elephantulus edwardii | reverse complement strand
CAGTGTCAAGAAGACAAAGATTCTCACCACTGGACCAACTGGCAGCATCAGAATGGATGGTGAAGAGATTGAGATTGTTAACAACTTTAGTCTGCTTAGTTCTACGGTCAACACTCTTGGCACCAGTAGCCAGGAAAGAAAAAACGTATTGCAATGGGAAAGTCTGCTGTTAGGGACCTCTCCAGGGTTCTGAAGAGCAATGGTGTCACTCTGGAGACTAAGGTGCATCTGATACAGGCTATGGTCTTTGCAATCACTTGTTATGCATCAGAGAGTTGGGCAATGACTAGGGAGGACAGAAGGAGAGTTGACGCCTTTGAGCTGTGGTGCTGGAGACAAGTATTAAATATACCATGGACTGCCAAGAAAACAGATATTCATCCTGGAGAGGGTTAAACCAGGCTGCTCCTTGGAGGCAAGGATTCTGGGGCTTCATCTGACATACCTTGGACATGTTGTAAGGAGAGACAGGTCCTTGGAGAGGGACATCATGCTTGGGAGGGTGGAGGGCCAGCGCAGGAGGGGAAGGCCCTCTATGAGGTGGATTGATTCAGTGACTGGAGTAATCAAGATGGGTGTGTCAGAGGCAGTGTGATTGGCACAGGATAGAACAGGGTTTAGGGCTGTTGTACATAGGGTCACTATGAGTCGAAAGCAACTCAACGGCACACAACAACAACAACAAACTTCTCAATTATTAATGTTTGCTTACAACTATTTCTTCTCAATTTATGTTACACAACATGTGCAAAGTGAGACCCAGAATGCTAATTTTATCCATACTACTGAAGTTGACTTTATTGTGAAAAGGTAGCTATTCTCTAGTAATTTTTGGAATGTTTTCCAACCCAAAGGGATCAATTTCCACAACTATATAAAATAAAGTATGCATAAAGTTTTCACTGACCAATTATTTTCAGAAACAGGGAGCCAGATCTTTCCTCTTTGTCTATCTGAAGCTTGTCCAACCTAGGTGAACGTGCTGAAAATAAAGTGTCTTAACTATCAATAATAATGCAACACACAAGCAATCATAATACAACAAACTAGCAAGTGGGTGGCAGTAAAAGAGCAAGATACAAAATTGTTTTTAAAACTCATTGTATGTTATACACAACAGTAGGTAATGTTGCCGTTGTTGTTAATTGCCATCGAGTTGTAGGTGATTGATAGTAGCAACCCTATGAATGAGAGACTTGAACACTTGTAAAACTTTCATCATTCCTCCAAGTTCATAGGGTTTCTGGAGGCAAGCTATTTCGTAGATTGCACTCCAACTTCCAGGCTTGTTTTAAGTGGGGAGCTCCACCAAACACTGTCCACCATGGGTAACCATTATTTCATTTGACACATCAATGTCACAGTGTTTAGCATCACAGCAACCATGAGTTACCACTGTAGTGAAAGTGGACAGACCAGTGCCACACTACTTAGAAGAATGTTTGATCAAAACCAATTAAAACCCAGCCTGAGGGCCACAGATTAAAATCACCCACCTTTGGCTTGGTAGCATCACTTTCTATCCACTAGGCCAACAGAGCTCTCTCTATGTTGTTGTTAATTGTCATCGAGTTGTAGATGACTCATCGCAACCGTATGAACAAAAGACCTGAACACTTGTATAACTTTCATTGTACAGCAGCTCTGAACCCTTTCCTATCCTGAGCCAGTATCACTAACTCTGACACTAACCCCCATAGCCCCAATTACTGCATCAATCTGTCACACCCAGGGTCTCCCTCTCCTGCGCTGTCCGTCCACCCTTCCAAGCATGATATCCTTCTCCAAGGACCAATCTCTCCTAGTCATGTGCCCAAAGTAAGTGAGGTGGAACTTCAAAATACTAGCATCCAAGGAGAGACTTGATTTTACCCTTCTCAAGACACACTATTTGTTTTTTTCTGGCAGTCTATGGTATGGTCAAGATTCTTCTCCAGCACTACAACTTGAAGGTATCTACTGTGCTTCTGTCATCCTTAATCATTGCTCAGCTCTCTGAAGCATAACAAGTAATTGAGAAGACCATGGACTAGATTAGGTGCACCTAGTGTATCTAGATAGACTGACATCGTTGCTCTTCAGCACTCTAGAGAGGTCCCTGACAGCAGATTTTCCCAATGCAATTCATCTTTTGATTTCCTGACTGCTGGTGTTAATTAACAGTGTTGGTTGTGAATCCGAGCTAACTGTAATTGCTAAACAACCTCTATCTCTTCTCCATCTATTACGATGTTGTGTTGCCAACTGGCCAATGGTGAAGATCTTTGTCTTTTTTATATTGAGCTTCAATCCATATGGAAGACTGCAGTCTTTGACCTTTTACAACAAGTGCTTCAGGTCTTCTTCAGTTTCAACAAGCAAGACTGTGTCATCTGCATATTGTAGGTTGTTAATGAGTCTTCATCCATCTTGATGCCACACTCCTCCTTTAAAGCCCTGTTTCCTGAGTGATCTGTTCTGCACACAGATTGAAAGGTATGAGAGCAGGATGCATCCCTGACACACTCAGTTCCTGATTTTGAACCATGCAGTGTTTCTTTGCTCTGTTCTGAGGACTGCTTAGTGGGCCAAGTATAGGTTTCATATAAGCATGATCAAGTGTTTTAGGATTCCCATTTTCCTCAAGATTAGCCACAATTTATTGTTAAATGCCTTTGCATAGTCAATGAAACACAAATAGGCTTTCTGGTACCCTCTGCTTTCTGTCAAGATCCATCTGATATTGACAATAATGTCCCTAGTGCCATGATCTCTTCTAAACCCACGTTGTGTTTCTGGTAGTTCTCTATCAATGGACTGTTCAAGTCTTTTCTGGATAATCTTCAGCAGAATTTTGCTAGTGTGTGATATTAGTGATATTGTTTCATAGTTTCCACACTATGTCAGGTCACCTTTTTTTGGAATGGGAATAAATATGGATCTCTTCCAGTCAGTTGGCCAACTAGTTGTCCTCCAGATTTCTTGGCAAAACTTGACGAGCACATGCAGGGCAGCATCTGTTTGCTGAAACACATCAATTGGTATTCAATCAGTTCCTAGTGCTTCCTCCTTCATCACCGTTGCCTCATGATCATATACTGTTTCTTGAAAGTCTTCTGTGTCAGCCAATTCTTTTTAGTACAATGACTTTGTATACCCCCTTCATCTTCTTTTAATGCTTCTTGAATCAATCAATATTCTGCCCATAGCATCCTTAAGCATTGTTACTTGTGGCTTGAATTTATTCTTCAGTTCTTTCAGCTTAAGAAATGCTGAGCAAGTTCAGTCTTTTATTTTCGGACTCTAGCTCCTTGCACATTTCATTATAATATTTTTGCCCTGTCTTCCTGAGCGGCTCTTTGACATCTTCTATTCAGCTCCTTAACTTCTTGATTTCTCCCCTTTGCTTTGGCTTCTTTGTGCTCTAGTGCAATATTCAGTCTCTTCTGATCCTTCTTCTTACTTCTCTGTAATGACTTTTTTGCATTCTTCATGAATGATTTTCTTGATAGCTTCCCACAGCATATTGGGTCTTTATTCACTAGTGTTCAAGGCCTCAAACCTATTTCTGAGTTGGTTTTCAAATTCATGGGAGATAGACTCAAATTTTTATTCCTGCGGATATGACTTGACATTCTTTAGTTTTAATTTGAACTTGAATATGAGGAGTCTGATAGTCTGTTACACAATCAGCACCTGGCCTAGTTTCACTGCTGATATTGAACTTCTCCAATAGTTCCTTCCGCAGATGTAATCAATCTTATGTCTGTACATCCCATCAGGTAAAATCCTTGTGTATAACCTGCATTTGTTTCTTATAAAAGGTATTTGCTATGAATAAATCATTGATTGTACATCCCTAGCCTCATTTCTGTCACCAAGTCCATATTTTTCGAGTACTGATCCTTCTTCCTGGTTACCAACTTTTGCATTCCAGTCACCCATTAATATTAATACATCTTGGTTACATGTTAGATCGATTTCTAACTGCAGCAGTTGATAGAAATCATCTCTTTCTTCCTCTTTGGCTCTGGTTGTAGGTACATAAATTTGAATGATAGTGGTATTATATTAAAAGGTCTTCCTTGTATGCATATGGATATTATCCTGTCACTCACAATATTGTATTTCAAGATGGATCTAGAAATAGCCTTTTTAACTATTAAAGTAACCATTTTTTCTTGTCTCCAGCACAATCGATCATATGATTGTGGGATTCAAAATGTCACATGCCCATCCATCTCATTTTGCTAATACCCAATATGTCAATATTTATGCATTCCATTACATGCCGTACCATGATGAACCTCAAAAGCATTGTGCAGAGTGAAAACAAGGCTTACACACAAGAGTCTGTATTGACATTGCATGATTCAATTTGTTCGAAATGTTAGATTAAGGTAAAATAATCAGTGATAAGGGAAGAAAATCAAAATAGTAACTGCTTCTGTATAATTTGGAGAATGAAAAGGCATGCAGGAACTTTTTGGCACAGTAATTCCCTTTATCAAGATAGAGGTTTTAATTGATAATGTTTATGAATTAATAAAAACAATAAAGGATTTTTAAAAATTTATACATTTTATTGCATTTCTATTCCATATAAAAACATTTTAAACAAATATAAAACAGTAGTCAGTACTATGAAATATTTGCGGGAAAAGACTGTTTCACAACCAAAAAGATTCACATGTTGGTGTCGCCATATGGTGTCTAACATCCCCACCACCTTATTCACATCTCCAGCATAAGGATGCACATACCTAAATGTCATCTCATTCAAAAGAGGGCAAATTGAAGCAAAAACACTATAGTCCTTTGATTCAGGTCTTTGATCAAGGAAATCCAGAAGCCTAAAGGACTAAAATTGTGCTATAAAAGTGGGCCTAGACTAAGAGTGCTGTGTGATAACAGAATAATCATACTGCAGCTGTGAACCAAGAACACACATACTGGGCAGGCAGCACCACCTTGGACTGCATATTAACCCCCTTGTGAAAGAAGGATGGACTCAGATGGGCCAGAAGCTATTTTTCTGAAAATGTTACAGAGGATCCAGATGTTGTGACAAGTTAGTCATATCAGTTGAAAGAAACCACAATACTATCTCTCCATTCTTCTTATCAATGTGACTCTGTCAATTCTCCAATTTTTTAGTGAAATTTATATTCCCTCACTCTCAAACTGAGAGGCCCTTGTAGCAGCCTTGATCAAGAAAGGATAACAGAAGTATTGCTAAATGACCCCTAAGGCTACTAATTTATGAATTTATCTTGCATTTGTACCTGTTTTTGAATTCTCATTCACAGAACACAGCCACCATGTGGTGAGGAAGCCCAAGCAGGCTTTGGACTTAAAATTAACATTTATTGTAACCAAGAGAAAATATAGTCATGGGTTGCCTCTTATTTACTCTGAAACCTGACCATTTGGTATCAAGTCTTACATATGTGACTCCAAAGTATTCTCTAAATATTCACAGTATTCCATTGTGATAGCTTATATGGTATTGTAGCCTTGATCATAAAAAAAGCTGTCAGATAATAAGAAGCAATGTAAGTCACTCAGGAATGTAAACCAAAGTACTCAACTCAAGAGAAACCCAAGCCAAGAAAGACATAGTTCTACTTTTGCCAAAAAAGGAGTAAGCATTATCTTCCCATGTAGTAATGGAGGTTTTATAGGAAAACCACAGATATTTTCTTCTAATACACTTGGCTTCTTTCTTAAGAGCTCAGTCTATTGTGAGCATCTTCATTTCTAAATAGATTTTGAAGGGCTAGACACAACTAGAAGTTTGAAAATATATTCTTGTTGAAAACTTTAATGATGCACTTTATTAAATACTCCAGGTTTTTATGCTATGATGGCTTCTCCAAACATGAAAAGGAGTAATTATCACCAATATTGTAAGAACAGCTTATGAAAATATAGAGGAAGGACTATTTGAATCTTGACAAAACTTATAAACTTATAAATGCATCATTATTTCAGCACTGTAAAATTTCTTGATTGACTTTTTCTTAAAAGAACATTCTTTTGTTTTCTAATGGAAGAATTAGTTAGGAATTTCTCAGCAAGATGGTTTTTTTTTACCCAAGATAGCCACCAAACTTGTTTTTCTTTCTTATTGCTTGAATGTATTGTTTTCCTGTTTTTGAACAAATTCTTGCTGACAGAGAATTTCATGTAGTAATTCATTTAGGCTTGAGTCTTCCATTTTGGAGGAATAGAATTGGTCATCACTGGTTTAAGGTGATCATCGCTGTACTGGGGCTATGAAACTCCATGCAGAAAGGAGCAGAAGTGTTTGCTGGGGTGATAATTAGTGTTTACAAGTATTGCTCCTTACAGATATTCGGATGGCGGGGAAGAAGAACAAACTGGGGATGAGGGTAGAGAGAATGGTGCAGCAATGAAGGAATGAAAACCCAAAATCCCTGTAAATGTTCATTAAAACTAATAAAATAAAATAAAAAGTATTGCTCCTTACATTAGAAGAAACACTATTAAAGAATTTTGTGACACACAAACATTTTGTATATATTATACTCATGTGTTCCATTGGTTTTTTCCAAAGATTATGTAATATCAACACAATTAATCAAAAGCCAATGTGACATAGGTCCATTCTGGCTCTAGAAGGAATACAACCTGGTTGGAACATTTTCTTGGGAAAGTGGATAAATAGAGCTGCTTACAGTAAGGCTTGTGGTTTGACTCCATCAGTTGCTCCTCAGAAGAAATATGGGCAAATCTCCTCCCACGCAATTTACTTCCTCCAAAAAAATCACTGGAGGATGGCTATGAGTCAGTTTAACTTGATAGTTCATAACAACAGTGAGCCTCTGTGAAGAAATACTTTGTCAAGAAGGTCTTCCTTGTGAAAGAAGATACTTGAAAACCTGTTAGCTACATGGAGAGATTCAAAAGACTCCCTAGTGAAGATGTTTTTTGTCCTTAATACTTTGATTGATATCTTGAGAGCCCAGGTGTTGTGAGAGTTTGGAAGAGATTGCATTTCAGTGGCTGACTCAGCAAAATGATTCTTAAAAGAAATGTACACAGCTTTACACTCTTGAAGTTGAGGCTTCATAGAGTTCCTGCTTAAAAACTCTTGCATCTGTAGCTCTGTTAGACGGGAAATGCATTTTTTATGTTCCAGATATTTATTTAAAAGTTTCATTTTCACTTAATAAATCCACATCCATGGCATACATGGAAAGTTTCCCCCACATGGTAATTTATGCTTATTGAAGAAGTACTTTTGAAAGTGCATGGGCTGCCTGTCACTGAGGGAAATTGTGACCACTCAGTTTTTAGACTTATTGGCTGTTATAGATTTGGGAGTTGATATCTATTTGAAATGTTTATGCCTTCTCTTTCTTGTTAATTATCGATCTAAACCTTTATGGATTCCTGAGACATTTGTGAACAAGGCTTACATTAATCCCCAGGGTTGCTGAAAGGTCTAGGCAGTGGAATCCACCATTTACCGATATGCAGGAAACTTGGGAAGTACCTGACTAATTTTTGGGGTCACACAGTGGATATCTAATGGCCAGGGTCATAGAGCTCAAAACAGAGGTACAAGGCAGCTAGTTTACCCACAAACGTAAATCTTTTAGATGAACCTAGGGACCCACTCACGTCTGGTCCCAGAAAAAGTGCGAAGTAGATAGATCTTTTCACAATGTCCCTTAGCCTACCTTTAACAAATTCTGCCTATTGCTGTACCCTATTTGTAATCTTAATTTGTTATCCTTGCTGTTTTTCACTATCATTGAATTGGGACCATCCAGGCTGTAAATCACGTGGGAGGAGATTGCCTGTTTTGCTCCCATGAAACAGCTGGTGGATTCGAACAGCCTGCCTTAAAGTTAGCAGCACTTCTTTCCCCCCACTGCATCATGAAGGCTCCCTTTGTGACTAGTTTTAGTAGTTTTCATTGAATTGATTTCTAGCCATAGTGATACATGTGTACAGAGTAGAATATTTCAAAAGATTTTTCAAAACTGTGATCTTCTAGAAGCAAATTTTTAGACCTCTATGCTGAGGCCCCTCTGTATATATATTACCTTGGGACTCCTTTAATATTTATCTGAGTAAACTATCTTCATTTTGTATTCTCTTAGACAGAGGGGGTTAGAAAATATTTCCAGAGCATTCAATGCTACCCTGTAGCAGTACCAATTTTCTTTCAGTTCAGTTTGTGACTTCATGCATGCTGGAGTAGAACTATACCTTTATAGAGTTTTGAATGGGTTTGTTGTGTTTTGTTTTTGTTTTTGTTTTTTTATTTGTGTTTTTCAACTGTGATAGATATAGGTAAAAAGGGGGGAAAAAACACAACCAAACACCACACCTCATTTGCCAGTTTAATACAAAACAGGAATGTTGTATATATTTTACCATGTTTAATTGTAACTGTTAACTTTGGCAATTTTTTATCACTCTTCACAAAAGTTAATTTTTATGAAATAAATTAAAAAGGAATTTTTCCAAAACGCATCTCTGTAAAGACTAGAATCCAATCTACAAACTTCTGGTTATTGCTAGAGTGTTGATAGTTTAAACATCTCAAGGAGCCCACTTTTTACCCTGGACTATTCTCTCTCTCTCCTTTATTATACTCTCCCTTACCTCACCATTTTCCTTCTATTTCCAACAGCCCACCATGCTAAGGAAAAGGATAGTCTTTCAATTGGAAACACTGACTAGAACCTCTTAGAACTTAACCACTAAAAACTATCAGTAAAGACCCTTTTTAGATGGTCTTGTCAAATATTTGTTCCTAGTCAGTAAATATTCTTTTCACCCTGCTGGAAAAGGTTTTTGATGAGCACAGATTTTTAGTCTTTACAAGATCTCATTCATCAATTTTATCCTCTTCAGACTGTGCAGTTCTTACTGCATTTGGCAGTCCCTTTATACTATAGACTAGGCCGTCTAAGCATGGTCCCAGTTTGTTTCTTATGAATTTTATGGGTTTTGGGCTTTATTCCCAGGTCTCTGACTCACCTGGAGTTGACTTTGTGTATGGTGTGAGATGTGGATCCTGTTTTAGCTTTCTGCAGGTGGAAGTCGAGTTTTGCCAGCACCATTTGTTCAAGAGGTTTGATTTCCTTGTTGAATATCTGTTGAACACAAATAGATAAGTCTATTTCTTGGTTCTCAATTCTGTTCCATTGGTCTATGTACATCATTGTACCAATACCATGCTGTTTTGGTTACTACTGCTGTATAATAGGTTTGCGATCAGGGAGTGTTATGCCTCATACTTCATATTTGTTTTTCAGAGATGCTTTGCCTATTTGTGGTCTCTTGCTTCTCCAAATAAACTTGACAACTTCCATTTCAATCTCCTTGAAAAGTTAACTTGGTATCTCTATTGAGATTGTGTAGAACATGTAGATTGCTTTTGGTAGAACTGTCATTTTTACAATCTTGAGTCTTTCTATCCGTAAACAAGGAACATTTTTCCATTTATTTAGGTCTTTTGTTGTGTCTTGCAAAACTGCTCTGTTGTTTTCTTTGTACAAGTCTTTTGTGTCTCTAGTTAGGTTCATTCTCAAGTATCTCAATTTGTGATTGGGTATTGTAAATGGTATTGCTTTCTTTGTTTCCTTCTCTGAGTTATCTTTTTTATCGAAGAGAAATCCCACTGATTTTTGGTTATTGATCATGTATCCATCCACTCTATTAAATTTATATACTACCATAACAGGTTTTTCTGGTTGAGTTCTTGGGGTTTTCTGTATACACTATCATATTATCTGCATATAGGGACAGTTTTACCATCTCTTTGTCGATCAATATGTTGAAAATTTACAGAATCCTATAGGGCTTCCAGAAGAAAAAGGCTAATAATCCAACTACAAAATTGGCAAAAGACATGCAAAGACTTTTCACAGAGGACATTCAGATGGTTGACTCAAGAAGAAATGCTCAAAATCATTGGCAATTAGAGAGACACAAATCAAAACGACAGTGAGTTACCATCTTACCCCAGTAGCAGTGTCAAAGCTTAGTAGGGCAGCAAGTAATAAATGTTGGAGAGGAAGTTATGAGATAGGAATTCTTATACACTGTTGGTGGGTGTGCAAAATGGTATAAACACTCTGGAACGCAGTTTGGTGTTTCCTCAAAAAGCTGGACATAAACGTTCTATATAACCCAGCTATTCCACTGCTTGGAATATACCCCAAGGAAATGAGTGCTGAGGCTTGTACATCAATGTTCATAGTGACATTATTCACCATAGAAAGAACATGGAAACAGCCTAAATGCCCAACCACAATGGAATGTATTGAGAAACAATGGCACATTCACACAGTGGAATTCTATGCAGCACACAGGAACAATGATTTTGTAAATTATTACCTAACATGGGAGTAACTGGAGAGCATTATACAAGTGAACTAACTCAGTCTCATAAGGACAAACACTGTGTAAGACCATCTCTGCAATATGAGTACAAGGATCCAAGGAGAGGGGTGCTTTGTCATAGAGTCACATAATTTGAAGAATGGAGGAAGGGATGGATAAAGAAAAGGGGAAAGATCCGGAATGAAAAACAATGTATACGAACATCATGAACTTTTTAAGTAAACCAGTATAATTTTTTTTTAAGTGAGATGTACTATAATGATGGTCTTATACGGTGTTTATCCTTATGGGACTGAACTGGTTCACTTAGCATGATACTCTCCAGTCCCTCCCAAGTTAGGTAGTAATTTACAAAATCATTGTTGAATTGCAAAATGTGTATGAGGATCCAAGAGGGAAAAGGGGAAGCAGAGGGTAAGGATAGTTAGGGGTGAGTTGGGTGGGGATTAATCATATGGTTGCATCATTTGATGGGTGGGAGGAATAAAGGAAATAGGAAGGATCTGGTTTAGAAGGGATCATGGTACTAGGGATATTGTAGCTAATGTTAGCTGAATCTTAGCTGAAAGCAGGGAATACCAGAATGTATGTCTGTGTTTCATTGACTATGCAAAGGTGTTTGACTTTGTGGATCATAACAAATTGTGGCTGACTCTGAGAAGAATAGGAATCCCAGAACACTTGATCATGCTAATGAGAAACCCATACTTGGACCAAGAGGCAGTCGTCAGAACAGAGCAAGGAAACACTGCATGGTTCAAAACTGGGAAGGGTGTAGGCCAGGGATGTGTCCTATCGCCATACCTTTTCAACCTGTATGCAGAACAGATTATCCAGGAGGCTGGGCTCTATGAGGAGAAGTGTGGTGTCAGGATTGGTGGAAGATCTATCAACAATCTGCATTATGCAGATGACACAACCTGATGGGTGAAACTGAGGAGGACCTGAAGCACTTGCTGCATAGGGTCAAGGACTGCAGCCTTCAGTATGGATTGAGGCTCAATGTCAAGAAGACAAAGATTCTCACCACTGGACCAATTGGTAGCATCAGGATGGAGGGTGAAGAGATCAAGATTGTTCACAGCTTTAGTTTGTTTGGCTCCACAGTCAACACTCTTGGCACCAGTAGCCAGGAAATTAAAAGACATATTGTGATGGGAAAGTCTGCTGTTAGGGACCTTTCCAAAGTTCTGAAGAGCAATGGTGTCTCTCTGGAGACTAAGGTGCATCTGATACAGGCCATGGTCTTTGCAATCACTTGTTATGCATCAGAGTTGGACAATGACTAGGGAGGATAGAAGGAGGATTGATGCCTTTGAGCTGTGGTGCTGGAGAGAGTATTGAGGGTACCACGGACTGCTAAGAAAGCAAACAGATTCATCCTGGAGAGGGTTAAACTGGCAGCTCCTTGGAAGCAAGGATTCTGAGGCTCCATCTAACATATTTTGAATATGTTGTAAGGAGGGACTGGTCCTTGGAGAAGGACATCGTGCTGGGGAGGGTGGAGGGACAGGCACAGGAGGGGAAGGCCCTCTATGAGGTGGATTGATTCAGTGATTGGAGTAATCAGGATGGATGTGTCAGAGACAGCGCGATTGACACAGAACAGAGCAGAGTTTAGGGCTTTTATACATAATAGGGTCGCTATGAGTTGCAAGCGACTTGACGGCACATAACAACAACAACATGAACTTTGCAGGTAAACCAGTATAAAATAAAAATTTTATTTAAGTTTAAAAAAAATATCCTCAATCATACAACATATCAAAAGATGGAAAGTACAGGGTAAGATGTGTTTCTCTGATTCTTCTCAATGATAACTGCCAGTAGGGAGTCCTGTGGCCATTCACAGGCCTTGCCACCAGCTTACCAAGTAACCTTATTATCTGACGTCCATAGAAGAAAGAAAGGGAGGAAGAGAACAATGCTTTGGGTTGGGTTTGGTTGGTTGTTTATTTGTTTTTGTGTTTGGGAGTGGTTTTGTTGTCTGTTCTCTTTTAATTTTCTGCTCTTGAGCATGGATTCTCTTTATCCAAGATTTAATGATTTCTTAAAAGAAGCTACTTGATAAAGAGGGGGGGGAAATTTAATCTCTTTTCTTTTTTTATATAAGAAGACTTTCACCTCTTTAACCCTCAGTAATATTTTGGTAACTTAGAATCTTTTGGGGCCTTACCAAACTATATACCTTTCACTTTCTTGGAAGTCATGGTATTGAAGTAAGTATGATAGACAATTGGATAGAAATAAGGGAAGAATAGTACAACAAGAAACTTACAAAGCCACGGTAAAGAATCAGATGTTACCCTGTAAGCAGGATTGAGCCATTTTCTTTTTCCAGAGCTTCTATTTCTTCCTTTTGAGAATCTAGGGAAGTTCCAGAAGTTCTAGAGAATGGTGCTTGGTGGTAGTACCTATAGATCTGGTGCTCGCATCAAGGCCTAACCAGTCAGCACAACAACAACATCATAGTCGTGCTGAGACCCCCCCTCCTGTTTTTTCTTCTTCTTGATGAGCGGGGGGAGAAGAGCAAAAAAAAAAAATTCAAACCCCATTAAAAAAAAAACCAAACAAAACCTTAATCCTTCAGTAGCAGATTTCTGATTACAAATTCAAGAATGAGAGAGGCCTCATGGGGTATTCAAATCCATGGGTCTGTGGTTTTATTTGTATAGAAAAAAAAATTCATTTTCCTTTATGTATACCTTCCTGCTATTCCCCCATTTCTCCCATCTTTTCTCTTTTTATGGCTAACAGAAGCTGCCAAAGATGGAGTCAGACAAGTTCAGCAGCACTTGTGATCCCACCTGGAGGAGAAGAGGGTAAACTCCCATAGAACACTGTGCAGATGAGCCTTGACTTTGAATTTTAGTCGATTCTCTTTTTTCTCTTCCTTTATTCTGCATTAATCAGATCTTCAGATACTTTCCTATTTTCTTCAGATTGGAAAATATCCCAGAGGAACAGAAGTCTGTGCAACATGCTGAGGAGTTTTTAATCCTCCTGATAACTCCATCAAAGCCACGGAATAGGTCTCAGGTTTCACACAAGGTACACAGGTAAATATAAAAAAGGAAGTGTCACCTGCAGAAAGCAGTGGCATGAGCAGATCATAGCCACCATAACTGAGATTGAAAATGCGATAAACCAGAGACAGAGCAAGAAGAGACCCACAAAGGATGTTTAGAAATGTCAGTAAAGAAAATAGGGCAAGCTCCTCATGACTATAAAAGAGGAGTTGTTGCTGTTGTTGTTATTGTTGTTGTTGTTGTATACCATCAAGTCAGAACCGCCCCTTAGCTGACCCTCCAGTTATACTGACCAAATGTAATGGCTCATTGGATTGATCTGAACAACTCTCTTTAACTTCCTTCACATTCATTCAAACACTTCAACCCCGTGATATTATGCAATGTCAAAATGAATGATTGCTCTCTAGTAATCAGCCTAATGTTCCGCTCAGCAATTACCACTACTCTGATATCTATTTTACTTAAATCCTACAATTCCTTAGTTTGAGTCCAAGGACGTGCTTTCTCTGAAGACACAGCAGTACCTCTAAGTCTTGTGCTCTAGCTGTAGACATGGCACTTTCTTAAGGCACTTTTCTCTCCTATCTCCCAGTCAGAGACCTACAGCACAGTAGTGCCTGAGTAAATGGCTGTTAAATAAGCTACATAGTAGAAAAGCTAGAAACAGTAATTATCCTAGTGTCAGAAAACTTGAAATTTAATTCAAGTTCTGCTACACATACTCACTGTGGAAACACTGACCCTGTCTCACGGACACTTTAACATGTAGACTCCTCAAATGAAAAATGGAGACGTTAGTCTCATTTTACACTATCACTTTGTGGGAAGAAATGAGAAACTAGTTATTAAAAAGCTTTATAAGTTGTGCTATACAGTACACAGTGGACATATAAACTAGCTTTACAATCATTGTACTGTTGCTACTTCTTTTATTACTACCCATAAGTTTATTTCTTTTAATAACCAGTACTGAAAATGAGGGTCCTTCTTAAGAAGCCCACATCAATTACTTAATAATCTCCTCTAGATAAAATTTGTTCCGTTTTACTTCTTTTTAATTTTTTTCTTTTTAAGATTTTTATTTCCTAAGAGAAAATTCATTTTTCCTCTTCTTGAAGTTGATTTCAACATCATGGAGAGTTAGAATAGGAGACCCCCTAAGTGTAAAACAAAGTATTTTGGGAAACTCCTCCTCACCCATTCACCCCAAATATGCTGACCCACTTGGGCAATATTCATGATCTCATCATCTCAAGGGTCTCTGCACTCTCAAAGTTGGCAGAGACCTCCTTTTTAGGACTTAATAATATGTGAATGGAAATTTCATAATTCAATATGTGATTCATAAAATAAAACTAGGACTTCCGGGTTTTCATGAAATACAGGACCAATTCAGAACTTGCTGATGGAGAGCACAATGGACAGGAGATTATCTAGGATCACAGGCGGAAAAAATGGAATAAGAAAATATGGATGAAAGTGATGTAGCACAAAATATCCCCTCCTCCCAGCTTAGGATCAGACATGAAAGGAGCATAAAGCTTCCAACTCAGGATTCTTAAACATGATACTGAAATGGTGGGAAAATGGAAGCCCATGAGTTTCCTATTTCTTTGGATATAACTTCTTAACAAATATTTTAAAAATGTCTTTGTCCTTACCTCTTGGGGGAAAGCTTTGTAGATTTGTCAATGGATAAAAGCCAGAGGAAAAGACCAGCATTAAATTGCCAAGTGGTCTTGAGGGAATCTCCCTTTATTTTCTTTACCTTGTAAATGCTGTCTCTATTTTTGAGTGTGTATCCTGGTCTCTGTTTGGTGAGAACATTTTTACAAGAACCAAGGAAAATATAGCTGTCGTAAGCTGCTGTGAATAAATGTAACTTAAATTGAGGGCAAAGACACAAGTGCTCAGAAAGAATATTCTGGAAGCTATGAGAAGAAAGAGCTAACATGTAGCTGTTAGGACATCTCTAACAGGAAGTCTTCCCTTACCAATCTTTTTTTTTTTTTTTTGCTATAGTAAGGTGCATGTCCCCAAGCTGTTTGACTTTGACACCTGCATTTATTATTATTCAAATTATACATTTATTTCCATCAAAAATGGTAAATTGCTTGAGATAAGGGGTCCTTCCATATGACTAGATTGACTGAATGAGCTTGTTTTTGTGATTAATGGGCTGAGAACATTCACACTAAACCCAATCACTGCCCGCTGTCAGTTGTATCTCATAGAAACTCCCCATCAAGTTTCTGAGAGTTTTAATGGCAGGAGATTGTTCTCAAGTTTCTTCTGAGAAGCTTCTGGTAGAATTTAACTTCTAGTGACTTATAGCACACCATGTTATGGATTATGCCACAATGTGTCTTAGCGATCCATGGGTTTAGCAAAGTGTCTAGCAATTATCAAGTTCATGATACAAGGGAGTGTTTGATTGTGTGTATCATAATAAATCATGAATAACACTTAGAAGAATGGAAGTCCAGCACACTTTATTGTGCTTGTGTTAAACCTACATACACCAAAAAGTAGTCATTCAAACAAGACAAGGGGACATCTCATGATTTAAAATATAAAAGATGTGTAATAGAGATGCATACTTCTGCATATCTATTCAATATATATGTTGAGTAAATAATTCAAGAATCTGAACTATGTTATGAAGAATGTAGCATTAAAATTGTAGGAAGACTCATCAACAAGCTATGTATCACAGATGACACAACCATTATTGTAGAAAGTAGAGTTGAAGCACTTACTGCAGATGATTAAAGACTACAGGTTCAATTGGATTACATCATAACATCAAGAAAACAAAAATCCTCACAACTGGACTGATAGGCATAATGATAGATGGAGAGAGAAAAATTGAAGTTATCAATTTCATTTTACTTAGATCCACAATCAACACTCATAGTAGCAGTGGTCAAGAAATCAAACACATGGATTGCATTGGGCAAATCTACAGACAAGAGCCTCTTGAAAGAAATAAAGAGCAAGGCTGTCAGTACACAAGGTATGCTTGACTCATGCTATGGTCTTTCTAATTGTTTCCTATGCTTCTGAAAGTTCAGCAATGACTAAAAAAGATCAAAGAATTGATACCTTTGAATTGTGCCATTGTCAAAGAATATTGAATTTACCACAGACTGCCAAAAGGACAAGTCTATCTTGGAGGAAGTGCAACTAAAGTACTCTTTTAAGGCAAAGAAAATGAGAGTTGGTTTTACATACTTAAAGCATATTATCAGAAGGCACCAAACCTTAAAAAACGATGCCATGCTACTAAAAGCAGAGCATCATCAAAAGAGAGGAAACCCCTCAATGAAAGGATTGACACTGTGACAGCAACAACGGCATGATGGTGATTGTAAAGATGGCACAGAATAAAAGAAAATTCTAATAAGTTTTTCAAAGGGTTGATAAGAGTTTCCACAGTCAATTCCACCACACCTAACAACAACAGTCTCTATTAGGGGAATAAATGAGTGAATAATCCCTTTGAAGGAGCATGAAATTCACAGTAGGAGTGCTGAGAGTCATTTCTCTTTCAAAAACCAAGATACTTTCACTCAAAACAAAACAATAGTCAATAATAACTACTAAAAAAACAAAAACAAACAAACAAAAAAACCCAAAACACTCAACAACACCCAAACAAAAAATGTCACACAAATCTTTGCCATCAAGTTGGAACTTACTCATAGCTGTCCCTCCAGTGGGTTTTCAGAAGCTGTAAATTGCATGGAAGGAGACTGTCCATCTTTCCCCCAAGAAGTCACTAGCAAAACTCAGAGAAGTACCACCTTTGGTTGATGTTGCATAGAATTTATTTGACACAGAATGTGTGTTAAGCATTTTGCAAACATCACCCCACTGAGATCCCCTACAACTCTATGGAATAAACAGTATAACCTAGTCACTTTGACGCAACACAGTCCTGGAAAAGAATGCATCATCAGAGACTTTCTATAGATCTGCTTCTGCTCAAGTGATTCTTGGAGGGTGGAGTAGGGAAGAAGCAATGATGAATTTACATCCATGAGGATCTGGGGAAAGTGATCATAAAAAAAGCATTGTCTTTACCGACAATCTATATATTCCAATTATGGGACTGAGCATGTTACACACACCTTATTAAAGCTTCCCAAATCCTGAAAGACTGTGCTATTATCAATAACAATTCAATAAGTGAAAAAACCAATACTTGAGAATAAGGAGATATTGAGTTGAGTCCAGGCTTCAGCAGATTTATAGATTCTGATATGCAGTTGGCCTTCCCTATTCTCATTCTGAGTTAAGTATAACAGCATTAAATTAAATATTCTCTATACACAAAGGAAAATTTCACTTTAGGGTGCCTGGTTTTACCAGGTCTGGTAGTTTGCTTTTGTCAATCTCTTTTTACAAGGTTTCAATGAGTCCTGGGAGCCTTTTGAAGAATCAGGAGCAAGAATCAGTACGTCTTTGCACTGATGAAAATGTGTTGTGGCCATGGATTTCACTTGAAGTTTTAGGCCACAAAAGCTCATCAGCCTTGTAAAGGGAGAAGTATTTGTGCAAAATACTGCCAATTGGACTGCACAAGGCCCTTTTCTCCCAGAATACCTTCAGAAGCCAGTTTTGGTGGTAGCTGGGGTGGCTATGCGCCAACTTGGAGTCTCATGTGGCCTCCCCAGAACATAGTCAGAATGTTATTTATTATATTTGACATAGCAGCCTATGGCACTTAGGTGCCAGAGACTCCAGCAAAGATTCAGAAAGGAACAGGGCAATTTTGTAAAATAACTGAAAATAATTTCCTTTTAAAAATGTATATATTAGTTGTCTCCTACCTAGGAATATCATTCAAGGAGGGAATGATAATTTTGGATTTCTGTGACAAGCTTGGAAACTAGTACCCGTAACATTTTTTTTAAGTTTGTGACACCAAAAGTCTATGTAGCTTAATATCACCAAATTAAATATTATAATTGGAATATGAGCTAGACATTCCAGCACATGGATCCTCCAGAGGCCCTTGCCATCTCCTGATTCATACAAGTAATCTAGTTGAGGAGTTGGTTTATAATCAACAGAAACTCAACTGGAGGCCCCACCCTTTGGGATGTTTTCCTCTCTAATACATCCAAATGTTATAAATGTCCAAATGTCAGCTATTCCCTTTCTCATGGCTCTGACTGGCTCAATATTCAATAATGTTCCCAGCTGCATAACAAATGCTCAGAGAGGTAGAAACAGAAAAGAGAAGAACTTAAGAACTTGAGAGCAATTACAGTCAAAACAGACCATCACTTTTATTTCTAAACTATTGTGTAAAAGCTCTCCCAGCTACCATTCCCCAGGGGCCAGAGTCAGCTTCCCCCTAAAAGCAAGCAACAGCTTGCAGCAAACTTTTGTTGATATGAATTCCATGTTGCCTGGTGCTTTTGTTTGCTTCACACATAATTCACATTTTTTTATCTTATATGCATTTTTCATAGTTCTTCCTGAAGCAATGTCCTGGCTTCCAACTGGGACTCCCCATCTGGGGTCAAGGTCCCTGCAGATAACTGGGTTAAGGAAAGTGATGCAAGGCAGAGTGGAATGATGCTGACACACTGAGAACTAAATTCTTGCAATGGATATTAAAAGCCTTTTTGAATGAGACTCTAAAATCAGTATGAACATAAGCCAAGCTCAGGTAGCCTAGCTATGATGACAAGACAGAATCAAATTAACATATTTGTATACTTTCATGAAAGAGTATTCACCAATACCAGTATGAGGAAGAAGAAGGAAAATTTCCAGTTTGGATGAGTCATAACACGGTTCCCAAAATGATAGGAGAAAAATAGTAGAAAAGTTGGAGACATATTGAATACCATTGGTAGAACCAATGGAGGCATTTGTAAGCTAAATGACTTTTCACAATTTTAAAACTTAAAATTCTGAGTTTAAGGCATTCTTCCATTTCTCAGTTCCAGCAAACACGAATTGAACTTTAAGTAATGATTGTTTCTTTGAGATAAATTTTATGGTAAACATAGTATCTACAAATAGTATAATGCCAAGGGCAAAAAGAAACCTCAGAAAAGTGTGTTTATGCTTTCTATACAATGTAGGAGGGATTACATTATAATGTAATAGAACCTCATTACCAAATGGTAGGGAGTTACACATGGCTGATCTAAAGGCAGGTGGTTCAAATCCAGCAGTTGCTCCAAGGGAGAAAAATGGGCAGAAGTTTACCACTTCTGAAGATACACTGCAGAGTCAGCTATGGGTTCTCATTTGACAGTGTGTAACAACAAAAACATATAATGTAGAACTCGACACTACAGTATCTCCAAGAAGGTGGGTGTTCTGTTAACAAGAGCACACTGTATTACAAGGTTCTGTTTTTTCAGATTATTGTTAGTTTTTGTTGGGTGCTGTCAAGTCTATTCTAATTCATAGAAATATTATGAACAATGAATCAGAACTATATCCTATCTTACTCTATCCTCACAATCACTGACCTGTTCAAACCCATTGTTGAAGACTGTGTCAATCCAACTTGTTGAGGGTTTATGTGTCTTTTGATGATCCCCTACTTTCATCAGCATGATGTCTTTTTAAAAGGACTAGCACTTCCTGACAACATGCTCAAAGTACTGAAAGTTGATGTGAATTCTAATATCTTCATATTGGATAATCCTAAGAGTCACTGTATCGAAAGGAATTGAAAGACACAGAAGAATTTCATGAAACAACATATGTGCGAGAGCAAGGCTCCAGGAATAGATGGTATACCAATTGACATATTTCAGTTAACAGATGC
>NW_006399759.1:19947722-19956882 GCF_000299155.1 Elephantulus edwardii | reverse complement strand
TAACAACAAACAACAAACTATAACCATGTTCATCTTCTCATTGAAATCCAAACCAATATGTGCTATCTTTCACAAATATATATATACTCTTTCTTTAAAGACAGAATGAATAAACCCCTTTCTTTAACCACAACTTACTTACATGGTGTTTATGAACAGGGATTTTTGCATTTGTGCTGTCTTGTGTTCAGAACCCCTCAACAACTCTATTTATTTAAATTGAAGCAATTTAAATTATTTAATCTTCAATTCATGTAAAATATGAGCATAATAATATGATCTACCTCTTTGGATTAAATAAGAGAGTATAATGCAGGCCACTTATTCCAGAGCCAGGAGATAATGCTGCTGTTATTGTTATTGTTGTTGTTGTTGTTAGGTGCCATTAAATTGAGCATGACTTGCAGAGATCCTATGAACAACAGACCTGAATCATACCTCGTCTTGTGCCATTCCCGACACACTTGAAGCCATTGCTAAAATCACTGTGTCAATCCATTGCCCTGGGGCCTTTCCCCTCCTTCAGTGACCCTCCGTCTTTCCATGCATGATGCCCCTTTCCAAGGAATAGCCTCGTCTAGATAGATGTTTAAAGTATGAGAGGCAAAATTTCTCAATCTTTGCCTCCAAAGAGCACTCTGGCTGCACTTTTTCCTACATGTATTTGTTTGTTTGGTAGTCCATGTGTTGTTGCTATTGTTATGTGCTGTCAAATCACTTCTGACTCATAACAGTCCTATGTATAACAGCCCTGAAATATGACTATTCTGTGCCAAATTTACTGTCTCTGACACACCTACCTTCATTACTCCAGTCACTTTATCAATTCATCTCATTGATGGTTTCCTGCTCTTTCTTCATCCCTCCACCCTTCCAAGCATGATATCCGTCCTGAAGGACTGCTCCCTCCTTGCAACATGCCGAAAGTATGTCAGACGAAGCCACAGAATCCTTGACTCCAAGGAACAGGCTGCCTTCACCCTCTCTAGGACGAACCTGTTTTTTTGTGGTTTTTTTTTTATCTTTGCAGTTCACGATATATTCAACACTCTTCTCCAGCACTTCAGCTCAAAGGCATCAATTCTCCTATCGTCCCTAGTCAATGTCCAGCTCTCTGACACCTAACAAGTAATTTCAAAGACTATGGCCTGGATCAGGCATATCTTAATCCATACTCTCCAGACTGACATCATTGCTCTTCAGTATTTTGGAGAGGTCCTTTACAGCCGACTTTCCTAATGCAATGCATCCCTTGATTTCATGGCTGCTGGTACCATGAATATTGATTGTGGAGCCAAGCAAACTAAAGCTATTAACAATCTCAATCTCTTCACTATCTTTCATAATGCTGCCATTTGGTCCAGTGGTAAGGATATTTGTTTTCTTGATATTAAGCTTCAATCCATATTGGAGGCTGTAGTCCTTGATCTTCTGCAGTAAGCACTTTGGGTCCTCCCCAGTTTCAGGAAGCAAGGTGTTGATGAATCTTCTTTTAATCCTGATGCCACATTTCTCCTCATACAGCCCAGGGTCCCAGATGATCTGTTGTGCATATACATTGAATAGGTATGGATACAATACATCCCCGGCATACACCCTTCCCAGTTTTAAACATGAAGTGTCTCCTTGCCCTGTTCTGACAACTGCTTCCTGGTCCAAGCATAGGTTTCATATAATCACAATCAAATGTTCTGGGATTCCCATTTCTCTCAGAGTCAGCCACAGTTTGTTTAGATATACACAAACACCTTTGCATAGTTAATGAAACACAGATAGACATTTCTCTGGTACACTCTGCTTTCAGCCAAGATCCATCTAACATTAGCTATAATAACCCTAGTACCAAAGCAACTTCTAAACACAGACTGCACATCTGGCTCTTCTGTTGATGTACTTGCCCCAGTTGTTTTTGGATAGTTTTCAGCAGAATCTTTCTTGCATGTAATATTAATGATATTGTTTTATAATTTCCATACTCTGTTGGGTCACTTTTCTTTGGAATGGGAATAAATATAAATCTCTTCCAGTCAGTTGGCCAGGTGATTGTTCTCCAGATTTCTTGTCAAAATTTAGTGAGCACATCCTGGGTAGCGTCTATTTGTTGAAATATGTCAATTGGTATGCTATTAATTCCTGGGGCCTTGTTCTTTGCCAATTCTTTCAAAGGAGCTTGAATTCCTTCCTTCATCACTACAGGCTTTTACTCATACATTGTTTCATTAAATTCTTTTGTGTCAGCCAATCCTTTTGATACAGTGACACTGTATCCTCCTTCCATCTTCTTTTGATGCTTCTTGGATCATTTAATATTCTACCCAAAGCATCCTTAAGTATTGCAACTCATGGCTTGAATTTATTTTTCAATTCCTGCAGCTTAAGAAATGCTGAGTGAGTTTAGCCCTTTTGATTTTCTGACTATAGCTCAGAATATGTATATGTATGTAAAACATCTCATTATAATACTTTGCTTTGTCTTCCCGAGCTGCCCTTTGAAATCTTCTGTTCAGCTCCCTAATTTCTTCATTTATTCCCTTTGTTTTGGCTTTTTGACATTCACGTGCAATATTCAGAGTTTCATCTGACATCCATCTTGGGTTTTTATTCCTCCTCTGCCTTTGTAATGACGTTTTGCATTCTTCCTGGATGATATTCTTGATTTCCTCCTACAGCTCATTTGGTCTTCACTCATTAATGTTCAAAGACTCAAACTTGTTCCTGAGATGGTTTTGAAATTTGAGTGGGATAGATTGAAGCTCAAATGTTTGTTCCTATGGATTTGATTTAATTTTCTTCAACTTCAACTTAACTTAAATATGAGTAGTTTGTTGTCTGTTCAACAATCAGCACTTGGCCTAGTTTTCACAGCTGATATTAAGCTTCTCCAGCAATTCTTTCCACAGATGTAATTGATTTGATTTCTATTCATACCATCAGGTGAAGTCCATGTGGATAGACTGCATTTGTGTTTGTTATAAAATATATCTGCAATGAATAAATCATTGAATGTGTACAATTCTATCATTCTAATCTCCAGCTTTATTTCTGTTAACAAGTCGATGTTTTCCAACTACTGATCCTTCTTCCATGTTCCCAAATTTTGCATTCCAGTCATCCATTTTTATTAATGCATCTTGATAGCATGTTCGATAGATTTCCGACTGCAAAAGTTGGTAAAAATCTTCTATTTCCTCCTCTTTGGCTCTAGTTGTCGGTGCAGGTATTTGAATGATTGTGGTATTCACTGGACTTCTTCATATGCATATGGATACTATCCTGTCACTCACCACATTGTATTTCAAGATGGATCTAGAAATAACTTTTAATGATGAAAGCAACCCCATTTTTTTCCTTACCCTTTCATCACCAGCATTGTAAATTATATGATCACCTGATTCAAAATGTTCCATGCCAAGCCATCTCACTTCGCCAATACCTGGTATATCAATAATTGTGTGTTCCACTTCTTTCTTAATAATAATATCCTGTTTTCCTATATTCATGCTTCTCGCATTCTACATTCCAATCACTAGTGTCTGCTTACAGCTTTTCCTCCTCCTTTGTGTTTCCATATTTGAGATCTCCGCCTCAGATGCCATGTCTGCTGGTCTAAGTATGCTCTCCTTAACATAGGTTTTTCAAAGACCTATTATTTTGGAACTGGATGGCTAATCCTTCTTCCTAGTCTGTCTTCATTTTTCAGAATAGTATCTGGCAGACAAGCATTTTACAGAAAGGAGCAAATGAAAGAGACTTACCCAATAATACAAGTAATCAATAGATTCAGTGTTGCTACCCACCCTTGGCACATGTGTCTTGACCCTCTCCTTTCCCTACTCCACCAGCGTCTCTTTCCACTCCAGCCTGCACCATTCAACTTTATTCTACTTCTCATTCATACTTTTTTTATTTTCTGCTTATTCTACTTTTCTGTAACACCACAACTCAGCTCCCCAACAACAATAGATAATGAACTTCCAAAACATGTTAAATAGCATTACTAGTTAACTATGAGCATTTTTCAGTTATTATTGCTGTTGTTATGTCACTCTGAGCTTTTTTTTTTTTTTACTTTATAGGGAAGACTCATTCTGTAACCCAAGGCTCTTCATGATTTTTATATGCAGATAACACAACCCTGCTTGCTGAAGCTGAGGAGGACCTGAAGCGCTTGATGCAGAATGTCAAGAATTGCAGCTTTCAGTATGGATTGAAGCACACTTCAAGAAAACAAAGCTTCTCATCACTGGGCCAATTGGCAGCATCATTATGGATGGTGAAGAGATTGGGATTGTTAACAGTTTTAGTTTGCTTGGCTCTACAATTAACACTTTTGGTGCCAGCAGCCAGGAAATTAAAAGGTGAATTGCATTAGGAAAGTCTGATGTCAGAGACCTCTACAAAAGTACTGAAGAACAGCAGTGTCAGCCTGGAGACTAAGGTGCGCCATGGTCTTTGCATTTACTTGCTATGCATCAGGGAGTTGGACAATGATAAGAGATGATAAGAGGAAAGTTAAGGTGTGGTGTTGGAGAAGATTATTGAATATACCATGGACTGCTAGAGGAAAAAACAAGTTTGTCCTGGAGAGGTTGAAGTTAGGCTGCTTCTTGGAGGCAAGGATTCTGAAGCTTCATCTGACATACTTTGGACATGTTTCAAGGTGGGATCAGTCCTTGGAGAGGGACATCATGCTTGGGAGGGTAGAGAGACAGTGCAGGAGAGGAAGGCCCTCAATGAGATAAATTGATTCAGTCACTGGGTAATGGGAATAGGTGTGTCAGAGACAATAAGATTGGCAAGGGATAGAAAAGGGTTTAGGGCTATTGTACATAGAGTCACTATGAGTCACAAGTGACTCAATGGCACATAACAATGGCAACAACAACAAGAGGAAACTCAATTTTGGAAATTTGGAGTATGTGGAAAAAGCAAGGGTAAGTTCCCACCCCTATAGCCAAGGCTATATTTTATTAATATTTCAGGAAGATAGGCAGCTTATTATTTAGATAATACAGATTTATTGTCTGGGGAAGGAGAATCACTTCCAGTGACCATAAATGAAGGAAAGATACATGAGTAAGAAAAAATAAACAACAGTCCTACAAATAGGATCAGTCAAATTCATCAATTCAGCTAAATTTTACCTGAATGTATTTCAAATAAATTCTATTTCAAGGGAAATAAATGCCATAAATATTCTTTAATATCTTTGTTGTATGATGGTGTGGTGTGCTCAGCACATTCTCCCTAACTTTACAGATAGTGTTAATGCCAGGTGGCTCCTCAAGGTCTTTATACCTTGGGATTGAAAACAGGATGAAGCAGATAACCATGCACTATGGACACGGGTATGTAAACAACTCAGGAAAGAGCCTTCTGACAGAGTTTCTGCATATCTTTTACTATGGTGTTGTGAATAATTGAGGCTTTAGAACTGTTGAATAGCTCCATGTATAGAAATAAGAGAGGTTTAAGGAGTTGGCAAATACCAGTGTAAACACAGAACTTCACTAAGAAGAGCTCAAACAGTTTGTTTCATTGCAGGACCTAATCAGTAGGTGTATTCTGTTTGCTCTCATCAGATTCAGAGAAAAGAGATGAGCATACATACCTTAGGGCCAAATGTAAAATACTTTTGTTTTAAGAACTAAGTCAGGAAGGAGGTAGGATCAGGTTTGTCTCCTTGTTTTAAGTGCCATCCAGTCAACTAGGACTCAAAGTGACTCTATTAACAATGGTTCTGAACCTTGCCCTATCCTATACTATCCTTATAATCTATGGCAAATATGAGCCCTCCATTACAGAAACTGTGTCAACTTAACTCGTTGAGGATCTTCCCTTCCTTTGCTACCCTCCACCTTTCAAAGAATGTTTTCCTTTTCCAAGGACTTGCCTTTCTTAACAACATGCCCAAAGTATTAGAGTAGAATTTTTACTTTCTTTGCCTCCATCCAAGGAGTACCCTGAATGTACTTTTATCAAAACATAATGTTTGTCTTTTTGACAGTTCATGGGATAGTCAGCACTTTTCTTAAAAAAATGGTTTTATTCTTTATTTATTACTGTTCCCCACCATAGCCAATCCTCACCCCTCTGCACCCCCTAGCCCCCCTTGGATCCTTATACACGTTCTACAATAATGGTCTTATATAGTATTTATCCTTATGGGACTGAGTTAGTTCACTTAGCCTAATGCTCTCCAGTCGTTCCCAAATTAGGTAGTAATTTTCAAAGTCATTGCTCCTGCATGCTGCATAGTATTACATCATGTGAATGTGCCATCATTTCTGAATCCATTTGCTTGTGATTGGACATTTGAGCTGTTTCCATGGTCTTGCAATGGTGACTAATATTGCTACAAACATTGGTATATAAGTCTTCATTTGTGTCTCAGTTCTCATTTTCTCAGGATGTATTCCAAGCAATGGAATAGCTGGGTCATATGGAATTTCTATGTTCATCATTTTGAGGAAACATCAAAACATCTGTCTTCCAGAAAGGTTGTACCATTTTACAATCCCATCAACAATATATAATAATTCTTATCCCACCACAAACTCTCCAACATTTACTACTTGCTGTCCTGCTAAACTTTGCCCCCCAAGTTAATACTTTTCTTGAACTCTACAACTCAAAGGCATAAACTTTCTGCTGCATAGCAAGTAATTGAAAATATTATGGTTTGTATCAGTTTCATCTTAGTCTAAAAACTGGCATAGTTGCTCTTCAGCACTTTGTGGAGTCCCCAACAGCAGCCTTTCCCAATGGTATTCATCTTTCTATTTCAAGAAGTTGGTGTCAAGAGTGTTGATTATGCATCCAAGTAAGATTAAATCTGGCAATTTCTAACTTTTATTCAACTATCATGACGTTGCCTGTTGGCCCCAGTAGTGAAGATTTTTGTTTCCTTTATATGGAGATGTAACTTACATTGAATTAATAGTATATTTACTACCTTAAGGCATTATGTATAGAATCTTTGTTATTGTTTACTGTTGAGTCAGAACTGACCCATACCTGATCCTCCTGTGGGTATTCAGAGAAAGTACATGTCAAGTAGTGCAAGCTATAAGTTCTTTCTTCTGTCTCAGATCTGTGCCTGCATTCAAAACATAAACTCATTGTTTTCTAAGTTTGTCTTAGAGATGGTAATGATGCTTTGGCAACATGTTAGAGAAAGAGTATTGATCCATGAATCAGGAGACTTGATTTCTTTTGCCCCAGATTTATTGAGGGTCATCTTTATAACTTATGAAAATTACTTATCTTTCCTGAAAATCTCCTTTTCTCAAATATGACCAATAACATTTGCCCCATCTATCAACATTTAGTGTAATCTATTATGGAGATCAAATGGAAACACACAATTTCACACCTGTGCACATGTGGTGCAGCCCCACCCGAATCCAAGACAGACTCTAGGTGCTTAATAAAAGACTACTTACTAAAATTGCATCTCGCTTTCTCAGGGAAAGATTAGGAATTGATAGCTGACAAGAAGGGAAGCTTATAAGGTAACATTTAGAATTTAGCAAGAAATCTGGAAGAATAAAATCTGTAGAGAACAATGAGTTTGTGTTTTGACTACAGTCATAGATTTGAAACAGAGAAAAGGATTTATACATTGCCTAAAACAATGGATAAAGAAAAATTAAAGGAGGAGAAGACTATAAACAACAGATTTCTGGACTCCAGAAAGTCTTTTGTGGTTTTCTTTGTGTGCTAATAAAAATAATTTCAAGAAAAAGAAAGATAAGTAGTCTAATAAATTGAGAGGGTTGATAGACATTCCAAAATGGTGGTGATGGAGCAAACAGTGTGAGGAGCTGAACAAGCAGCATACTGCATAGAAACGGACCACTAGAGAGACTTTCATGGCACACAGAAACAGACATGGCGCAATGTGGACAGTAGGAAATTGAGTCAGAACATTAAAATAATTAGTTTGGAAGCAGCAGGAGCATTTGAGCCTGCCACAGGCCCCCGGTTGAAGTCAGAAGCCACCAGCTGAGATGCTGTGGGACCCAACCACCAGGAAACATAAGGTTAGCAGGAAATTGACTGAGTTCTCTTAAGCCCTGCTAGGAGTGAGTGAGTCTGTTGGAATTTGACTGAGTTTTCTTGTGCTTCCACCAATCGCTCAGGATTGGGTGGGCTGGGAGGAATTTAACTGAGATTTCTTGGGCACCTCTGACTGCCTGGGAGAGCACCCAGGAATGAGTGGGCCACTGGGAATTTGGCTTTCTCTTGGGTCCTACCAACTGACCAGGATAAGGTGGGCCAATGGGGAATTAATTGAGTTTTCTTAGGCACACTGGCTGTCCAGGGGAGTGCCCAAAAGCAGGCAGGCCAGGGGTAATTTGAGTGAGCTTTCGTGGACACTGCAGACGAACCAGAGGCAAGTGGGTCAGTGGGAATTTGACTGAGTTTTCTTGGGTCCCACTGGACCCAGGGCCCTGCTGGGCTAGGGGCCGCTAGGTGAGGGCACCTGGGTAAGGGTTGTTGAACAGGGACTGCTGAATGAGAGCCACTGGGTGGGAGACAGACAGCTGGAATTTGAGTAGGGACCCCACTAGTGAGCATACCCAGACAGCTGAAATCTGAGTGAGGTCCCTGCAAGTGGCTGATCTACCCCTGTGGTCTCCCTTCCCCCTCCCATAGCTGACCCACCACCCATTTGGCTTCACACCTGTGCCTATACATCCAGTCAATCAACTTGCCTTTAATCTGGAGCACCTTGATCTGACTTATCTACAAAGAAGCTGCTCTCAAAGCCCTGAATTGAACTTTCCCTTGAATTAGAAGTTCAGAGAAAAACACAGGTGGGGTAGCTGCCCATCTGATTTCTAGAGTATTGTCTTCAGATCAAGAACCTATCAATGTCTCGAAGAAAGCAACTTATCACACACACTACACAAGCATAAAGCAAGCTGTCACCCCAAAAGGTGACACCATATCAATGGACTTTCTGAAGCCAGAAGTCTAATGGAAGTTTATGATATATTACTCTGGAGATGAAAAAGTGAGGAAAAATGGAGTTGCTTTCATAGTTAAAAAAGCCATTGCTAGATCTATCTTGAAGTACAATATTGTCAGTGACAGGATAATATCTATACGCATACAAGGAAGTCCAGTGAATACCACTATCATTCAAATATAT
>NW_006399759.1:19870383-19945353 GCF_000299155.1 Elephantulus edwardii | reverse complement strand
GCTATGAGTCGCAGGCGACTCGACGGCACATAACAACAACAACAACAAACAACATGATTGAATATTTTCAATGAATGAAAGACAAACTTGAAGAATTACAGGACACTGCAAGCAAAAACCAGGAAAAGTTTAAAAAGTAATTCAAAACAATGCAGATAAAACAAATGAGGCATTAGCAGAGCTGGAAAAACAAGAAACCAATATCCAAACTATGAGGTCCAATGTTCCAGATGCTTTGAACATGATGGAGGGATACATAAGCAGAGTTGAGGATATGGAACACAGAACCAGTGAAATAGAAGATAAAATTGTCACCACTGATATGCTAGAGCTAAAGGCAGAATCAAAAAAGGAAAGAAAAAGAAGAAAACCCAAGAATAATGTGGGACACCATCAAGAGAATTAATATGCACATCATTAGAATCCCTGAACAGGAAGAAGCAAGTAAAGGCACTGGAAAAGATGTTGAAGAATTACTAGAGAAAAACTTAAAGGCATAATGAAGAATAAGAGAATATATATTCAAGAAGCTGAGTGAACACCATATAAAACAGACCCCAAAAGAAAAAAACAAGGCATATCATAGTTAAATTTATTATAACCAAAGATAAGGAGAGAATTCTGAAAAAAAGTGAGGGAGAAACAAAGAATAACCTATAAGGGAAAGCAAATAAGATTAAGTGCCAATTTCTCATCAAAAACCATGCAAGCAAGAAGACAATGAATATATTAAACACTCAAAGAACACAACTGTCAACCAAGAATATTGTACCCAGCAAAATTAGGCATCAAATATGAAAGAGAGATCGAGATATTCCCAGCGAAACAGAACCTGAGGAAGTTTGTAAAAACAAGACAAGCATTTCAGGAAATACTGAGAGATATCCTTATTACAGAGGCGCCACAGAAAGCAGCATGAACCAAAGTAACTAGCAACAGCACCAAAAAGAACTCAACAAAATGACAGCAATAAAACTCGGCCTTTCCATAACCACACTGAATGTGAATGTTTTGAATGCATCACTGAAGAGGAGTAGCAGATTGGATTAAAAGAAAAAAAAATCCATCAATATGCTGTCTACAAGAGACACACCTGAAAATTGAAAATAAGAATAAAAATAAAAAGATGGGGGAAAAATACACCAAGCCAATGGCAACCAGAAAAAAAAAGCAGGAGTAGCGATATTAATCATTGATAAAATAAATTTTAATGTAAAAGCCATCACAAAGGATAAGGAGAGTTGCTACATAAAGCTTAAATTGTCAATAGAACAAGATAGTATAACAATAGTAAATTTCTATGCACCAAATGAAAGACCTGCAAAATATATAAAAGAAACTTTAACAAAACTGAAAAAGGAAATAGACAACCCTACTATAGTTGGAGATTTCAATACTCCATTCTCAAGAAATGATAGAACTATCAGGAAGAAACTCAACAAAGATGCTCAAGAATTAAACCACAAAATAAACCAACCCAACCTCATAGATATTTATAGGCTAATGCACCCCCCAAAAAAAAACACAGGATACTTTTTTCTCCAATGTTCATGGAACATTCTACAGAACAGATCACAAGGCAAGCATCAATAAATTAAAAAACACAGAAATAATAAAAAGCATTTTCTCAGACTGCAATGCTACAAAATTAGAAATTAATAACAAGAGGATAAAGAAGGAAAAAAATACATATGGAAACTGAACAAAACCTTGCTTGAACATGAGTGGGTATTAGAAAAAATAAAAATGAAAATAAAAGTTTTTTGAAACAAATAACAATGAAAATACCATATATCAAAACCTTTGGAAAATAGCCAAAGCAGTAATAAGAGGTCAATTTATAGCAATAAGAAAACATATCAAACGGCAGGGGGAAAAAAAAACCATTGACTCTCTAACACAACATCTATAACAAATTTAAAAAGAACAGCATAAAAACCCGACTCCCTTTAAAAAAACTGAAATTATAAAAACTACAGCAGAAATAAAATAGTAAAATGAAAACCAGTTGAAACCATCAACAAAACTAGGAGTTGGTGCTAAGAAAAGGTCAATAAAATCAACAAGCCACTGGCAAAACTAACAAAGGGAAAAAGAAAACGAGAGAAATAACCCAAATAAGAATTTTTTTTTCTTTTCAAAGAGAAGAGCAAACTGGGGAGGAGTGAGTGGGCAGGGAGAAATGAGAAACAATGAATGAATGGAAACCCAAAATCTCTGTTACCTTGTATTACAATTAAAATTTAAAAAAAAAAAAAATTGAGAGGGTCATGGGTTGATAGACACTGAACTAAGGCTCAGGGATCAGAGGTGTAAGACACGATAAAGAAAGAGTATTGATCCATGAATCAGGAGACTTGATTTCTTTTGTCCTAGATTTATCTATGGTAAAGGGCCTAGTCCAAGGACCTGTGATCTTCATAGAAGGTGAGATAAGTGAGAAGGATTACCAGAAGATAGATGATAGGGCCTTGTAGTCAACTTCCTTTTCTCATCTTGTGTTTTCAAAGTTTCATTTCTCTTTTAAGACCATATTCAACCATCTCCCTAGAACATATATCAAACATCACACACACAAGAAAAAGATTTTTAGTACACGCAATTTTTGTATTCTAATTAATGGGTTTGTTGTTTGCTCTTCCAATCTTGGTCTTGTTCACCTTAAATAATGAGCAACAATTTTTTTTTTAAGGTAACTTTGCCTCTTCACTTGTCCTACTACACTTTTCCCCCATGTATTTCTTCTCAGTTTGCAATACCTACTAGAGAAAGCTTGTCCACCAAAATGCCTCAACAAAGGGACAAAGCATCTCCAAGATTTTTCATGATGATAAAGTCAAGGCTGAGATTCACACTCCTTTATTTCTCACCATTCTTATCCTATAGTGTTGCTGTTCTGTGCTATCAAGTCAGAATCAACTCTTAGTTTACCTTCCAACATGTTTTTAGAGCCTATAAATTCTCTGGAGAAAATTGCCCACTTTTCTCCCATGGATTAGCTGATGAATTTTGACTCTGTGGCCATTATTGTTGTTGTTAGTTGGCATAAATTAACTTTGACTCATGGCAACATTGTTATCTAAGAGAAAGGTACATATCTTGTCCTTGTGCTATCATCATAATGATTACATTGAAGACTATTTTTACAGCTATTTTATCAAGTCATCTAATGACTAGTCTTCGGCTGACTCCTTACTTTATCAAGCATAATATCCTTTTCTAGAGATTATTCTTTCTGATTTTGTGACCAGACTAAGTGAGCAAGAGGCATTTTTAATATGTATTTGTATTTTTTTTATTTTTTTAAAAGTTGACAAATTATATTGATTTTTTCATTGAATTACTTAGAATGCTTTTTATAACATTCTTACAATTGATTAATTACAATGTGTGATCAATATCTTATTGTGTACTATCTTTTATTTCATTTATCTATTTATTCTTATCTTCCATTTCTCTCTCTTCTTATGAATAATAGTAATTCCTAAGAATTATTCTACTCATGGGAAAACTTTTCTTTAGCTTTTTGTAATAGTGATCAGCTGATATTCTACTAGCCTTCTTTTTAAGGAGAAAATCTCATTTGCCTTTAAAGATAATGGTGAACTGATAGTAAAGAGAGTAGTGTGTTTGATAAGTGGTGTTGGAAATTATTTGGAAAATGATTGATTTTCCTAATTTTAACATGTTGTCTTAGAAATAGAAACACAGAAGGTACTCAATAAATAGCTATTCAATAAAATCAGAAGCTCAAAGGAAAAGAATAAATATCACACACACACACACACACACACACACCCAATGGAAAGATGAAACAAGAGGAGAACTAAGAAAAGAAGCAGGCTTGGAGATCCTGGTCACCATAGGGTCATAGAACAAAAAGTACAATAGCATTTAAGAGAAGGGGCCTGTAATCAGGTGAGAGACACTTCCACAGCTGGCATTTTGAAGTGCTAGTGAAAAGCTGCCTACATCCAACCCACTTGGTCAGATAGGGGATGGGGGTGGGCAGGAGCAGGGGGATTATATACCAATGAAGAAATTTATCTTTTGCTTTTCAAATAGAGGAACGAACTGGGGGGGGGGGGCGGTGGTAGGGGAGTAGAGAAAAAAGTGCAACAGTGACAAATGGAAATCTAAATCTCTGTAAATGTTCATTACAATTAATAATTTTTTAATAAAGGGAACATACTATAAGAAAAATCATAGATAAAATGGAAGGAAAAATAAAGAAAACATTAGAATCATATTGGACAACATTAGAGGGAACAACACGCATATAATCTGAATTCCAGAAAATAAAGGAGATAGGAAAAACACTGAGAAAATTGTGGAAGAGTTGTTGTTGTTGTTAAGTGCTGTCAAGTCATAGAGGACTCATAGCAGTTCTATGAACGAAAGACTTGAGCACTGTTCATAGAGTTTCCGGAGCCAACCCATTTCGGAAGTGAATGCCACTCCTGCTTTGGAGCTTATTTTCAATGGGAAGCTCCACCAAACACTGTCCACCATGGGTAACCATTATCACATTTGGCACATCAGTGTCACAGTGTTTAGCATCACAGCAACAGCAATGCACAGAGTAGTGCTATACTGCTTAGAAAAATGCTTGACCAAAAAAAAAAAATTTTAAACCAGGCCTAATGGCTGCAGATTAAAATCATCCACCTTTGGGTTTGGTAGCATAACTTTCTGTCCACTAGGTCAACATAGCTATGTGGAAGAGGTAGTAGAAATAATTTCCCAGACCATATGAAGAAGAGGGAAATCTCTACATTTAAGAAGCTCAGAGAACAGCAAACAGACTAGATCTAAAGAAACCCCATCCGGACATGTCATAACAAATATACCAATATCAAAGAGAAGGATAGAATACTAACAGCAATGTGAGAAAAACAAAATATCACTTAAAAGGAAAATCACTAATTTTAAGTTCTAATTTCTCAGCAGAAACCATATGAGCAAAAACCAATGAGATGGCATAGACTGAAGGTTGAAGCAAAACAATTACTAGTCATGAATCCTATACCCAGTAAAGCGATCCATCAGATATGAAGGAGAAATTAGGTCATCTGCAGAAAAGCAGGAACTTAAAGAATTTGTGGAAATAAGACCAACTCTACAATAAATTCTAAGGGAAGTCCTTCACTCAGAAACACCAAAGGAAAGTGGATGGAGCACAATAACCACAGTGTCAATTTTTCTTATCCAGCATCTTTCTCTTCTGTGCTGACCCTCTATCCTTCCAAGAACCATGTCTTTCTCCGAGGACTGGTCCTTCCTGACAACATGCCCAGAGTATATGAGACAAAACTTCCAGACCATTGCTTCTAAGGAACTGGGTTTAGAAGAGGCTATGGCACTAGAAAAACTTGCTGTAAGATGAATCTCTGCTGAAAGCAGAAAGTACCAGAAGGATATCTGTGTTTTATTGACTGTACAAAGGTATTTGATTTTGTGGCTCATGAAAAATTGAGATTAACATTGAAAATAATGGGAATCCTAAAACTTAATTGTACTCACTGAAAACCTATACCTAGATCAGGAAGATGTTATTACAACAGAGCAAAGAGACACCACATGGCTTAAAATCAAGAAAGAAGTATGCCAGGAATGTATCCTTTCTCTATGCCTTTTCAATCTATGTTCTGAGCAGATCATTTGAAAGGATGAACTTTATGAAGAAGAATGTGGCATCAAGGCTTGAGGAAGACTCATCAAGAACCTCTATTATGAAGATGACACAATCTTGCTGACTGAAGCTGAGGAGGTCTTGAAACATTTGCTGCAGATGATCAAGGACTACAGTCTTCTATATGGATTGCATCTCAATATCAAGAAACCAAAGTTCCTTAACACCAGTCCAATAGGAAGCATCATGATAGACAGAGAAAAGATCAAGGTTGTTAATGATTTCATTTTGCTCAGATCCATAATCAACATTCTGGCACCAACAGTCAAAAGATGAGTTGCAAAGGCAAACTCTGCAGTCAGGGACTTCTCCAGAGTGCTAAAGAGCAATGATGTCAGTCTAGAGACTAAGGTGAGCCTGATCCAGGCCATAGTCTTCTCAATTGTTTGCTGTGCATCTGAGAGCTGGACTATGAATGTGAGAATTTATGCTTCTGAGTTGTGATGCTGAAGAAAATATTGAACACACCATAGACTGTCAAAATAACACATAAGTCTGTCCTTGAGAGGGTGAAACCAGGTTGCTCCTTGAAGGCATCTCTGTCTCATATACTTTGGACATGTTGTCAGGAAGGATCAGTCCTTGGAGATGGACATCGTGCTTGGAAGGGTAAAAGGTTAGCGCAGGAAAGGAAGACCCTGGATGAGATGAATTGACAAAGTGATTTGGGCAATGGTGTCAAGTGTGTCAGAGATGGTGGCTCAGGACAGAGCAAGGTTTAGGGCCATTGTTCATAAGGTTATTTGTTCATAGCGATTAATAGATGACTTGAAGACACACAGCAACAACAATGGCTCTCCTTAAACTCTTATATCTCAGTTCACATAATGAAAAGGGCCTCCAGTGTTGTGCTGTTGTTTACAGCAGGCTAGGGAGTTGTTAAAGGATGATAAACAGAAGTGATAGGGCTAGCTACTATTACTTTAAGATGCACAATATGACTTCTTTCTCATCCATTTTTATTATTTCCAGATACTACTATAGGAATGCTTAGGAAACAGTGGAATTAAACCTTGTAGAAAAGTTGCTTTGCTTAAATTCAGTTATGTGTAGGCTTTGGAAAGGGGTGTTTAATCCAGGAATCAATGGAAAGAAAAAGACCATAAGAGACAAGGACACATAAGGCAAACACAAATTTCACATTCAAAATCAGTAGTCATTTGGAGAATACAGGCACTATATGGTGGCTTAGTGGCAAGACTTTTATTCATAGAGTCACTATAAGTCATCTACGACTCTACAGCACTTAACAACAACAACGGTGACAAGAAGCTGTACTGCAATCCTGAAGGCAAGTGGTTTGAGGCCAACAGCTGCTCCATGGGAGAAGGATGGGATATCTCCTCCTATGTGATTAACTGCCTCTGGGTTGGTTCCAACTTGAAGGTACATAACAACATATTAAACTTAAGCCACATACTGTAGCTGAAGGCTTGTTTTGGTTTTTTTTGGTTTTGTGGTGTTTTGGTTTTTTTTTTCACTTTCTCCTCAACAAATGCTATCATTTCACTCCAGGGGATGTTTGGAACCTGAATGGGCAGTAAGAGAGGGTAATCTCCCTAAAAATGCACCATCTCAATGTTTACACCTGAATGTTCTGAAGGCTGGTTTATTTTTCCACATTATTTCTATCTGTTCTGAATTAAATACCTTCTCCTGACATGTGGCATTTCACCTTGGTGCTCTTTCTCTGTACAAAATCTTTGCTCATCTGTTTTAAGGCACCTTGGCATCACAATTTGATTACTTTTGGAAATTTCAGGATAAGACTTGCCTTCAGAGCACATTCATAATTTGCATGTGGACATAATGTGTCAAGACTATTGTTTGATGTGTGATTGCTTTCTCCCTGAGCCCTTCAATCTTGCAAAGATAATCACTCTGTAAAGTGCCATTCATTCTGTCACACTCTTTCCTTCTTGTATACCAAAGCTCACCATCCAACCTCTAGGATAAGATCCCTTGGTTTGCTTGCTGATTTTAGAGTGCTTAGGCTTCTGTTTAACTTTTTTTCCCCCTTGGCATTTCAAAGTATTATTTCCATTTTTATTAAATCCCCTGACAAACCAAATCTTAGTGCCAGCAGGGAACAATGAAACAGATACAATTTATTGAAGAAATTCAGATTATATTTTCCATGAAGCTTAAAAGTTTCATCACCTGGTAAAATACTGCAGGTTCCCACTGCACTTGAGTGACTTTCCATCTTGCTCTGATACTTGTATCATTTTTTTTATCATCTCTTCTCACCTCCTATCTCCATCCTTTTTCTTTTACTTTCTCTCGGTCTCCATTCATATATTCACGGGCACGTATATTTACACACAGAGAATGTATTTAAATGGATTCCAATGTAGGCTCCGTTTAACTTTCATAACACACCCACAAATCTGAATGCTGAATATTTTCAAATTTAAAACAAGCTATTATCTTTAAAAGTTTTTAATGTTTGAGTTTCAAGCATTTCAACACTATTTGAGGCTTAGTGAACCCCTTCCCCAGTTTTTTCTTTACTCATAGATATTTTCCCCCCCTTTATAAAACAAACATTGTGAAGTATCTTTGGGCTCTGCTGTACATGTTTGCTGACCAAAGCATGTCACCTCCTGACAAATTCCTCCCAAGTTTTTAGACTGCTCCCATTGCCCAGTTGTCAAACAGCCAATGATTTGTCCTTTCTGGGTACTCACGATGTGATCAGTCCTGTGTTTGAGGAAATGAGTTCACAATTAAAAGGATCCTGACTTGTAAAATAATACATTGAACAGAGAAGGTGAATTTTAACATACTTAGAGCACTCAATGCACACTCTTTACTCCATTGACTTTCATAATTGTAAATTTAGTTAATATTTTCCAATATCTAGTAGAAACTCATGGTTAGACAGCAAGCTTTGACTACGTGGAAATACGCAGAGATTTCTGGGGTGCTGGTAGTCTGCATTGGTGTCACATAGGGTAGCAACAAAAGCTTTTGTTCCTCTAATAATTTGCTAAATGTATATTTACATTGTATGCATTCTATTCATGGATATTTCTCAAGTAAAATATTATTTGTAGAAAACATGGGGGAAATCTGAAAAATACTGAATTTGGCAATAGTTCTAAACCAGGAGTCTGAGATGCAAGTAGCTACCAAGGAAGAAGTACAAGCAGAACATTCCTCAGAACAGAGGATAGAAAGACTGTGCTTCATGTACTTTGGATATGTCACTAGGAGGGACCAGTTGCCAAAGAAGGACATCATGCTTCATAAAGTAGAAGGTCAGTGGAAAAAAGGCCACAATGGATTCAAACATAGCAGTAAGGGTGAAGAAGGTGCAAGACCATGTAATGTTTTGTTCTGCTTTACCCAGGGTTGTCATAAATTGGAAATTATGCAATAGCAACACAGAAGTCAGACAAATGGCCTGATTGCACAAAGATATTGGGTTAATACAAAGAAGACTAGAGAGGTTTGTGGTAAACTAAAAAGTATATATGATCTAGAAGAAGTATAAAGAATTATTTTAATAATACTGTTGTGTCTAAATAAGATAATTCTATTGTCTTATTTGGTGTCTTTGGTACAGTTTTCCCTTTTGACACCAGAATCTTGACTCTAGCTTCATAAGAACTGACAAGAGAGAAAAGCCTCATTAAGTAAACTTTTGTGGAGCCAATAAGGCTTGAGCTATATCCAAAGAATGGTTAGGATTTGCCAAAAGACAAGAACAAGAAGGACTGCTAAAAGTAGGATAACAGTCTGGTGAAGGTACATAGATATTTTGTGCACAAATTAAGAGCCTTTAATACTGAGCTGAGTACTCCTATAAAGAAATAAAGAAAGAATGGGTTTTTAGGTGGCTCCTGGTCTTATTCTCAATCACTGATTTTCATATTACTGTGTCTTCATTTGAGGATAGATTGACTTTGTTGACTTGTCTCTGACAAATTGAATATAGAAAAATGATGGGCTGTCAAAACACTATTTTATTATGAATTTTTATTATTATTAAATTATTAATATGATTAAAATATTTTATTATTATTCGTTTTTTGCTAGCACTCTGACTTTTCTTACAAATAGTCCTTGAATAAATAAGCCACCAAGTTATGAGCTGTCCCATGTTGCTGTTGGTTTTGTTGCTGTTATGTGCCATGGAGTCACTTGCAACTCTTAGCAACTCTATGTACAATAGCACTAAACCCTGCCCTATCCTGAGCCAGTGTCAATGACTTGCCACAACTAATCTCATTGCCCCAATTACTATGTCAATCCATCTCATCCAAGGTCTTTCTTTCCTTTACTGCCCCTCTCCTGAGCTGCCCTACAGGAAGAGCAGTATGAGTAGAAATTGAGGGCAGACTGTGGTCAACAATTGGTAAGTTCTAAGACTCTCATTGCAATGTCTTACAAGCAACTGAATCCTTCAACATCTACATGAATGAACTTGGAAGCAAAGTCTTCAGTAGTTAAACCTTCAGATGAGACCACAACTCTAGAAGACACTTTGGCTGCAGCCTTGTTGTGTCTGAATCCAAGAACTCAGCTTCACTGATCACACATTCTTGACTCATAGAAACTATGAAATAATACATGTGTGTGCAAGCCTCTAAGTTTCTGTATAATTCATTAGTAGCAAAAGATGTGGAGGTTGATCTTAGAGATGCCTTTTAGAGATGCTGAAATTAAGCTTGGGCAAGAGAGAACACATTTCCATTTTTCAGCAGGCTATAGTATATATAAAATGGAAAATTGTGTTGAACGTAAGCCAAATAGTTCCGTAAATTATTTGTAAACACTGAATGTAGAATAAGAAGAGTTGAGTTCTTGCAGCCTTTATAAAAATATTCTTACTTAGTTTGATACTTTACCTGAGAAATGACAAGTTTTAAGTCACTCACCTTCTTCTCCAGTTCCCAAAGGCTAGTTCAAATACACCAGCTACTCCATGGGAGAAGGATGGGCAATCTCCTCCCATGTGGACATGGATAATTCATTTATAATGGCAACAAGAAGAATGCTTCTGAGGGTGGTTCCTTAGCCCCAAAATCCTTCAAATTAATTTTTGGTATGAAACACCTCTTTAGGGATGCAAAAAACCCAATAATGTAGGAACAGAAAGAATCAACCACTTAATTGCTTTCGGAGCTTTTGTTAAACGTTGAATTATGTGCATGTCAAAAGACTGAACTAAAATTCTGTTTTCAAAGAGATAGAAAAGGCAATTGGGAAACTTATCTGGAGATGAAAGAGGCCCCAAATACGCAAAGCACTTCTGAAAAACAAAAATGAAGTGGAACACATAGCACTCCCAGATCTCAAAACCTGCTACACAGCAGTTATAACCAAAACAGCATGTTAACAGTACAATGTCAGGCATATAGACCAAAAGAATAGAATGGATAATTCAGAAATTAACCTGTCTGTCTATGGTCACCTGATTTTTTACAAGAAAATAAAACCTATCAAATGTGAAAATGACAGACTCTACAACGAACGGTGCGGGCAAAACTGGCCTTCCACCAGCAGAAAGCTGTACTAGGATCCACATCTCACATCATACACAAAAATCAACTCAAGTTGGATAAGAGATTTGAGAGTAAAACCCAAAACCATAAAGATCATAAAAGACAAAATCAGGGCAAGCTTAGAAGGCCTAGAGTATGGCATAAAGAGTCTGACAAATACATGCAAAAATATACAACTTGAATAGGATGGAACTGATGAAAACTGGACCCTCTGAAAATTAAACCCCTGTGCACATCATTTTTTTCCAATAGGGTGAAAAGAATTGGCAATACCATCTCAGACAAGGTTCTCATAAAAAAATTTTACAGAATACTACAGGGCCTACACAAGAAAAAGACTGACAGGCCATTTATAAAATAGGCAAAAGACATGGGAAGACTTTTCACAGAGGAAGACATTCAAGAGGCCAACACACATGTGAAGAAATGCTCAAAATCACTAACAATAAGAGATATACCATTCCACCCCAGAGTCACTTGTGACTCATAGTGATCCTATGTACAACAGCCCTAAACCTTGCGCTATCCTGTGCCAACATTATTATCTGTGATGCACCTACACCCGTTACCCCAGTTACTGAGTCAATTCATCTCATACAGGGTCTTCCTATCTTATGTTGTCCTTCCACCCTCCCAAGGTGATGTCCCTCAACAAGCACAGGTCCCTCCTTGCAACATGCTTAAAATATGTCAGACAAGCTTCAGAATTCTTGCCTCCAAGGAGCAGCCTGGTTTCATTCTATCTAGGATGAACCTGTTTCTTCTCCAAGTAGTTCATGGTATATTCAATACTCTTCTCCAACACCACAACTCAAAGGCATCAATTCTCCTTCTATGATCCCTAGTCATTTTCCAGCTTTCTGACACATAGCAAGTAATTGTAAAGATTATGGTCTGGATCAGGTGCATCTTAGTCTCCAGACTAACATTGTTGCTCTTCAGTACTCTGGAGAAGTCCCTGACAGCAGACTTCCCCAATGCAATTTGTCTTTTTATTTCCTGGATGCTGGTACCAAGAGTGCTGATTGTGGAGCCAAGCAAGCCGGAGCTGTTAACAATCTTAATCTCTTCACCATCTATCATGATGCTGCCAATCAGCCAGTGGTGAGAATCTTTGTTTTCTTGATGTTGAGCTTCAATCCATATTGAAGGATGAAGTACTTGACCTTCTGCAGCAAGTGCTTCAGGTTCTCCTCTTTTTCAGCAAGCAAGGTTATATCATCTGCATAATGCAGGTCTTTAACAAGTCTTCTTCCAATCCTGATGCCACATTCCTCATCATAGACCCCAGCCTCCCCAATGATCTGTTCTGCATATAGATTGAAAAGGTATAGAGATAGGTAACATCCCTGGCCCGATTTTGAACCATGCAGTGTTTCCTTGCTCTTGTTCTGACGACTACCTCCTAGTGACAATATTTTTTTTTTTTTTTTAGTGACAATATTTAACACAATAGCAAGCAATAAATATTGGAGAGGATGTGGAGAGAAAGAAATTCTCATGCACTGTTGGTGAGATTGTAAAATGGTACAACCACTTCAGAAGGCATTTTGGTGTTTCCTCAAAAAGGATTAACATAAAAATGTCCTAATACCCAGCTGGTACATTGCTTGGAATATAAACCAAGGGAATTAAAACTGAGACACAAATAGAGATTTGTGTAAACCAATGTTCATATCAGCATTATTCCCAATCTCAAGAACATGGAAACAGCTCAAACGTCCAACCATAATCGAAAGAATTGAGAAGTTGGGATCATTCATATGATGGAATACTGTGCAGCATTCAGGAACAATGATTTTGGAAATTATTTAACTTGGGAAAGACTGGAGAGTATTATGCTGAGCAAACAAACTTAGTCTCATAAGGACAAATACGGCATAAAACTGTTGTTGCTGTTGTTGTTAAGTGCTGTCGAGTCACAGGCGACTCATAGCGACCCTATGAAGGAGAGTCCTCGACACTTGGGTGCCTTTCATCCTCTCTCCAGGTTCATAGGATTTCCAGAGGCAAGCTATTATGGAAGTGGATGCCACTCTTCCTTCCAAGCTTGTTTTAATCGGGGAGCTCCACCCCACTCTCTGTCCACATTGAGTAGCCAACTATTGAAGGCCACTACTGCCTTCAACCCAAGGCCAAGCTTGGCTTCCCTGACTCCTGGAGGCAGAGTCGCCTTTCTCCAGAGACAGCCACAACACAACACTCACGTACACAGCACAATGCTCTCAATGACTGGTAAATCATGTATGGGGGCCCCAGGAGGGAAGGGGTAGGAGCAGAAGCCTAAGAGTGGGCAGGAGAGAAATCACAAGGTCACACAATCTGATGGGTGGTGGAAGGGGGTAAAGGATATGGGAAAGGTCCAACAGGGATCTAAAACGATGGGATAATCATGAGCACAGTTCAATGGTGATTAATTTCATAAAACACAATAGACAGGAATGATTGTATGAAACAATGTGAATGAAAGAAAAGTGTGAAACACAATATATATGAATTTTGTATGCAAACCAATATGCACTAAAAAAAGAAAAAAAAAGATTGGGTTAGTGATGGGTTAAAATTAATGAGGAAATACGCTTCATCAGTAACAATGGAGAAGATGACAAATCACCAGTGCAAATGAGGCTTCATTATGACCAAGTGCAGTGACAGTGGCAAGGGAGTTTACTCAGTTCTCTTTCTCTCTGTCTCGCTCTCATGTGGAAACCATTCAGATTTAGAGTGGAGAGGCCAACTGGGCAAGAAGAACCATGGAAAGAAAAAAGTTGGTGACAGGCAGGGATGTAAATAGACTTGTTGAAAAATTACTTTGTCTTAGTTATAAAACCCTGTTAATTCTAGTATCATTGAGATTTTTATAACTCCAGAGTACAGCTCAAGAGGTAATTCTTCATGTAATCTTGCCTGAACAATGGCTGATTTAACATAGACCCAGGTCAATTCATTATTCTGCTAAATGTCTTTAGCTTTTCTTCCTCAAAAAGTTAAAAGGGCTAAATTAGTAATCTAAAAGGGATAAAGGGTGCCTTGGTAGCTTAGTGGCAAGAAGTTGTGCTGCAAACTCAAAGGCCTGCAGTTCAAGTCCACCAGCCTCTCTGCAGGGGAAATATGAACAACCTCCTCCTGTGAGATTAACTGCCTCTGAAAACCCACTGGGAGGTCAGCTAAAGGTCAGTTCTGACTCCCTAGTATACAACAACAACAACAAGAGAGTTAAATTAGATTCTTTCCTTCAAAGGGTGGCTCAGGGGCTCCTTGTATAAGTTACAGTGTAAAGCTGGTCTGGTTTAAGAAAGATTACTAAATTAAGCCCTTCTAATTGATGCCTTTGAGTTATGGTGCTGGAAGAGAGGGTAGAAGACATCATAGCCTGCCAAGAGAACAAACAGGTCTATCCTAGAAAGGGTAAAACCAAGGTTCTCTTTGGAGGCAGATTTTTTCTTTTTATTATGATTATTATTAATTTTAATGAAAATTTACAGAGATTTTGGATTGCCATTCATTCATTGTTGCACTTTTCTCCCTGTCTACCCCTCCCCTCCAGTTCGCTCTTCTCTTTGAAATGTAAAAGAAAAATTCTTTCATTGTTACATAGTCCCTCCTCCCAAGTCCACTCCACTATTCAGCCTTCGTTCTGGACTCCTGTCATGACAGTAATACCTAATCATATCTCCCTTTTAAACAGTTCTCTCCCCCATCTGTTTCAATGCACTATACGTAATTTATCCCATCTAAGATATTGAGGTTCTGTCTCACTTAAGTTACCAAGAGGGACTAGTCCTTGGACAAGGGGTGGAGAGACAGTGTAGGAGAGGAAGACCTTAGATGAGATGGATCAGCACAGTAGTGGGTAGGTGTACCTGAGACAGTGAGATTGCCTCAGGACAGAGTTAGGTTCAGAGGTATTGAGCACAGGGTTGCTATCAATCATAATCGACTTGATGGCACGTGACAACACAGGTTAATACTGTGGAAGAAAAATGAACAATCTCCTCCTGTATGACTAACACTTCTGAAAACTTACTAAAGGTTCAGTTACGGATGGGTCCCAACTCAATGGTACACAGCAACAACAACAAGAAGTTCATTCTAAAGTGCCTGATGAGTCTCAGGAAAACTATCTGAAGAAAAAACACCCACAGTAGGTAAGCACAACTCTGAGAACGAGGGTTAAATTACAGAAGTGCTGCTGGTTGAGTGTCTGTGAAAAGGGTACTCAGTTATAACCACATTTGCATTTTTCTGAAATATAGCCACAATATTATACTTACTCTGTTTTTATCTTTATAACACAAATCAATCATAGGGAAAAAAAACCTATGTCACATAACATTCAACTACAGTGGGGGGTGGAGAGTACAGGTGAAAACCAAAAACATTATAAAAATAAAATATTGTCTCCCTCTAACAATAAGTGGTACTAGGGATATTGTAGCTGATGTTAGATGGATCTTAGTTGAAAGCAGGGAATACCAGAAGAATGTCTATCTGTGTTTCATTGATTATGTAAAGGCTTTTGACTGTGTGGATCATAACAAAGTGTGGCTGACTCTGAGAAGAATGGGAATCCCAGAACATTTAATCGTGCTAATGTGAAACCTATACTTGGACCAGGAGGCAGTCGTCAGAACAGAGCACAGTAACACTGCATGGTTCTAAATTGTGAAGGGTGTACGCCAGGGATGTGTCCTGTCTCCATACCTTTTCAACCTGTATGCAGAGCAGATTATCCAGGAAGCTGGGCTCTATGATGAGAATTGTGGTGTCAGGATTGGTGGAAGATCTATTAACAATCTGCGTTATGCAGATGACACAACCCTGCTTGCTGAAAACGAGGAGGACCTCATGCACTTACTGCAGAGGGTCAAGGACTGCAACCTTCAGTATGGACTGAGGCTCAATGTCAAGAAGACAAAGATTCTCCACACTGGACCAATTGGTAGCATCAGGATGGATGGCGAAGAGATTGAGGTTGTTCACAGCTTCAGTTTGCTCTGCTCCATGGTCAACACTCTTGGCACAAGCAGTCAGGAAATCAAAAAACGTATTGTGATAGGAAAGTTTGCTGTTAATGACCTCTCTAAAATACTCAAGAGCAACGGTGTATCTCTGGAGACTAAGGTGCGCCTGATACAGGCAATGGTCTTTGCAATCACTTGTTATGCATCAGAGAGTTGGACAATGACTAGGGAGGACAGAAGGAGAATTGATGCCTTTGAGTTGTGGTGCTGGTGAAGAGTATTGAATGTACCATGGACTGCCAAGAAAACAAACAGGTTCATCCTGGAGAGTGTCAAACTAAGCTACTCCTTGGAGGCAAGGATTCTGAGCCTTCATCTGACATACTTTGGGCATGTTGCAAGGAGGGACATCGTGCTTGGGAGGGTGGAGGGACAGCACAGGAGGGGAAGATCCTCTATGAGATGGATTGATTCAGTGACTGGGGTAATCGGGATGGGAGTGTCAGAGGCAGTGCGATTGGCACAGGATGGAGCAGGGTTTAGGGCTGTTGTACATAGGGTCGCTATGAGTCACAAGCGACTCAACGGCACATAACAACAACAACAATAAGTTGTCTTAAGTTGATCCCTAACCATCAAATTGTCACAGTGTCAAGTGTTTTATACATATTATTTCATAAAGTACACGCAAAAACATAATGAGGAAAAAAAATCATTACTTCTGCCTAATTTCACAAGTGGGAAAACTCAAGCTTGCCAAATTAAGATGCTTGTTCAAGAATTTCTGGAGAGTAAGCATAGCACTGTGAGAAAACCCGTACCCACCACTCTGCTACTAGATTGACAGCCATACAGTCTTAGTATTTTAACAAATTAAATGAGATCTTTGGGATAATATTTTCCTTTCACTGTAACTAATATCTAGATGAGATGTTGCTGGAGCTCAGATTCACATTAAAATGTTTTCCAAAGTCGTAAATGAGACATTACTCTCCTTGCAACAACTAGGAAGGAGTCCCTGTACCAGAGTAGTTAAATGCACAGTTGCAAACCAAAAGATTGGCAGTTTGAACCTAGGAGAAAGACCTGGAAATCTGTTGCTATTAAGATTAAAGCAATACAGGCACCAAGTCTACTCCATAATATGCAATACCTATGAGTTGATTCTAAAAAATAACTACCATGAGTATAAACTGTCTCTAGGACAAACCAAAGAACTACACATTTGGTCCTTAAGCTGATTCTGACTCATAGTTAACTCATGTATTACCAACTAAAACTACTTCATAGTATTTTCTTAGCTGTAAGGTTTACTGAAGAAATCCTGGTGGTACAGTAGTCAAATTGTAAGCTGCTGTTTGAAAGGTTTTCAGATCAAACCTACCACTGATACTAGGGTAGGGGTGTGGTGAAAACCTGGCTATCTGATCACATGCAAGGGAGTGGACTAGTGGTAAAGAGTTGCAGTGCCAATGCAGAAGCACACTGTTCAAATCTACCATGTGCTCTATAGGAGAAAAAAGGGCAATCTCCTCCTATAGGATTTACTATCTCTAAAAATAACTATTGATGGGTTAGCTAAGACAGTTCCAACTCAATGGCATATAACAACTTCAACAACATCTGCTCATATAAAGATTACACCCTAAGAAAATGTATGGGGCAGTTTTCTTCTTTCATATACAGTTACTATCAACATGACAGCACACAGTTACAGCAACATTCTTTATAAAGAAGGACCACCAGATATGTATTTGTGTGTGCTTTAGATAGGTTTGTTATTGCCAGACTCTCCAGCAGGTTTTCAAAGGCAGTTAACCACATAGGAGGATATTGTCTATCTTTCTCCCACATAGCAGCTGGGGAACCACATAGTTTTGGGAGCTCTGGTGGCTTAGTGGGAAGGAGTTCCTCTGCCAATGAAAAAACACATGGTAGAATCCACCAGCAGTTCTGTGGCAGAAAGATGGAAAAATCTCACCCATTGTGATTTCCTGCCTCTGGAGGGTCAGCTATGGGTTTGTTCTGACTCAATGGTACACATTAACTATCACCAACTTTGAGATGTTAGCACAACTCCTTACCACTAGGCCTCCTTGTTCTTGGTAGGTTAGAGGTTTCTAAATTACTCCAGAATATGATGATGTTTACACCACCTGACAGGCAATTAAGGAAAACAAATATAATAAGTCACGTCTATAAAATTGTCAGTGTAAGATTGCCACTCCTTTTAGTCTAATAATATTTTTATATTTTTTGCTTGTAAAGGAGGTTTCTTTTATTTACAAGATAATCTGATAGGGAATCAGAGTCATTTGGTTTTAAATGTCATTTACTAAGATTAAAAATTCCAGTTTTGTTATATTTATGTGTATTCTCCACATTGTTTTACTTTTTCTGTGGTTCATGAGACCCAAAAGTTTTAGCAACATTGATTCATGGAGCTCTAAGTAACAAAAGCTAGACAATACGGTAGAGGCCAAAAAGGCTATAACCTTGCATTCAGCTCTGTATCTGTGTCACTTTTACTTCACTGTGACCTGGAAGATTCTCTTATACAGAGGCAGAAGCTGTGTCCCTCACCCTCTGTGAACTTGATGAGTCTTACGATTTGAAAATGCAATGTGATACAAACAATGGTGTGTCTATTCCAACTCTGGAACTCAAGAGAACTTGATCACTTCTACTAGGTTTCTCAGAAATTGTAGCCAAGTGCCTCATGAACAAGCCCAGGCTAGCCCACCCACTGCTTATCAAGATTCTCCACCACCACAACAGCTAATCCAAAACTAATCCTTTAAAGCAGTGCAACCTAAAACACATAAGAGAGAGTCTGGGGACACTGGATAAAGCAGCCCATGTATTCAGTTCCCATCATCATGAACTAAATAAATAACTATTGTTTTGAGCTTTTATATTTTGAGGGTGATTTCCTACAAAAAATAATACCTAACTGATAAAAGCATTGGCTAGAAATTGGAGCAGATATTAAGTTATCCCTTATACTGACATTAATCATAAAAATAACACATTAACATATTAATTTATTTTAAACGGACCTTGAAAATAATTTTTTCTGATCTTCTTTAAAAGTTAAAGACATGCATGAAGCCAAGTTGCACAATACAGAGAAGAATGGAAGATTTAACTGCATCTCTTTTTTTACCAGAATCTCTAGCTCTTTTTACTTAGAGTTTTATGAATCAATGATGCTAGAATTTGTGTATATCATAAATCAGTGAATAAAGTGAAATAATGTAGGGAATACACATAAATATTATAAGGTTGAGAATTTTATTTTAATAAGTACATTTAAAACCAAACAAGTATGCATGCCTAATTATTGGTAGAAATAAGCCTAGAAATCAAATGGTACTATTTCTCAATGTACCTTTTAGGCAGGAAGATGACCTTCCTTTAGTTATCTCAGATTGAGAGTGTGGTGTTTTATGACCTCATGATTGAAGCTATCAGTGACCTGCACTAATACATGAGATGAGATTAGATTCTAGTAGATGAATTTGGAGAATCTGATTAAAGGAACCAAAACCCAACTCTTCATGTGCCCTGCTGTCTCCACTTTAAGTCAGATATATTTCCCATGTTCATAAATCAACTAAAGTAGTGGAAACAGAAATGGTTTAGGGATTGGAAAAATCTCAATTTCAGAAACACGGGGCCTAGTTCTAACTGTACTTGGCCCTTAGACAAGTCTCTTTGCCCGCTCAGAGCCTCAGATTCGTCCCTGTGAGATAAGGAGTTTGAATGTAGTGAAGTTTGTAGTTCTTTGGGTTCCAGCTGTGCCTCAACCCCTTAATGTGGTCATTCTAAATACTAGGAAGCTAGGTCCAGCAGACACATGCATTACAACCCTCCAGAGACTGAAGGCTTGGTATCTCATAGAATCTAGTGAGCTATGGCTGCTGCTGCAGCTGCTTTTCTGAAACCAAACAAAAGAAAATTTGGTTTGCAGGTGTTACTGTTGTGGCTTATGTAAGTTCTTCTTATAGAAAGAACACTTCTTGGTCTCCCCCCTTATGATTGCATTTATGTACACTAAAATTATGCTTTTCCATGGTCATTAAATGTGTTCTGTGACTTGAGTTAAAGTGTATGCAAGGATCCACATGAAAATAAATCCAGGCACATTGCAACCTCTATTGTGATATTTATCACTGATGGAGCTCACATGACTGCAGAACTCCATAAAACTCTGGAGGGGTTACCTTCACTTAATGGCGTCCTTCCCTTTCACTCACCAGCCACTTCTTATTGCAAACATCTGCTTGGAAACGAAAAAACATTTTCTATTTCCAAGGGACATTGCTGGCCCACAATGTACTTTGCTCATTCTATTTAACAAATGTTTAAGTTTAATCAAATTTCTAATTCCAAAAATGAGCCAACCTTGTGTTTCGAATCACGAGCTCAAGAGGCTAATGCATTTCAAGTAATATAAAAGGAATCAAATTTGAGATTTTGAAAATATAAAAGGAAAAGAAAAAAAGAATAGTGTATTCATTTGTGTGTGTGTATTTGTGTCTCTGATGACTTCAGTTTACTCCTATGATGTTTCTGCCACCACCCACCCCCGGGCCAGCTGGCTTCTGCCCATGCACTGATTCTAAGGAGACCAACCAACTCAGTCTATAATGAAGGCTTCCTTGAATTCTGATAGCAAGCTCCTTCCTAATAACCTAGTGAAACTGCATCAGCACCAAGGTAAGGAAGGAAAACAAGCATCATATAAACTTTATTAGCACTCTTTATTAGAAAATAAACTAGGCTTTCACTTCTTTTGGAGAGAAAAATGATGAACACAAAAAACATACCGTAATTTTACTTACTAACGTGCACTTGTAAAATGCATGGCATGCTGTTTTACAGGCAGTAGCATATAAAATACTTTTTCCAGATGTGGATTCATAATTCTCCAAAGACCATAATAGTTATCATAAGATTTATGGAGGATAATTTATTAATCACTTTTTTCTCTTAGCGATCTGTTTAGTAAGATGAAAGAGAACTTTAAAATGTCATTTTAACCAAATGTAGATGGCATAATATCAAGTTACTCCTTTTGTTCAAATTATTTTTAATGACTTTATTTGCTTTACTGCCTCCACAAGTCAGTACCAAGTTGGCTGTAATGATCTATTCAGGAAATCTCTTAAGATTTAAAAAGTAAAATAGTATGGAGTGATTTTAAAAATGAAATGAACTGAACTGTGCGAGTTGATTAGTGTTAGTTTATTTGAGGGACACATGAGCTACTGAAGCTTATTATTTTATAAGTTTCAGAGGACACAAATCTTGTGAAAACTGTAGCTCACTGAACATTCATGCAGCCTCCTCAATGGAAACTTAGAAACCCATGTGTGTCTGAAGTGCTACAAGTAACACATTGTTAAATAAAATACACATTTCAAACATGGATCCCTTTAATCTGTGTTAGATTATAGAACCACAGCTGTGCTAAATCCATATTCAGTACCTGAGTCACATGAAGAGAGAAAAAAAGAAAAACCAACCAAACCTAAATTACTTTCTTTTTGTCATCACTTTATTTGAAGTCAAGCATTTCAAAAAAGTAGTACCGTCAAAGGAGAAAAAAATGGCAATTCTGCAATTCAGGGGATTCATGTGTCCTACGATTACTTGTTTTCTAGAACTTCATCCCTCCTTTGCATCTGTGCTCTTCTAAGTCAATCCCTCTCTTACTGTCTGTTCTTACAATAACTATCAGAGTTTCCTCATTTCTAATGCCAGAATAATAAGGCTAACTTTGCTGAGCTATCACAAGTCTTAAAACAAAATATATGTATGGAAATTTTCTTCAGCCTGACATATAGTTGATACTAAAAAAATAGAAGCTATTATTGCATAGACATCAACTTTATGGTTAACATACACCTGACCCAAGCTAAGATCTTTTCAAGTACCAAACCCATGTAAAAACTGGACAGAAAAAATTAAATCAGAATAAAAACTGATGCCGTCAAACTGTGGCAATGGTGAAAAACACTATTACGTGGACTGCCAAATGAACAAATAAACCAATCTTGGAAGACACACCATACTGTCTACCCATATTACAGGTAAGAGCAGCAAGAGTTCAATTAGCTTGTGTTGAACATATCATAGGGGCACATCACTTGCTAGGGGATGATGTAATTTTTGGTTAGAAGACTAACATGAGGAACATCTGCAAGGAGATGAATTGACATAATAACTAAAAGAACAGACTCAAACATATCAATGGTCATGAAGATGATGCAGGATCAGAAAAAAAAATGTATTCTGGTATCCACAAGGTCATCACATGTCAAGCAGCTCAATAGCACATAACAAAACCATCGTGCAGACAAGTATGTTGTTGTTAGGTGTTGTCCAGTGGAGTATGACTCGTAGCGAACTTATGAACAAAAGATCTGAACCCAGTCCTGTCCTGAATCATCCTCATACTTCCTGACACACAAAAGCCCATTGTAGCAGTCACCATGTCAGTCCACCTGGTTGAGGGTCTTGCTCTCCTTTGCCAACCCACCACCCTTCCCAACATCATGACCCTCTCCAAGGAATAGCACTTCCTATCAATATGTCCAAAGTATGTGAGGCAAAGCCTCATCATTCTTCTCTCCAAAGAGCATTCCAGCTGCACCATCTCCCAGACTATCTGTTCATTCTCTTGGATGTCCATGGAATGTTCAGTGCTCTTCTCCAACATCACATCTCAAAAGCATCAATTCTTTTTCTGTCATCCCTATTCATTATCCAGGTCTCAGATGTATAGATAGTAATCGGAAAGATTATGCCCTGAATCAGATGCACCTTAGTCCTCAAACTGACATTACTACCCGTCAATAATTTGGAAAGGTGCCTAACTTCAGATTTTTTTCAGTGTAATACATCTCCTTATTTCCTGACTGCTAGTACCAATGGTGTTAATTGTGGATCAAAGCAAGATGAAGTTGTTGACACTTTCAATCTCCTTTCCATTCATCATGACACTGCCTATTGGTCCAGATAAAGATATTGGTCCAAAATAAAGATAAGAATCTTTATTTTCTTGACATTGAGATGCAATCTGTACTGAAGGCTGCATTCCTCCATCTTCTGCAAAAAGTGTTTCAAGCCCTCCTCACTCTCAGCATGTAAGACTGAGTCATCTGCATAACACAGGTTGTTGATTATTCTCCCTCCAATCTTGATGCCACACTCCTCTTCATAAAGTCCAGCTTCTCAGATAATTTGCTCAGCAGATAGATGAAAAGGTATGGAGACAGAATACAACCTTGACACACTCCCTTTCCAATTCCAAACCATGCAGTGCTCCCCTGCTCTGTCCTCACAACAGCCTCCTGATCCAACTATAGGTTCCTCCATGAGCACAATCAAGTTCTCTAGGATTTCCAGTCTTCTCAATGTCAGCCACAACTTGTCATGATCCACACAGTCAAATGCCTTTGCATAGTCATTAAAGCACAAATAGATACTCTTCTGGTATTCCTTACTTTCAGCCTGGATCCATCTGACATCAGCAATGATATCCCTGGTGCCATGGCCTCTTCTAAATCTAGCTTGAACTTCTGGAACTTCTTTATCTATGTACTGTTCCAGCTGGTTTTGAATCACCTTCAGCAGTATTTTGCTGGCATGTGATACCAATGTATTTTTCAAAAATTTCCACAGTTGAATCACCCTTCTTAGGAACAGGAACAAATACAGACCTCTTCCAATCCATTGGCCAGCCAGCCATCTTTCAAATTTATTGGCATAGACTGTGAGTGTATCCAAGGCTGCATCCATGAATTGAGACAAGTCAATTGGTATCCCATTGATTTCTGGGGCCCTAGGGGTTTTTTCCCCAATGTCTTCAATGCAGCTTCCACTCTGAAGAGGTTATTTTAATTTTGAAAGGACAACATGGCCAACTACTTTGTAGTGATATATTTTAAAATATAAAATGTAAAATTGTAGCAAACCAGAAACTGCCCTGTGTAATTTATGCTTCAGGTTTTGTTGCAGGTGATACTATTGTTGTTAGGTGCTGTCGAGTTAAATCCAGCTAATAGCAACCTTATAAAGAGTTGACCTTAACACCCTGCTCTATTCTGAGCCATCCTCATCATCTCTGACACACTGGAGCCCATTTCTGAAGTCACTGTGTCAGCCCATCCCATTGGGGTCTTCTTCTTTACTGACATTCCATCTTTGCAAGCATAATTTTCCTTTCCAAGGAATAGCCTCACCTATTTATATAACGCGTGAAGGAGATTCTGGCTGTTTTCCCAAGATGTACTTGTTTATTCTTTTGGCAGTCCATTGGATATTCAGTACTCTTCTCCAGCACAGTGACACAAAACCATGTGAAATAGTATCTATGTTCCAAACAACTTAGAATCTTTGAGAAAGCTCAAGGACAAGTGTTGAAAATCTCAGCACTTGAAGTGAATGACAATATGAAACCACAATACCAGACACCAAGTTGTCAGTGGTTAGTCCCACATGAAAGGGGTAGAATTACGAAAATGATACTTACGAAAATTACTCCTAAGAATAAATGAGTAGGCTATGGAGTCTTTACACAATTTAGGTTTGAGAGAGGCATAAGATCAGAATTCAGGAGAAGGAAAGATGGGAATTTCTGATATTCCATCAACTAATGGCACTTAGCAACAACAAGATGAAGAGGGCTCCGTTGGCTGACTGGATGAAAAGTTACACTAACAAGTGAAAGGTGGGTGATTTTAATCTGGGGCCCTCAGGTCTGTTTTAATTGGTTTTAGTCCCATATTTCTTCTAATTGGTATAGCACCGGTCTGTCCATTTGCTGTACAGAGGTAACTTGTGGTTGCTGTGATGGTAAACACTGTGACACTGATGTGCCAAATGTGATAATGGCTCCCATGGTGGACAGTGTTTGGCAGAGCTTCCTGATTAAAACAAGCTTGGAAGTATGAGTGGCATCATTTCTGAAATAGCTTGCCTTCATAAATTTTATGAAAGTAGAGAAATAATGAAAGTTGTACAAGTGTTCAGGTTTTTCATTCATAGGGTCACTATGAGTTGCCTACAACTTGATGACAACCACAACAACAACAGTGGTTATTGCCCTGGACACCTTAAAGAATAAGGCTATGAGACTCAGTTTTGGAGAGATACAGGGGACTTCTCTGAAGCTCTATGAAATTCTGTGTATACACTGGCATCACAGAACATGTTACAAAGGACATGGTTAGCTTCTGATGAAAAAAGTTTCTTCATGAGAACCTGTGATGACTGTAGCTGTTTTCTACCGTAGAAAGGAAAAGCACTTTTGGGTAATATTATAAAAGAACCTGTTATATGGTACCAGGGTAAAAAATTTGCATTTCTGTAAATTTGATCATACATGTGTCTTCTTCACAAGACTTTGAGCTCCATAAATCATTTTTCCTCTGCTTCTTCAAGAACTGGGACAGAGTGAATAGTCAGTGAGTGACATTTCATTGGCTGTAGTTATAAAGCCAAAGACAAGAACTTTGCAAGAAAAAGAGTTTCAAGAAGCTCATCACTTTAAAATAGTGCCATGTGGAAAGATAAGGAGAGAGGGAGAGAGTCTTAAACCCAGCTTGAGATCTGAGTTTAAATATTGCCCCGATATTCCAAGATGGCAGCAATGTTCTTTCCAGGGATGTTCTTCACCAGTGGACAAGAGGAATGCACACTATCCAACCAGACTCCACCAAGTCCTTTCTCAACTAGAGAAGGAACCAGACAGGAAAAAGTCATGAGCAGGAGGTAAAATGTATTCAACTTCAACGTCCAGAAATCTTGCACCTTAGGTGTCTAGAGACCTGAGCTCTGCCTGGAACTTTCAGACTGAAGACAGGAAATAAAGCAGGAGCCTGGGGCTGGACAGTAATATGCTCTCCTGCTGGAACAGCGGCCACTGATCTGGAACACAACTGTTTTGTCACATGAAATAATCAATAAACTTTCATTAACATTTCAATTAAAAAACAAACAATTAAAAAGAAATAATCTACCTTTCCTTACCAGGTCTGCTCTACTCACCTGGAAGAAACCTCCAAAGTCTGGGTATCCGAGAATGAACTAATTATTTATTACATACCATAGCAACCCTTGCCTTAATAAAGCAAGGTTTCAATCTGTTTTACATAGCTTTCCTGTGAGTAGTAATGAGCTTAATGACACCTAACAACAACAACAACTGAGTGCATTAACACAAATAAGAGATGGACAGGTCAAAATACCAATAGAGCAGTATTATGAATGACAGTAAATTCTCATGCTGTTGTTACTGTGTACTGTTGAGTCAGAACTTATCCATAGCTAACCCTCCAGTGGGTTTTCAGAGGTAGTTAATCATATGGGAGGAGATTGCCCATCCTTCTCCTGGAGAGCAGCTGATGAATTTAAACCACATGCCATCAGGATTGCAGCACAGATTCTTAACACTTGCTGTTGTCGTTGTTATGTGCCATTGAGTTGCTTGTGAGTCACAGTGACCCTATGCACAACAGCTCTAAACCCTGCTCTATCCTGTGCCAATTGTATTGTTTCTAACACACCTACCCCCATTACCCTAGTCACTGAATCAATCCATCTCATCGAGGGTCTTCCTTTCCTATTCTGTTCCTCCACCCTCCCAAGCATGATGTCCTTCTCCAAGGACTAATCCCACCTTGCAACATGTCCAAGGTATGTCAGAGGAAGCTTTAGAATGCCTGCCTCCAAGGAGAATCCTGGTTTCACCCTCTCCAGGCTGAACCTGTTCGTCTCTTAAGAGTGTATAGTATATTTAATACTCTTCTCCAACACCATAACCCAAAGGCATCAATTCTCCTATCATCCTGCATCATTGTCCAGCTCTCTGATGCATAGCAAGTGATTGCAAAGACCATGGTCTGTGTCAAGCACACCTTAGTCTCCAGACTGACTGCAGTACTTTGGAGAGGTCTCTGATAGCAGACTTTCCCAACGCAGTATGTCTTCATTTCCTGGCTGCTGGTGCCAAGAGTGTTGATTGTGGAGCCAAGAAAACTAAAGCTGTTTACAATTTCAATCCCTTCACCATCCATCATGATGCTAGGTCACATAAGAAAAAAAAAACCACGTCATCTTTTTAGTCAGTCTAATCCTCAGCTAGGGAGCTCTGGTGGCAAGAAGCTCTGCTGCAATCCCAAATGCACACAGTTCGAATCCACATACTGCTCTCTGGAGAAGAATGGGCAATCTCCCCTGTGCAAGTAATTGTCTCTGAAAACCCACCAGAAGGTCACCTATCGGTTGGATTTGACTCCATGTTGCACAATAACAGCAATCCTCAACTAAATTCTGTGGCCCAGAAAATAGATATTATATTATAGAAGTGAAGAAAAAACAGAAATGAAAGATTAGGTAGCTATCTAACGGAGCAGCATGTCAGTCTTTCCTGTTGTAGTGTACGATTTACTAAGAGCTGACCCTCCAGCAGATTTTCAGAGGCAGTTTAATCACAAGAGAGGAAATTACCCATCTTTTCCGCCTCAAAGGAGCTGGTAGATTCAAACCTCGTGCCTTTGGGATTATAGCACAACTTCTTATGATGAGAAAGAGAGCCAAGAGGCATAAACTGTGCCCACTAACCTGGCATCAGACCATGACCATCTTTACACTAGACAAAATGTACAGATAGTTTTTAAATAATTTGTTGACATAATCAAACAAACAAATGCATTTTTCCAACTTCTTCTATGTCTGCTTCCTCTGGAAAACAACACACATTCATTACATTTCATTAACCTCAGGCTCAGAATACGATAACTCAACCCTCAATTCTCTAAGGGGATATATACTATTATTGCATTTAGTTTTGCAAAGCACTTTGAATGTTGACAATTTGGTAGGCAAGTTGGATCCTCAATATCTTTTATCTTGTAATAAATCAGTGTTTTTCAGAGTATAGATTATATTAGAAAGAAAGAAAAAGCTGAGTTCCTGCTCATCATGCTGTAATCTAGGTTGTCTCTAAAGTTTGAAGGAGTCAGTGGAATTTTACTCATTAGTCTGCAAATGACACAACTGTATATTCTATTCACCAGCTTAAAGTACAAAAGTCAGAGACGAGGTGGGAGCTCACAGGCATAAATTCACCATCTGTGATGAAATGTAATCAGATCCAAGGAGTTTCCACTTTGAAGTCTTCCTGAATCTGTGTGGGTTACAGGTCTGAACATATCACCAGCTCTGACAGGCGGCTTTATTTTTCATTTCAAAGGGGGAGAAAGAAAGGCTAGGAGACCAAGGCAACACATGTACAGTGGAGCTTTGAACATTTCCCCCGAATGCTTGCTGAGGCACTTTACTAAGTTCAGGTCACACACTTAGAAGAGCAAAAGCTACAGGGCTGTGGCCCAGCTGGGACTTTGTCTCTCACAGTTACAACACTGGAAGTTATGCCTTTTTCCAAATTGAGCACCCACTACTTCCTCAGCTGCTGGGCTCTTATGTGCTTGCCCTAGACTGAGTAGAAGGCTCCTTATGTTGGCAATTACCTCAGAAAAATGGCTATTGGGTGAAGGTAGCTCATTGAGGGGAACAGTGCGTGTTTCATGGTGGAATTATGTTTTTTAGAAATGTTGAAACACTGCTGTCCTAAAAATCATTCAAACTCATATTCTGGTAGGGACAATATGAAGCTCATACAGCCAGTGTCTTTAATGTGCTGAAGAAGGCAGGGTATAGAAAGGTGAGCCAATAGTTCGTTCTGTGCTTGTTGTCACTAATTCATGACATAAATCCTACCATGAAAATATAGCAGATGGCAAAGCTTAGCTAGAAGTGTTACCCAATACAAATTCAAACGAGTGCAAGCATGTCATATTCTGCCCATGCTTGCAAGTGAAGTTCTCAGCAAGTCCTGGTATTGGGATCACAAAATCCTCCACCTTCACAGCATAAGTCTTCAGTCAAGGGGATAGATTCTAAGGCACAAGATGTTGTTGTTGTTGTTGTTGTTATGTGCCGTCGAGTTGCTTGCGACTCATAGCAACCCTATGTACAACAGCCCTAAACTCTGCTCTGTCCTGTGCCAATCGCACTGTCTCTGACACACCCATCCCAATTATCCCAGTCACTGAATCAATCCACCTCATAGAGGGTCTTCCCCTCCTGCACTGTCCCTCCACCCTTCCAAGCATGATGTCCTTCTCCAAGGATCAGTCTCTCCTCACAACATGTCCAAAGCATGTTAGACGGAGCCTCAAAATCCTTGCCTCCAAGGAGCCACCCAGTTTAACCCTTTCCAGGACAAATCTGTTTGTTTTCCTAGCAGTCCATGGTATTCTCAATACTCTTCTCCAGCACCACAGCTCAAAGGCATCAATTCTCTTTCTATCCTCCTTGGTCATTGTCCAACTCTCTGATGCATAACAGGTGATTGCGAAGACCATGGCCTGTATCAGACGCACCTTAGTCTCCAGAGAGAGAGGCACAAGATAGAAGTGAGTATTTTACCTTGGAAGAAAGTAATTACATGTAACCTAATATTACGTATATATGCCTTTAACATGTAGAAATTTATTCTCTACATGTTTAAAGGGCTAAGTGTCCAAATTTGGAGAACTAATTTGAGGATAAGGCTTTCCTTCTGTCAGCCCAAAGTTTAGGAAGAGGTTCTTGTGTCCTTCTAACATCTGTGGGCCCAGCATTTCTTGGGGAACTCTTTCTTTGTGTTTAGCATCAATTTCCCCCTAGATCTAGAAGGCTTCCAGAGGAGAGACCCAGGCCCAATGGCTCCTTCTGCTCCTGGTTCTTCTTTCTTGGTGGTCATGGGTCCCTCTCTTTCTACTCCGTTTCCTCTTCTTTAAAGTCTTTTAAGATAAGAGGTGCTGAAGGCCACAATGCAGTTATGTTCTTCTTACATGGATTAATCCAGGCTATGACGGATTGAGTATATGGTATCCCACCATAATCCAGTTACAGAAATTTAAGACTGATGTCATCAGATCACATCCTGAAAGAGGATTACGGCATTAAATAGCTGCCATATTGCTGGGAATCATAACCCAACCAAGATGACACATTTAACAGGGATGGTAGGGAGCACAATTTAATCTGTAACATTTGACAAGGTGATATTCAGATTATCTTCTATCTCAGTCTCTTCTGAGTCAGTACTAGAATCTTCCAAAGGAAGGCTTAAAGAGTAAGACACTTTTGAACCTGCATGGCCAGAACTTCTGTATGAGACTAAGGATGCAAATCAGCCTACCTTGGTTCCTTCCAGTAGTACATTTCTTGTTGTTCTTAGGAGCTGTTGAGTCAAATACTCATAGTGATCGTATGTACAGTGGATCTGAAACTCGTCTTATCTGTGCCATCGTCACACTTCCTGACACACTAGAGCCAATGTGGCAGTTACCTAGTCAATCCACCACGTCAAGGGTCTTTCTCTCCTTTGCTGACCATCCACCCTTCCAAGCATCATGTCCTTCTCCAATGAATACATCTTCCTAGCAACATGCCCAGAGTATGTGAGGTGAAGCCTCATTATCCTTGTCTCCAAAGAGCACTCAGACTGCACCCTCTTCAAGACATATTTATTTACTCTTTAGGCAGTCCATGGGATGTTCAGTACTTTTCTCCAACACCACAACTCAAAGGCATCAATTCTACTTCTGTTATCCTTATTCATTGTCCAGCTCTAGTCTAGTATATATATTGGACTGACTGTTAGAGGGCAGGATTTAGTCTTGATTTCTTTTTAATGTCATTGTAGTTGTTGCTACTATTACTAATTTCCATTGAGTTGTTTTGGATTCATAATGGTCACACGTGTTCAGAGAACTATCCCATTGGAGTTTCAAGGCTGTGAACAATCGGAATTGTGTGTCATATAATTTTTATTCAGGAAATGTCTAATCTCATATATGTACATAGTTCTGTGTTATAACAGTTCATAATTCAGCAGCAAGTAACATGTCCATTTCATGTCTAGTGTACACAAAGCATTTGCACCATCAAATGTAGAAGTTTACTGCAATCTGAAGGCATTTGGTTCTAGGCCACAACTGCTCTGCAAGAGAAGGGTGGGCAAACTTCTTCCATCCAATTAATTTAAAAAAAAACAACACAAAACCCACAAAAGTATAAACCAAATGTTATAGCTCACTATTTAGGCACATTACACTCAAAAATCATTAGTACAGTCACTGCCTTAGAGTCAGTTCTGACTTGGGAAGAACCTCCATTGGGTTGCTGAGACCACAAATTTTAATAGGAAGACTCTACCATGTCTATTCCCAGGGAGCAGCTAGTAGGTTCTACTAGCTGACCTTTAGTTAATAGTTCAATTCTTAACGTTCTGACTATGCCATCGGCATTCTTTCATTAGGATTCTCAAAAGCAACAGAAAACATATACATGTTGTTAAAGGATCAGCTCCACTGAAAGGTTCAAGGCTAATAAAACTGCGAGAAGGCTCTATTACAGATATGGATAAAATGCTAATGCCATGGAGTGAGGACAAACATGAATTCCTCTCTGATCTTGGCACGTTCATGATCATGAAGGTAACAGAATTGTTTGAGATGCTTAAACAAAAAGCAATGCCAGACTGTAATATGGGTTTTGTACAACATCCAAATCACATCAAGTCCTGTTTTACAGATTATATCATGCAGGTTCAGTGATGCAAGACCGCACACAGAAGCATATCACAACACTTCTGGGTGAGCTTAAACTGTGGCTCTTTTTATTTCATGCTCATTCTTTTTCATTATTATTTTAGTGAAGGTTTATGAAGAAGTTTGTTTTCATTGATTCATTCATGCACATTTTCGTCTCACCCCACTCCCTAATTCCCTTTGTAACCCTTGTCATGTTTCAGGCTCTTAATTTTCATAACCATGGTTTCTAATCATCCAATAGTTTTTGGGCATTTAAACATTTGTGTCACCATGAAATCCTTAAAAAAGTTAAATGGTAAAAATATTTAATAAAAAAAGTTTAGAAAATTATTATACATTAGTAAGAAAACAAGAAACTGACAGGTAATTGTACCCCTAAGGGAAAACCCTAGGGATAAGCAACTATATAGATATCATGGCATGAGTACTAGTGGCTCGGTGCAAGGCCCAGAAACCTATACATAGACTGAGAAGCTGTCATTCAAACAGAGCAAGGGAACAGTGAATTATTTAAAACCAAGAAAGTTATGCATCAGGGATGTTCTCTTTTGCCATATCTATTCAATCTGTATGCTGAAGAGTTTATTTGAGAAGCCAGACTTTATGAAGAAAATGTAACATCAGGATCAGAGGAAGATACAACCAAAATCTGCATTAAGCAGATAACACAACTTTGCTCACCCAGAGTGAGAAGGACTTGAAGCACTTGTTGCAGAAGACCAAAGACTACTGCCTTCAATAAGGACTACACATCTCAACATTAAGAAAACAAAAATTCTCACCATCAGGCAAATAGACATCTCATGATAGATGGAAAAAAGTTTGAACTTGTCAAGAACTTTATCTTACTTGGATTCACAATCAATAACTTTGGCACTAGCAGTCAAGACGTTAAAAGACGAGTATATTAGGAAAATTTGCTTCAAAGACCTCTCCAAATAACTAAAGTGCAATAATTTCAGTTTAAAGACTAAGTTATGTCTGGTTCAAGCCATGGTCTTCTCAACTATCTATTTTGCATTTGAAAATTGGGCAATGACTAAGGATGGCAGAAGAGGAATCAATGACCTTGAGTTGTCATGTTGAAGAAGGGTATTATATATAGAGAAAAGTGGCAAATATTTCATGAACTGCTAAGAGAACAAATAGGTCTGTCCTGGAGAAAGTGAAGCCAGGGAGCTCCTTGGAGGCAAGGATGGTAAAATTGGTCTCACATATTTTGGGCATGTTGTCAGGAGGGTCAAGTCATTGGAGAAGGACATCATGCTTGGAAAGGTGGAAGGTCAGTATAAGAGAGGAAGACCCTCAATGAAATAGACTGACACAATAACTGCAACAATCAGCTCAAGTGGGCTGGAAATGGTGAGGATAGCACAGGATAGGGCACAGGATAATGGTTCAGAACCATTGTTCATAGGATCACTATGAGCTGTAATCCACTCAATGGCCAAAAAACCATCTACAACAACATTGGGGGTCCATAATTATAAACCTTTATGTGAGGAGACTGCTCATATTTCTCCCTTTGAAGCTGCTAGTGGATTCCTACCATTGAGTGTTTGATTTGCAGCCAAGCAAATAAGGTACAGTCACCTGTAAAACCACCACTTTTTGGCATTCTGAACATTTTGCTATCTACCTTTGAAGTTTGTGGGGTCTTTTTTCTTCTTTACTTTTTAAAACTAAAAATAAGCACTATTTTATTGTTATTGTTGTCACATGCAGTTGAGACGATTCTGAATCATAATGACCCTATGAATAAAGAAAGAAATATTGCCTGGACCTGCACCATAATAAGAATTGTTGCTGTCATTAGTATGATGCAGATCTGGATAGTTTGAATCCACTGTAGCATCCATTATGTTAATCCAACTTGGACTGTTCTTTCTTTCCTGTCTTTTCAATGATCTTTTGTTTTCTTCATGTATGATGTCCTTGATGTCATCTCACAACTCCTCTAGTCTTCAGCCATTAGCATTCAATGCATCAAATCTATTCTTGAGATAATCTTTAAATTCAGATAAGCTATCCTCCAGGAAAATCTGCTGTCAGGAACCTCTTTGGAGTACTGAGAAGCAAGCAACGATGTCAGTCTAGACACTAAGATGTGCCTGATCCAGACCATGGTTTGCACACCTACTTGCTATGCATTAGAGAGTTGGACATTGATTAAGAATGACAGAAGAATTGACGCCTTGAGTTATGGTGATGAATAAGAGTCTTGAACATACCATGGACTTCCAAGAAAACAAAGAGGTCTGTCTTGGCAAGGGTGATACCACGATTCTCCTTGGAGGCTAGGATTTTGAAGCTCCATTTCACATAATTTGGGGCATGCTGCCAGGAAGAACCAATTCTTGGAGAAGGACATTATGCTTGGAAGGGTGGAGGGACAGCATAGAGAAGAAGACCCTGGATGAGATGAATTGATACAGTATCTGGGGAAATGGGGGTAGATAAGTTAAAGTCAGTGTGACTGGCTCAGGACATAGGAGGCTTTAGAGCTGTTGTAGATTGGGTTGCTGTGAGTCACAGGCAACTCTACAATACATAACAACAAAATACTCCAAGTTACACCTTGGCTCTATTGCACTTGTGTGTGTGTGTTTATTTTCTTTAACTTTGTTTAAACTTATATAGGAGCAATTGAAAGTGTATTCTACAGTTTTTCCCTTGCCTTCTTCTGACTGATGGCATTCAATTCCACCTTCTCTTTCCACAAATATCATTTATGTGATTCCTAGATATCTTACTGGTAAGATCTGTGTTCACAATCTTTTTATGTAATAGAAAAAATATTTATAATGGATTTATCAATTGTTCAAAAGTCTATTATGTAATCTTCAGTGTAATTTCTATTACCAATTTCTAACTACTGATTATTCTTATTTGTTTCAAATGTTCATATTCCAATCTCTAATAATTTTCAATTCATCTTAGTTCCATGTGATCGATTTCAGAACAAATTTTCCAGATCAATTTCAGAAGTTAATAAAAATCTTTACTTTTGGTGAGCTCTGGTGGCCTAGTGGCAAGCAGCAGCACTGCAATCCCAGAGGTACACGGTTCAAATCCACTAGATGCTCTGCTGAAGAAGAAGAAACAATCACCTCCTGTACCAGTCAGATCCGATTTGATGGTACACATAATAATAATAATAATAATAATAATAATAATAAATTTAAAAAATCTTTACTTTTAAAAATCTTTGGCATTAGTGGTTAGCAAAAAAATTTTTATAATAAATGTATTAACTGACCTTCCTTTCAGGTATAAGAATATTATTCTGTCACTGACAGTATTGTGATTCTGAATAAGTCTTGACTCTTTTTGGCAATAGATGTGACACAATTCCTCTCCAAGCTGTCATTCCTGGCATTAGAGACACATTTTCTGATTCAAAATGGCCAAGATCAGTCATTTCCACTCAGTGATACCTAGGAACTCTATCTTCAAAGGTTCCATTTCTTTTTTTATGTTTTTCCAGAAGCCAAGAGAAAAATTCTATTCAGGATAGTATTTCAACCCATGCTTCACAGATAGTACACAAGGAAAGAAAAATTTATATTGAGCATTGTTGTTGCTGTTGTTATGCAGGACTAAACCCTTCTAATAACATCTTCACAGTATTAAGTCTGACCATCTTTTTTCTAAGGAGTATTCTGGCTTCACTTATGAGACCGATTTGGTTTTTCTTTGACACTCTGTGGTATACTCAATATTCTCTGCCATCTTGACAACTCAAAGGCATTGATTCTTCTTCAGTCTTTGTTCCTTCCTCCCTTCCTCCCTTCCTCCCTTCCTCCCTCCCTTCTCTTCTCTTCTCTTCTCTCCTAATATAACTATATTTCTTTTATTTTAATGAAAGTTTACAGAGATTTGGGATTTCATCCATTCATTGTTGCACACTTTATTCCCTGCCCACCCCTCCCCCTAGCTCACTTTTCTCTCTACAAAGTAAAAACAAAAAACAAAACAAACAAAGAAAAAACACAAAAAAAACACTACATTTTTTCAGTCCTCACTGCCCTCCAGTCCACTCCACTATGCAGCTTTCATTCTGGACTCTTGTCATGACAATAATACCTAATCATATATTCCTCCTAAACAGTTCTCTCCCTCATCTATCTCAATGCAGTATACATTATTTATCTCCTCTTAGTTTCCACCCAACTCCAATGTCAGACCCACTTTACAACAGTGGAACTATGCAGTTTTTGTCTTTTTCTGATTAAGATATTTCACTCAGCATAATGTCCTCTAGCTTCACAAATTTTGCATAAAATTTTATGAGCTTCTCCTGCCACTACCATCTTGGCTCCAATAATTCTCCCCAGAACTAATTCACTTTGGGGCAGTGGGGATGTGTGCCCCGCAGCCTGCAGATTTGGGTTTCCTTGGACAGGCCAGAGAAGATGATCACTGATACAATGGATTGTTGAAATTCACTGTGAGTTGTCTACATGATGACACTTAACAGTGGCAGCATGTCCAAGAGGACCGACATTCTAAATGCACCACATATTTTGATCTGTTGAATGCTCCTGCCAACAGCTGTTTAGACCTGGTGGGAGCCTGTTCACAATTCTCAGGTTCCCTTTGCCATTTATAAGGGGGGATGGCAGCGACACCTACTTCAAATTATAGTACGACCACTTATGGGGGGGGTAAAAGTGGAGGTGTTGGAATTGGAGATGCTGTTCCTGGTCACATAGTCCTCAGTCAGGCGAGGGGAAAAGATTGGGGTGCGGCCAATTAGAGGGGGAGTGTACCAGCCAGTGCATGGGGGGTGTTGCCCTGCTTGGGATGGGCTGTCTTCAGCCCCCAGCCTGGGGTGAGCTGTCTTTGGCCCTCGGCTCGGGGCGAGCCGTCATGGCCCTCAGAGTGAGCTCCTCAGTCCCCAGACTGTGCCATCTGACCCTTGGGTGGGGGAAAAATGCCTAGGGTATCCAGAGAATTTTATCTAGGCTACTTTCTGCCACCCTCTACCCCAGTAAACCTGAAAGCAACACCCCCAAAACCCCTCTATTTGTAACTCACAAGTTGTTCTCTCTAGGTTTGCTCCCTTTTCTATAGGTAGCCTTAACACTGAGTTTTACTTCAGACCTGACCCTGAACCCAGTGCCAGTGACAAAAAGGAAATACAACTGCCAGCTAAGGAAGCAAAGGAGGATGGAGCCTCTGGGTTCAACCAACCATCCCCACTGGACCCACCTTAGAAAACACTTTGCAGTTGAGAGGGGAGCAAATTACAGGAAAATATCTTCTAACAGAACAAGAAGGCAAGCAGCCTTAACCCAAGATCACCAGTAAGGTGATAAAGTGTCCTCCCTTTCCCCCTTCACATCAATGCCCCTGTTCAGCATGAAGAAGCCAAAGAGTCTGCATCCAGTTCCCAAATCAGTAAGACCCATTGGAAAATGCTTATCATTCCCCTGTAACACCTAGTCCCCACTGGATCCTTTTCATTTTCTTCACCTGCTCCCCCCACCAACCAATTTCTGCAGCTCTGCAACTGCATCCCTGCCCATCCTCACCCTTCTGTCCCCAACCCTCGCCTCCTTGTACCCCCAATATGTTTTTCCCAATAAAATATAAATAAATAAATAAGTTTATTTAAAAAAGGGAAAAAATTTTGCTGTTCTTACTGGGGTGAGATAATATCTCATATTTGTTTTGATTTGTATCTCTTTTAGAGCTAGGGATTTGAACATATCTTCATGTGTTTGTTTGCTATCTGAATGTCTTCTTTGGTGAAGTTTCTGTTCATGTTCTGTGCCCATTTTGCAATCGGGTTGTTTACCTTTATCTTGTTATGGTGTTTAATTATTCTGTAAATTCTAGATATAAGTTCCTTATCAGACATGTCATTATCAAATATTTTATCACAGTCTGTGGCTTCCTTCTTTACCCTGTTGGAGAAGATTTTGGATGTGCATAGGGATTTAATTCTAAGAAGGTCCCATTCATCTATTCTATCCTCTCCTGGTTGTAGATTTTTCAGTATGCCTAAAGACTGTCTATGTTGTGGATTAGGGCTTCCAGAATTCTTCCAAGCTTTTCTTTAATGATGTTTTTAGTCCTTGATTTTAGTCCTAGGTCCATGATCCACTTTGAGTTAGTTTTTGTATATGGAGTGAGGTGCGGATCTTGCTTGAGTTTTCTACAGATAATTTTCCATTTTTGCTAACACCATTTGTTAAAAAGGCTGCCTTTTTACCACTTAACTGATTTCATCTCCTTGTCAAAAATCAGTTGACCATAGGTAGATGGGCTGATTTCTGGGTTCTCAATTCTATTCCTTTGAACTATGTGTCTGTCATTGTACCAGTACCATGCTGTCTTGACCACCATGGCAGTAGTAGAATTTAAAATCAGGGAGTGAGATGCCTCCTACCTTTTTTCTCTTTTTAAGTAATGTTTTGCTTATTTGGGGCCTTTTTCCATTCAAAATGAAATTGGAGATTGCCTTTTCCATCTCGTTTAAGAGTGGAATTGATATTTGTATTGGGGTTGCACTGAATGTGTAAATTGCCTTTGGTAGTATTGTAATTTTCACAATATTGAGTCTTCCTATCCATGAGAAAGGGATATTCTTCCACTTCTCCAGGTCGCTTTTTGTTTCCTGTAGTAATGTTTTGTAATTTTCTTTGAATATATCCTTTGTGCTGCTGGTTAGATTTATTCCCAAGTATTTAATCTTGTGATTAGCTACTGTGAAAGGTATTCTTTTTCTTAGCTCCAGTTCTGTATTCTGACACTGTAGAGAAATACAATTGATTTTCGTATGTCGACCTTGTATCCTGCCACTTTGCTGAATTGGTCAACTATATCCAGTAGTTCTCTTGCAGAGTCCTTAGTATACTATCATATCATCGGCATATAATTTTACCTCCTCTTTGCCAATTTGGATACTTCTTATTTCTTTCTCTTGTCTTACTGCTATTGCAAAAACTTCTAATACAATATTGAATAGAAGTAATAGGGGGCATCCTTGGCTAGTTCCTGTTCTCAAAGTGAATACTTTTAATCTCTCTCCATTGAGAACAATGTCAGCCCTCGGGTTTGCATATATACTTTTTACTATGTTGAAGAAATTCCCCTCTAATCCTATTCTGTTGAGTGTTCTAATCAAGATAGGGTGTTGGATTTTGTCAAAGGTGTTTTCAGCATCAATTGATAGAATCATGTGGTCCTTGTTATTTTCTTTGTTAGTGTGATGAATTACAGTGATTGTTTTTCTTATGTTGAAGCATTCTTGCATATCTGTTATGAATTCCACTTGGTCATCTTGGATTAGTTTTTGATGTATCATTGGGATTCCATTGGCCAGGATTTTATTCATGATTTTTGCATCAGTGTTCATAAGATGTATTTGCCTATACTTTTCTATTTTGGTGGTGTCTTTATCTGGTTTTGGTATCAAGGGGCTTCATATATATTTTCTTCATAGAACGAGTCTAGGAGAATTCTAACATTATCTATTTTCTGAAAGAGTTTATGTAGATTTGGTGATCAGTCTCATTCATTATCCAACTTTCATAGTCTATGAAGTAGTTGAGAATATCAAGGCTTGAGTCAGGCGCAGCTTAGTCTTTAAGTAACATCTTTATCTTTAGGGCTTGAAAAAAATCTTTCACAGAAGATTTGCTCCAAAAAACAGGTCTTTTAATTTCTTGACTGTTTTCTTCCTTGGGTGTTAATTGTGGATCTAAGTAAAATTAAATCCTTTATGATTTAAATCTTTTCTGGATTTATCATGACTTTGCTTTATGGGTCCAGTTGTGAAAGTTTTGTTTTCTTTATAGTTAGGTCTAATCTATACTGAAAAGGCCATCTTCAATCTTCTTTAGTAAGTACATTGTCTTTTTTTTTTTTTTTTACTTTCAACAAGCAAGATATTTGTCCTTATAACGTCAGTTTCTTTAATGACTCTTCCTCTGATCCTCATTTGATTTGTTGGTTTTATTGTTATTATTACTCATAGAACAACAGATCTGAATCCTGCCCTATCTTGTGCCATCCTCATCATCTCTAATACACTAGAGCCCATTGCTGCAGTCAACATGTCAATCCATCTCAATAGGAATCATCCTCTCATTCCTGACCCTTTACCCATCCAAGAATTATATATTTTTCCAAGTCATAGTTTCTTCTAGCTTTGCCATCATTGCTTCTAAGAAGCACTCCAGCTGCACTAAGTAGTACTTTTTTTAAATTGTGGTTTATCAAAAGAATGAGTTTTCAAACATTCACTGATACACAGTGTTTTACTATTTCGGGTTTTACACTCTACAACTATTTCATAACCTCACTTTCCCTTTTACAACATTGCATTGTGCCTGTTCTCAATGTATTCCCAATATATACAAAGCTAATGTCTGTCCCACTGTATGTTTGTCCCATAATTTTCACAAAATTGTCCTTGACCATTTGGTTCAGGTCAATTTTGTTATTGTTGTTATTATGAACAAAGCTAAATCAAACATTCTGTATTTACTCCTGTGCATGCAACTCTAATCCCTTCAGTTTGGTGGCATGCAACTACGATTCCGTAGATCTAGTCTCCATAGAGACTTGTGCTGGTAACATAATGGTGGCACCTCTCTGATATTTGGATCCACCAATGCTAGACAACCTGGTCATGTACGAGTTACAGCCACCAAACACCTGCTGAAGGGTCAGTTATTAGTTCCAACTGAACAGGATTAAATTGATATATTCATAAAATATAATGTTGGGAACAAAGATTTTTTTCTATTTTTCAAGATGTATATTACATATTTAATTGTGAAATAACTTTGAAGAATATATTTAGGATTGCTGAATTGAATTCTTCACTTTATTAATACTGAAGATGACTCTGCCTTCTAGCTTCAGGTGGTAGCTCTTTGTTGCCCTTGCAATGGCTAACCAGAAATGTTTAATTAATGTTTGATGCCATCTCTCAGGGAAGTTCTTTATCAGGCAACTGACCTTCACAAATGCTCTTCACCATTTGGTAAAATGGCAAAGTGGTATTGAAGCTGGATTTGTGTGTCAACAATGTAATTTTCAGTTTCTGCTTTTCTTCCTATTGCTCCATGGTCTTGGGAAACTCAACAAAGTTTCAGAAACTCATTTAGGGCTACAATTTGTGCTGTGAATACCTGGTTACTACAACCATCCTCAACTCTGTCATTAATTTACAGTTTATGGATTTTGGCTAATTTTATGATTCATTACCCAAAAAAATGGAAAAGAAATTTACTTTGGCTGAAATTGTTGAGTGTCAATGAGTGAAATGGGATTAAGAATCAAGGGTAGTCACAGAAAGCACTTTTAACGTTAAGTAGCCCTAATCACCTAGGCCATTTGTCATTAGAGAAAGCAGAAATCAGTCCTGTTTTTTAGTTTTCTATTATAAGTCTTTGGACTTGAGCTTTCTTCTGACTGCTTCACCAGTATTCACAGAGGGATTGAAGCAGTCAAAAGTAATGTAAAGAACAGAAAGTTTGAACTCTCCTCAAGGTAAGAAAATGTAGTCAGACTAGTATGGTCATTGTTTCGGCTCTATCATCAAACCAAGACAGCAAGGGTGTTAAGGTTCTTCTGCAGAGGGTCAAGGACTGCAACCTCCAATATGAATTGAGACTCAATGTCAAGAAGACAAAGATTCTCACCACTGGATCAATTGGCAGCATCAGGATAGATGCTGAAGAGATTGAGATTGTTCACAGCTTTAGTTTGCTTGCCTCCACAGTCAATACTCTTGGCACCAGTAGCCAGGAAATTAAAAGGTGCATTGCCATGGGAAAGTCTGCTCTTAGGGACCTCTCCAAAGTACTGAAGAGCAATGGTGTCTCTCTGAAAACTAAGGTGTGTCTGATACAGGCCATGGTCTTTGCAATCAATGACCGAGGAGGATAGAAGAATTGATGCCTTTGAGTTGTGGTCCTGGAGAAGAGTATTGAGGGTACCATGGACTGCTAGGAAAACAGATTCATCCTGGAAAGGGTTAAACTGGGTGGCTTCTTGGAGGCAGGGATTCTGAGGCCCTGTCTAACATACTTTGGACATGTTGTGAGGAAAGACCGGTCCTTGGAGAAAGACATCATGCTTGGGAGGGTGGAGGGACAGTGCAGGAGGGGAAGGCCCTCTGTGAGGTGGATTGATTCAGTGACTGGGATAATTGGGATGGGAGTGTCAGAGACGGTGCGATTGGCACAGGACATAGTAGAGTTTAGGGTTGTTGTACATAGGGTCGCTATGAGTCGCAAGTGACTCGACGGCACATAACAGCAACAATAACATAATGAGCATGAGCTAGAAGATATTTTGGGATATCTATTCCTTCAACTTCACTTGAAACTTGTGTATCCTGATTGTGTATCCTTGTGTATGCGTGTGTATCCTGATAATCTCCATTAAAAATGAAGATAAGCTGAAAGGAGAATACTTAAGCTTTGTGAGTAATCATAAATCCCTCTGAGGAAATGTAACACCCAACAGTTGAGTTCTGTTTTAATTTTTAAACATTTGGACTGGTAAAGAAAAAAGAAAGCACATTGCTTGAATACAAGTTATTAGCCAGCTCCAAAGAATTTCAATCTATTCTTGAATACCTATTTTTTCTTTTTTGGGTGTTTTTTTAATTAGTGTCTTTTTTAAATTTTGCACTGGTTTGCATGCAAAGTGTGTATACGTGTGTTTCACAGTATTCTTCATTCACATTGTGCTTTATACAATAATTCTCATTCATTATGTGTAAAATCAATCACTATTAAACTATGACCATCATTACCCTGTCTTTCCAAATCCCTGCTTGATCTTTCCCCTCTTGACCCCACCTACCAAATTATGTGACTGTATGGTTTTTCCACTGTCCACCCTCACTTCTATGGTTCTACTCCTTTCCCCTTTGGATCTCCATACTTATTTTCCTAGCTATCTTTCTGTTTTTACAATAATAGTCCTATGCAGTATTTATCCTTATGAGATTGAGTTTTTTTATTCAACATAATATCCTCCAGTCTCTCCCAGGTTATTTTGTAATTTTCTAAATCCTTGCTCCTGAGTGCTGAGAGGAGTATTTTATCATGTGAATGTACCACAATTTTTAATCTATTCAATTATGCTTGGGCATTTGGAATACTTTCATATTCTTATAATTGTGAATAACGCTACTATGAACATTAGTGTTAAGATCTTACATGTTTATCTCTTAATCTAAATTCAAGGGGGAAATTATCACACGAATCTTGATAGTTCATAATTCAAAATCATGAACTTTTATCTACTTTAAACAGAGAAATTCACCTTGTGTAATTGTGAGAGCATCTCTTTAACAATTTTATTTGCAGGTTTCCATGGGTAGTTGGTTCACAGGCTGCCTTCTTCCCAATAAAGGAGAACTTCATTAACTAGCATCTTTGAATCTTTGTGTTGCTAGTATGCTTCAAGGCCCAGCATTCTCACCCATTCATTCACTCATACATATCATTTCCCAATAAGGGCCAATTCTATGCCAGAAGCTGCATTAGGTATCTTTATCTCTAGTCAAGATATATTGACAGATTAAAGGTAAGAGAATCAGATGCAGGCCAAAGAGGTAAATGGAGGACTTGCAATAATCTTCACCGGTGAGTCTTCTGGATTCCTTATCCTGTGTGAGACATTCTTCTCACCAGACTGGAGCTCTTGGGGTCTATCACTTAGGTGGCATCTGTGTTAGCTGCAGTCCTGGCAGTTCTGCTGGGTACTCCCTAGTCTGACCCTTTGTAGAGGGTGGAATACGACCTTTCCCTCAGCTTCAAGCCTCTTCAGTTTAGAAGGGCAGAGATGATATCCCCTCCCAGGTCTTACACTAGGTATTCCATGTGGAAGTATCTCTTAGCACATTAGGCATGACTTATAGTCAAGAATCTCAAGCAGCCCTGTTCACGTCTCAAGTTTTAGAAACAGGAACAAGATACAGGCAGCGGCTTGTCTTCCCCACGCCCCTTTTAGAGTCATACAAGAAATTAAAAGGGCATCTTCCTCCTCACTAAATGAGGTAGAGAACTGGCCTGTGACAGTCAAAAGGCTGGTCAGGAAAACCACTGGTGAAGTATGTAAATAAATGTTGAAATTATAAATTAAAAATAATATTTAAGGTAAGGAGAGTCTCTGGGTGATACAAATGGTTAGATGCCTGGATATTAACTGAAATGTTGATGGTTCAAACACATCTGAAAACACCTTGGCAGAAATACCTAACAATCTGCATCCACAGGGCAATGGTCATGAATCCTATGCTAACTTTGGAAGACATGGATTTGCCATCTTCTTTTATCTACTTGATAAAAACAGTTTTGGACTTTTTTGGTTTCTTTTGTTCTAGTTAAAGTGAGACCAAAATTACTCAATTAAAACAAAAAAAATGCAAAGTTCATTCTATCCATGACATTTTTTTTGTATCTTGAAAAAAGGATGAAACTTTGTTTCTGAAGAAATTGAGTAAACAGTGTGTAGATATGAGTAGAATTATTTAGTCATCTGTTAAAAAATATTGTAATTTACAGTTTATAATATATTCTTAGTTAAAGAAACTGAAGAAAGTCAAGTACCTCATGTGACATTTTAGTCAAACTATAGTTTTGACAAAAATTCTCACCACTGGACCAATCGGTAGCATCAGGATGGATGGTGAAGAGATTGAGATTGTTCACAGCTTCAGTTTGCTCAGCTCCACGGTCAACACTCTTGACACCAGTAGCCAGGAAATAAAAAAACGTACTGCGGTGGGAAAGTCTGTGGTTAGGGACCTTTCTAAAGTACTCAAGAGCAACGGTGTCTCTCTGGAGACTAAGGTGCGCCTGATACAGGCCATGGTTTTTGCAATCACTTGTTATGCATCAGAGAGTTGGACAATGACTAGGGAGGATAGAAGGAGAATTGACACCTTTGAGCTGTGGTGCTGGAGAAGAGTACTGAATGTACCATGGACTGCCAAGAAAACAAACAGATTCATCCTAGAGAGGGTTAAACCAGGCTGCTCCTTGGAGGCAAGGATTCAGGGGCTTCGCCTGACATACTTTGGACATGTAGTAAGGAGAGACAAGTCTTTGGAGAGGGACATCATGCTGGGCAGAGTGGAGGCACAGCGCAGGAGGGGAAGACCCTCTATGAGGTGGATTGATTCAGTGACTGGAGAAACTGGGATGGGTGTGTCAGGAATAAGTAGATTGGCACAGTACAGAGTAAGTTTTAGGACTATGGGACATAGGGTTGCTATGAGTCGCAAATGACTCGACGGCACATAACAACAACAACAACATAGTTTTGACAAATCTCCCACCCGTCAAAAATAGCATGTTGTTGTTAGGTGCAGGTGAATCGAGTACAACTCATAGCAGCTCTATGCAATGCTATGTACTTGCCCCATCATGTGCCATCCTCCTTATCTCTGACACACTGAGCCCATTGCTGCAGTCACTGTGTCATTCTATCTAGTTGAGGATATTCTTCTCTTTCACTGACCCTCTACCTTTCCAAGTATGGTGTCCTTTTCCAGAAATAGCTTCTAATAGCATCATGCCCAAAATATGTGAGATACAGCTATGTCAGCATTGCCTCCAATGCACACTCCGGCTGTACTGTCTATAAGACATCACATTATTCAAGTCATATTGTTATTGTTGTTGTTGTTGCTGTTGTTGTTATTGCTGTTGTTGTTATGTGCTATCAAGTTACCTGAAACCCTATGTACAGCAGCTCCGAAGCCTGCCCTGTCCTGTCCCAGTCTCACTGATTCTGAAACACCAACCTCCATTCACACATTTGTTGCATCAATCCATTTCATCTGGGGTCTTCTTTTCCTGCACTGCCCCACCACCCCTCAAACCATGATGTCCTTCTCTAATGACTGATCCCTCCTGGCCACATGCCCAAAGTATGTGATAAAGAGTTTCAAAATCCTATCCTCCAAGGAGAAACATGGTTTCACACTCTACAAGAGTCCATGGTTTTTTCAAGACTCTTCTCCAGCACCACAATTTAAAGGTGTTGATTCTTCTTCTGTCATCCTTAGGCATTATCCAGTTCTCTGATGCATAGCAAGTAATTGTGAAGACTATGGCCTGGATCAGGAATACCTTAGTCTCTAGACTGACATCATTACTTTTCAACACTCTGGAGAGGTCTCTGACAGCAGACTTTCCCAATGCAATTAGACTTTTGATGTCCTGACTGCTGGTGCCAAGAGCATTGATTGTAGATTCAAACAAGCTATAATTATTAACAACTTCATCTCTTCTCCGTCTATTATAGTGTTGCCAGTTGGTCTAATGGTGAGAACCTTTGTCTTCTTGATGTTGAGCTTCAATCCATATTGAAGACTACAGTTCTTGACCTTTTGCAGCAAGTGCTTCAGATCCTCCTCAGCTTCACCAAGCAAGGTCGTGTCATCTGCATAAAGCAGGTATTAGCCTCCTATCCTAATGCCACATTCCTCTACATAAAGCCCAGTTTCCAAAAGATCTGTTCTTCATATAGATTGAAAAGGTACGGAAACAGGATGCTTCCCTGAAGCACTGCTTTCCTGATTTTAAACCATGCTGTGTTTCCTTGCTCTGTTCTGAGGACTGCCTCTTGGTTCAAGTATAGGTTTCACATAAGCACAATCAAGTGTTCAGGGATTCCCATTTTCTTCAAGGTTAGGCACAATTTGTTGTGACCCACGCAGTCAAATGCCTCTGCATAATCAATGAAACACAGATAAACATTCCTCTGATACTCTTTGCTCTCTGCCAAGATCAATATGATATTGGCAAAAATGTATCTAGGCCATGGCCTCTTCTAAACCCAGCTTGTATTTCTGGTAGTTCTCTGCCAATGTACTGTTCCAGTCATTTCTGAATAATCTTCAGCAGGATTTTGCTAGCATGGGATGTTACTGATAATGTTCAAGAATTTCCCCACTCTGTCCAGTCACCTCTTTTAGGAATGAGAATATATATGGATCTCTTCCTTTCAGTTGGCCAGGTAATTGTCCTCCAGATTTATTGGCACAACCTGGTGAGCACATCTAGGGCAACATTTGTTTGTTGAAACACATCAATTGGTATTTCGTCAATTCCTGGAGTTTCCCCAGCCCCAAGTCCTTCAGAACAGCCTCAACTTCCTCTTTCACCACCATTGCCTCTTGATCATATATTCTTTCTTGAAATTCTTGTGTCAGCCAATTCTTTTTGGTACAGTTACTGTTTACTCCTTCCATCTTCTTTTAATGCTTTCTAAATCATTCAGTATTTTTCCCATAGCATCCTTAAGTATTGCAACTCAAGGCTTGAATTTGTCCTTTAGTTCCTTTATCTTAAGAAATGCTGAGTGAGTTTGGTCCTTTTCATTTTATGATTCCAGCTCCTTGCCCATATCATTATAATACTTTGCATTATCTTCCTAAACTGCCCTTTGAAATCTTCTGCTTGGCTCCTTAACTTCTTGATTTCTTCCCTTTGCTTTGGCTTCTCTGTACTCTATTGCAATATTTAGAGTCTCTTTTGACATCCATTTTGGACTTGTTCTTCCTCAGTCTTTGTAATTATCTTTTGCATTCTTCATGGAGAATATTCTTGTTATCTTCCCACAACTCATCTGGTCTTTTTTCAAGACATCAAACCTGTTCCTGAAATTCAGGAGGAATAGACTCCAGTTAAAATTCTGATTCTTGTGGATCTGATTTTATGTTCTTTAGCTTTAATTTAAACATATTTAGGTAGTATTTTCTAAATATCAGTCACTATAATGAGATAGTAATTATATTACTTAATACTCAATTCACTACTATTCACTTTTTTACAAGTAAGGAAACTGAGATATGGGAGACGAAACTAAACATCTACAGATAATAAAACAGGGAATCAAATCTAACTCTGTCTTATTACATAATGCAAACTCTTAGCACTTTAAATAGCATATTACAGCAAATTATTGGAATAATAGATATGAGCATGGTGCTGATATTAAGTATGGCACAAATTAGTACAAGGCTTCAATCTGTTGTTCATTAACTGTGATTCTCAGTAAACTTGGCAGAGCCTAATAACGACTGCCTTTTACATAAAGTGTCAGGTATGATCCTTTAATATCTGTATTCCACTTCTGATATATTAGAATATGTTGCATTTACCACAAAAAATATTTTAGTTATAGTTTGCATTAGATTATGATTAATTAAACTGATCATAATCAACTATTATTTTATAATCTATAACACAAGCATGCATTTTCCCATCATATTGTAGTTTATAAAGCACCTTTATAAAATTTGTATTATTGGTTTTGTGTATTTTGACCACCCCTTTTCCTACTCCACCAGCATCCCTTTCTACTTCCACCTACACCATTCAACACCTCTCTCCCCTTAACCAGCCCTTGATATGATGGCTTAAGTATCAAGTCGTCATTTTTCTGTGATTCCAAGAACCTCATGCTGCTGCCAGTCTCTTATAACACAGCTAGTATCTCTTCAATTTAAGAGTTTCTAAATACTACTATCAGGTACAAGTATCAAGGACAGCTTCCTATGTCAGACAGTTATGGGGAAAAGTCCTTTGACTTGAACTTCTACTCCAAGATTGACTGCTTGTGGGTTAATACCTCTTCTCTTCCATTTGCAGCAAGGTGCTGATGCAAGAGAATAATTTCCCAGGAAAGAATGATGTGTCTTCTAGGACAGGTCCAATTGGCAGCATCATTATAGATGGTGAAGAGATTGAGATAGTTACTTTGCTTGGCTCCACAGTCAACACTGTTGGTACCAGCAACCAGGAAATCAAGAGACAAATTGTACTGGGAAAGTCAGCTGTCAGGGACCTCTCCAGAGTACTGAAGAGCAACTATGTCAGGCTAAAGACTAAGATGCACCTGATCTGGGCCATAGTCCTGGCAATTACTTGTTATGCATCAGAAAGATGGACAGTGATTAGGGATGATATTAGGAGAATTGATACCTTTGAGCTGTGGTGCTGGAGAAGAGTGTTGAATATACCATGGACTGACTGCTAGGAGAGCAAACAGGTTTTTCCTGAAGAGGGAGAGAAGAGACCAGGCTGCTCCTTGGAGGCAAGGGTTATGAAGCTTCATCTGACATACTTTGGGCATGTTGTAAGGAGGGACCATTACTTGAAGAGGTACATCATGTTTGGGAGAGTGGAAGGACAGTGCAAGGGAGGAAGACCCTCAATGAGATGGATTGATCCAGGATTGGAGTAATGGGAGTAGGTGTGTCAGAGACAGTGAGGTTGGCAAAGGCTAGAGCAGGGTTTAGAGCTCTTGTACACTATGAGTTGGAAGTGACTTGAGGGCACATAACAACAATGACATTATTGATTTTAACAACTCTATAAAGTGGACTTTCTCTGCTTGTTTTACAACAATAAACTTTCTTTTCCACCAACTTTCTTCCTGTTTGTTTTACAAATAGGAAACTAAAGTTAAAAGAGTTTAAATGATACCTACAAAAGAACAATGAACCTGCTAATATTGTTGTTGTTGTTGTTGTTATGTGCAGTAAAGTTGCCTGCAGCTCATAGTAACCGTGTGTACAACAGCCCTAAATCCTTGTCTATCCAGTACCAATCTTACTGTCTCTGACACACTTACCCCCATTACCCCCGTCACTGAATTAATCCATCTTTTTGGTGGTTTTCCTCTCCTGCACTATCCCTCTACTGTAGGAAGCCATCCTGAGTACATGCAGCTGCCACCACTGTCCATCTCTGGGACTATGCTTACCTCTTAAATCAGCACCTGTAAATCAACACCTTGGGGCATGCCCCTCCCTCTCTTTTGTAAACTGATAACCTAGGGCTGGGTTCCCTGGAAGCCTGGCCTACTCCACTGCCTATTTATAGCAGAATTCATCAAATAAATTTGGGCTTGATCAGAAATCTTTGTCTTGCCCCAATCTATCGTGTCCCTGCTCCTCTTTTAATCCACACAGGTTCCACTCTAGAACACGTATGAACCCGCAGGTTGGTTTCACCCGGCGGTTACACTCTACCTTCCCAAGCATGATGTCCCTCTCCAAAGACTGGTCCCTCCTTGCAACATGCTCAGTGTATGTCAGACAAAGTTTCAGAATCCTTGCCTCCAAGGAACAGCCTGGTCTCACTCTCTCCAGGCAAAAACTTGTTTGTTCTCCTAGCAGTCCATGGTATGTTCAGTACTCTTCTCCAGCACCACAGCTCAAAGGCATCAGTTCTCCTTCTATCATCTCTAGTCATTGTCCAGCTTTCCGATGTATGGCAACTAATTATGAAGACTCTGGCCTGGACCAGGTGCACGTTAGTCTCCACGCTGACAGCATTACTCTTCAGTACTTTGGAGAGGTCTCTGACAGCAGACTTTCCCAATACAATATTAAGCCAAACTTATGATTGCTCAATCCTAAGCATGAGGTCTCCTTAAATTTTGTGCCCTGGATACACAGCTACAGGCCAATTTCTGTTTTCTTAGTTATGGCTAGTTATATGTATTTTCATCATATGATTAGATACAGCTTTTCTGTATTTTTTATCCATTGAAAGCATGAATGTAGTATGTCAATAAAGTCAAGGATACTCATATACAAATACAACTAGAAAACCCCAAAACACTTGACACAGTGAACCATCTTCTTGGTCCCTGGAGTAGATGGCTCTTGGAAACAAATACTGACTCATTCCTGTTCGTACCTGCCTTGACCCTGGGCCTGACACATAGTTTATGCTCATTTGTTTTAAATGCTGAATGAATTAATAGATGAATGAATCAATCCATTGAATCAAACCAACAGGCATTTCTGAGTTTAGAAATATTAAATATCTTCTCCTAGTACTGCCTCTTTGATTTGTCTTTAGCATTTGGACAAGAAGGAAATGCCCTGGTAAGCACCTAACAGGTAGCCCATGCCTAAGAGGCTATGCGGGGAGAGCTTCCACTGTAAGCTAGTTGCTTCTCCCTGTCCCTTGATGACTCCCAGATGTCTCTCTCCCATCCTCATAGAGGTGACTGGGGAGAAAAATCTTACAGTTAGAGGAGACCATTCACACACACACACACACACACACACACACACACACACACACTTGAATCTCTGTTCCAGGTTATTCAATGGGAGAACTAGGCTCCTTTCAACTGTACCACAGAAGCTCCCACCCATTTGGAGATTGGTAAGATCCAATTTTATAGAAAGAAGGGTTTCTTTCTCTCTATTTTAGGGAGGAAGAGAAGCAAGAATGATCCCAGTTTTGCACATAAATTGAAAATGGAGTTTGGCCAATATACTATGTTTTATCCTGCTGTGCTCTGCCAGCCAGTGTAGGAGAGAAACAAGAAGCCTATATTCCTAGAACGTGTTCCTAAGAACAAGGCCATGCCAAAAACTTAGATAATTTAGCATCTCGGTAATGATGTACCTGAGCCACATCTTTGAATAAAAAGAGCTGTAGTTAAATAAAACAAGCAGAACAGATAGAATGATAAAGGATAATTTCTGTTCTGTTTAGTTTAAAAAAAAACTGAAACAAACTAAACCCCTTACTAAATCTGTTTTTCCACTTTATGTGTATGGTAATTAAGATCCAATTCAACCTACCTATTAACATATATTCTGTAAATCACTGAACTAATCAGGAAAACTTTTTCAAGTTCAGGCACATCAGTGACGTTCTTGTTCTTTCCCTCTCACTGTAGACTGTCCACATTTGTGAGGGTTGTCCAGGGATTTACCTGAGAAATTGTGTCAGTGAGGGATCATTTATCAGGACACACACTGGCACTGGAAAGGTGGTGATGCTGCTTGACTGCCCTGGGTGTGAAAAGGAAGTCCACCAAGGCTGTGGAGGGAAGTAGAATGTATACAGGAAGGCCTTTGGACAAAATTCCAAAAGCTAAATCTCTTCTTTGGTTTTGCAATCTTCGGTAGCATTGAGATCTTTCAGCATGCTGCTTTTCATGATAATGTACTTCACAGAGGTGAAGAAAGTGGCCTGTGATGCAATAATTCTGCCTGTGCCCAGAGATCTTGTAAACAAGGAGAGATTGTAAGTGCAGAGTGACTCTGCTTTCAGGGGCTTCCAGGGCAGGGAGGTGCTGAGGAAGATGTTGACAAAGAGCACAGGGAGGCAGTCTGAGGAGGGCCCATTTCCTTCCTGGCCCAGGCTGTGCTGTCAACAATTGTGGGCACCCTGATCCCCTCTTACAAAACAAGCCCAGCCACAGACATTAAAGGGTCTCCAGATTCTAACTGGGTGACTTGATTATAGTTAGTTCTAAGAGTACCTGTCTGAGGAGTCAATCCAGTCACTGATGAGGCAGATACAACTGCTGTTGCTACTGGGAAGATGAGAGCTCAACTTCACTGCTGCTCAACTGAAGGATTTTTTTTTCTTCTTGATTTCATTATTCTTTTTATTACATTTCATAGTCTGGCTTTAAGTCTTCAGTTCTTATCATTAAAATCAACATAATACCTTTTCATGCCTTATAAAAAGTATGTATTCCTGAAAGGGGTGGGGGGAATTGAAATAATTTGTTCTTGAAAACAATGTATTCAAATTTTGTAAATAAACTACTAGAAAATTTAAAAGAACAACAGCATAAAAGTATGCGTTGCAAGATTTACCAAGTAGTTAGTTTGTGAGAACTGTAAACTCTTTTCTCTCTCTTCCCCCCTCAAAGAGACGCATACACGTTGATATGGTCCCACGTCCTCTTCAAGCCTTTGTGAGCTATGCATGCCCACAACACTCGTATATCCAACTTTGAAAATTCCCAAGGAACAAATTATTCTCTCTAGCATAGAAATTTTTGTTTATTTATTACTCCCAAATGAAACAGAAGCATTTAATCACTCCTAAGACTTGCTGGCTGATTGAATTATTTCAAGGGAGTAGAAATACAGAAATTCCTCCTCGCACCCTCTCATCTACTACATGCTTAGATCCTCCTTGCCACATGCCTCCAGGTCCTTCCTGAATCTCTAGGACTTCTCAGCCAGTAGGACGATGATGGCAATCAATCCCTTTCTCTCTCAGATTCCTCAGATGTAAATCATTATAATTGGGCATGACTATCTGTAAGGGTCATTCTTGGTTTAAACTTCATGAAGTGTATGTGATGCTTTACTTTTCACAAAGGCATTTGGTTAGCTTTCTTAGGTAGCGGCTTCATAATTTCTTTTTTGTGGCGGGGGGGGTGAGCTAAAATCTGATATTTTTGGGGGTAATATGCTTTCTTTTCCTTTTCAACCTGTGAATGAAGTTCTAAAAGTAAGCCTTTTTTGGTCCTATCCTTAAGGTTTACTGTTATCAGCTGAAGTTTTAAAATTCTTTTCGTGGACCTGGAGGAAATGTAATATACAGTTCCTGGGGTTAACCTATGATTATCTGTACACCAGCCCCACCCCACCCCCAACCCTGCTTCTTTCCATACTGATCTAAACAGAAGCCCTCTGGTGTGGCCTTGATGCACCACCCTTGATGCACCACCCTTGATGCAAGCCCTCTAGGACTGTCCCATCTGTACAGCACATTGACATCTAAGAAATGAATATTTTATCTTCATGTAGATCCATCCCTCCTCTTCTAGACTGCAAAGCTTTTCTGTCGAAGTTGTCTGGTTGATTTGTATTCACAGACATCCTTCACTTCGCTGTCCATCTACCTCTACCTTTTCATCTGTCAGCTTGTTGCATGGTAGTTGCTTGCATGTTGCAATGATGTTTGATGCTATGCTCACATACTTGTGAAAGTTGGACAATGAATAAGAAAGACTGAAGAAGAAGTAATAGCTTTTAACTGTGGTGTTGATGTTGGTGTGGGATGTGTTATGGGCTGCCAAAAGAACAAACAAACCTATCTCAGACCAAATGCAACTGGACTGATCCTTACGAGCTTAATGAGACTCATTTTGTTTACTATGTGTGTGTTAGCATGAGGTCTTTGGGAAAGGATATCATGCTTGGAAGAATAGTGGAGGGTCATCAAAGGAGAGAAAGACTCCCAGTAACTACAATATTGTGCTTACACAGAGCAAAGATTGTGAGGTAGGCACAAGATTTGGATGCAAGTTTTGATCTGCTGTACGTAGAGTCACTGTAAGTCAGAGTCAGCTTGATGGCACCTAACAAGAATATTGTACCACCACCTGTCTCTCCCATTCTTCTCCCGATGTGCTTCTCAGATTCATCCTTTCCTTCTAATCTTGTAAGACTTTCCGGACAAAGTGACCACTGGTACATTCTAGGCTTCTGCTTTCCATTCACTCAAAACCTTACAGTAGTCAAACATGTGAAAATCTCTGCTGGTATCCCAGGCTCTATCATGGCATGCTAATACAATTATTTTGTGACTAAAAGTTGGAAAGTCACTTGGAGTTTCCCCTAGAACTTTGTCAGGTTAGTTAAGGAGGCCACATATCCTCCAGGGAAGGACATGTTCCTAGACATGCCTGCTCTAGACATGCCCGCTATACCCTAGCCTAAGCCACTGAGATATTTTATGAGCTCTTACCATCTCTGTTTTAAAATTACCTAGCAAGGCTTCCTAGAATACAATGTCAGATCTTCATACATCTATCTTGATCAATTTACATTCCCACCCCCACTCAGATCCTATCACGCTGTCACATAGTTGTGATTGGTACATTTTATTGAATGGATGGACTAGTAACTATTTGGGCCACAATCATTCCTAAAGACAGGAATTTTCATTTTCTCTATCATACAAATTCTTTGCCTTAAACTCATGCTTTACATGAAATGACTAGTTTCTTGTCTCTACCTCTCCTCTATTGGCTTCTCACCGTAACAATATTCATGAACTGTAAGTTACCCATCTAAGACAGAAAACTAAAGCAATATAAATTCTTCCACTTTTCTTTATTTTCCCCCAAAACTTGCTTTTTCACCATTATCTCTCCCCTCGTTGGATTTTCTCCAAGTAGTCCTCCTCCCTTCTGAGTTGTAAAGCTGAGAGAGAGGTTAGGTTTGTAAAGCCAAACCATTAAGTTTTATCTACTCAGATGGGAGCCTCTAAGAGTTCGGCTGTTTGCTCTCCGAGGATATCATAAGTTTCAGTTAGCCAGATGACGAAATTACCTCACAGCAACCATTTCTTCTAGGTACAGGTTACAAAAGGAGACGAACACCTGTTATCATTTTATCAAGTGCATTTTAGGAGGTCTGTGGCACAGTGAAGACAACGTCTTCACAAGCAAGGTGAGGATTCATTGGCAATAACGTGATGATTCAGGATACCACTGTGGTCTCTGTACTTCCAGAGGGAGGCTTATAATCCTCTTCTGTTTACCAAGGACTTTTAAAAATTATTATTATTATTAAACACCTAGGATTGTAGGGTTCATGAGCTGCATGATAGGAAGGCTTAAGCTCAAGTTGTCTGAGTTGCTTTTGGAAGAGGATCAAAATCAAGCTGAAGCTCCTTCTCTCCTGACTCACAAGGCCATTGTTATTGTATTTAGCTTTGGATAAACTTTCCTATAGAAGGTGATTGCTCACAGCAGTTCATTTTAAACTTGCAGGCTTAGATCTGGCTTCATGTGTGAGCGCAGGCCTGTCATCGTGCATTCCAGGTCACTCTCTGAAATGAATTTGTCTTTCCTCAATGTTGCTCAGAGCTGGAGAGCAGACATTCCACCAGCTTGCATTAATCCAATTACTAAACACCTGCAGACATGCAATAACAGTTTGGGTGCCAAGAGCCTTAGAAATGGCTTTATAGCCAAATGTAATCTGCTGTCCTGCTATCAGGAATCATGTTACACACCTGCCAAGAACCCCGCCAAAAAAACAACACTCTCAGTTCTCACTCCAGGCAGGAATGTTCGGTGCACATTAGAAAGACAAAGTGACAGGCCTTTTAGGTTGACTGCCATGGAGCCCATTAAACATTCTGAACTTTTGGGTAGCCGTATTCTGTGTAGTTTTAGAACTAAAATATTTATAGGTAATATATGACAAAACAGGATTTTTCTTCCAGGAACAGTCAAGGTGACTTCCTCTCCCAAAACAATTAAATAGGAATGATGACTCTTGCTGACCTCATGTGATGTGAAGTGTAGCCAGTATGGATTCTTACTAGGTAATCTTCAGAATGCTCTATAACACAATGATGTCTGAGATTAAACATGAAACAGACAAACAAAAACCCTGCTCATCCTACTTGTTTCTTACACCAAAGTTCCTCACTATCTTAGAGATCCAGAAACCAGTGGAACTTGATGTTCCCTTGAGCTTGAACCTTTAGCCAACGATTCTTGTTGTTGTTGTTATGTGCCATTGAGTCACTTGCAACTCATAGTGACCCTATGTACAACAGCCCTAAACCCTGCTCTATTCTGTGCCAATCTCACTGCCTCTGACACACCCATCCTGATTACCCCAGTCACTGAATCAATCCACCTCATAGAGATAGAGGGTCTTCCCTTCCTGCACTGTCCTTCCACCCTCCCATGCATGATATCTCTCTCCAAGGACCTCTCCCTCCATACATCATGTCCAAAGTATGTTAGACGGAGCCTCAGAATCCTTGCCTTCAAGGAGCAGCCTGGTTTAATCCTCTCCAGTATGAATCTGTTTGGTTTTTTTTTTTTTTTTTTTGGCAGTCCAGGGTACATTCAATACTCTTTTCCAGCACCACAGCTCAAAGGCATCAATTCTTCTTCTATCCTCCTTAGTCATTGTCCAGCTCTCTGATGTATAACAAGTGATTGCAAAGACCATAGCCTGTATCTATGTAATGATTCTTACTGACACCAAACCAAGCTCTCTGCAATACAATCGATTTTAACTCATTGAGAACTTCCATCTGTTTTCTGATGTGGTAAAGATTTTGGGGAGGAAACGAACCATCTTTCTGTCATGAAGCTGCTGGTGGATTTGAACTGCTGCTGATATTTCCGTTGTCAGCCTGACCTGTAAGAATTACGCCACTAGGGAATCTTAGAAGAGTTAACTAAATCACAAGCTAGAACCATATAATTCAATGTTTCTTGGAAGAAATAGGTTTCTCTCTAACCTCAATGGATATGTTATTTAATTTTCACTAGCCTGAGTTCTAAACAGGCAGGCTCAATGTTTTATTCATCTCTATGTATGCAACCCTTTGTGGTGATTTCTTGACAAATAGTGAGTCCTCCAGAGACGCTGGTTGAATGAATTACTGGGCATATAATCATCTAAATGCAAGGGTGCCCTTTCTCTCTAGCTGCTCATTGCATCTACATAAAGAAACCAATAGGAACATTTAAAAAAGAAGAAGTCGCCATTCAGTGGATTCAAAGAACCTCATATATCAGAGAATGAGAGCATCAGTCCCAGAGAGCATCAGAATAGAGAAATGTCCCACAAAGTTTTGTGGAAAAATGTTTGAAAGCAGACTTCCATGGTTTTCTTTGAAGTCCCTCTGAATGGCTTTGAATCGCCAATCTTTTAATTATCAGACAAACATTTTAACCATTGGCACTACGCAGGAAATAAGACAGTAGTAAATATTGAGGAAAAAGATTGAAAAGAAGCATGTTACCATTTGGATTAACCACCATCTCAATGAAACACTCGATGGCACTTATCAACAACAGCAATGGACAAGCTTCACATTTCCCCCAAGATTTCCATGTTCCCACAAACTGCCTACTGCATTCAGCGTCAGAGCCAGTACCTTTCTTTTGGCAAGTGAGATACAATCAGCCATGACATATGATGATTGCTTCATGTGTGAGAGATTATTCTTCCAACTAGGGCATTTGCTCCTCAGAGAGAGGGAACAAGGATTGTGTCTCACCTCTCTTAGATTTCATCTCACACAGACTAGTGTTAAAGACACTCAATAAATGTAGAGGGCCCTTAGAATTCATTCTTCTTTCACTTTCTATATTTAGGAAAAATGCAATTTGGAGGCCTCATAAATTTGATCATTAGGTATATTATAAGGCCTTTTAGACAAAATTGTTATCTGTGGAACAGTAAAATTGTTATCACATGGAAGCTGGTTAGAAATACAGAATCTTAAAACTCACTCTAGATCCATTGAATCAATACCCACATTTTACAAGCTCTGCAAGAAATGAAAATATTTATTGACAGTTAATAGAATACTATGGAGCTCTGGTGGCCTAGTGGTAAGAAGCTATGCTGCCATGCCAAAAGCATAAGGTTTGAATCCACAAGCTGCTCCATGGGATAAAGATGGGAAATCAACTCCCATGTGATTTATTGTCTCTGAAAACCTTTTGGAGAATCAGCTATGGGTCAGTTACAATTCACTGGTGCATAACACCACCACCACAATAAATATTACCCAGCTAAAAGGAGAAATAAATCCCTGACACATGCTACCACATGCATGAATCTTAAAAATATTATGCTGAATGAAGCCAGTCAACTTGTAAAGGACAAACATTGTTTGATCCCATTTCCAAAGAATAACTTGAACAGGCAACTATACAGAAACCAAAAACAAAGTTACCAGAGGCAGAAGGAAAAGTGAAAAGCACCAATTATCAGTTAATGGTGAAAGCCAACTTGGCAGTAGATATTGATAATGGTTGTGTAATATAATTCATGCATTTGTACAACTGAATTGCACGGTGTAAAAAGCACTGAATTGACAAATGTTATATTTATCTTTTCCAACTGAATGAGAAAAAAGGGTTAGGAAACCCTAGTTAATTCAATGCACTCCACTATCTCAAAATGAAATCCACGCAAAACTATGGGAATGTGTTATTTCTGGCAGTGAAAAATCTCAAAGAAGTTTCCATATGATCCACCTGCTGCACAGTTTCATTCAGATCCCTATGAATGAGAAGGACACTGACAGTTCAAGAGATCCAAGCAGACTGAGAAGAGAAGGCAGACAACATCACCACTATGTGCTGGATGGAATAATTCCTGAGCCAAGTGAGAGGGAGATGCAACCAGAGGCAAGGCGGATCGGAACCTGGCTCCCCGAGAGCATTCTGAGGCTGGGGTGCTGGATCTTCCAGCCCCTCCCACACAGCCCAGCATTCTCAGCCCACATGTAACCTTCAGCCCCTGCCCGGAGTAGTCAGCGTGATAGTAATAATAGTAGTCACAAGAAAATGCAACCTCGATCACACTAACAACTTTTGAAAAGTAAAATGCTCAGGATATGATTTCAATTAAGACTCACATTGTCTGACTTGTCTCTCTGCATGGGGAAAGTTCACCTATTCTTGCCCTCTCACCCCCTCTTTCAAAACTAAGCCAAGCAGGATGACTGAGTCAACGCCTGCTTTCACCTTGAAGGCCAGGGGTCTGTGTGCCCAGATTTAACTTCCCATTCTCTGGGCTGCAACACTTCATAACACAATAGTCTCCATGCTAATTTTGCATTAAATAAGTCACAGAATAGGAAAAGGATTACAAACAGAGTCTGAAGTAGATCTCTCTCTTTTATTGAGTTTAAGAAAATGCAATGCTGAATTTAGAAAAGAATGGCTTTTTCACAAAAGAGCCTAAATTCTTTGTCAGAATCTGCATCTGTACCGACAATCTCAAAAATCTACCTCATTTGTGTTGAAGGTGACTTTTTCTAAATCAATCCTGAACACTCAGCAGGCAGAGACATGGAAACATGGAATTAGTCAGAATGCTGGTGCATAACAATCTCGAGGTAACAGAATCGCAATAGTCCTGGAGATCTCTGAAATGTCCACCTCCAAACAAGACACTGACATGAGAGAATAAAGAAAATCAACATCAAGGCCATTAGTTTTGGGGTAAAAAAATAAAATGTATAAAGTCAAGGAGTTGGAAACAACCTAAGTGCCCATCAACAAATGAATGGATAGAGAAGCTGTGGTATATGCACACAATGGAATACTATGCTGCATTGAAAAACAAGGAAATCATGAGGTATTATTCAAAATGGGTGACCCTCGAGGACATTACTCTGAGTGAAATATCTCAGTCACAAAAGGACAAACACTGCATAGTGCCACTGTTGTGGAATGGGACTGACGTCAGGGTTAGGGTAAGAATGAGAAAAACTGGATGAATTCTTTATACTGCATTGAAACTGGTGAGGGAGAGAACAGTTTAAAAGCAATATATTTTAGGGCATTATGATTATCATAAGAGTCCAGAATGAAGGTTGCATAGTGGAGTATACTCCGGGTGGGGGCTTGTGGGGGGGATTGTATATCAATGAAGGAATTTTTCTTTTACTTTTCAAGGAGACGAGCTAACTGGGGAGGGGAGGAGTGGGCAGGGAGAAAAATGCAATAATGAATGAATGAAAATCCAAAATCTCTGTAAATGGCCATTGAAATTATTTTTTTTTAAAAAAGCTGAACATAGAAAAAATGTATAAAGTCACCAATCTTTATTGAGTGTTAGTCCTCTTTCTAAATCTACCTTTTGTTATCAAATAATGCCAACTCATACTTTAAATTTAGCTGAGATTTAATCTGTACCAAAAGATTTTTCCTGATTTCCACAAATTACCCAAATGATTTCTCATCCTCTTTGAGGTAAGTTGGGTTTTGTTTCGCTTTGTTTTATCATTGAATAGGAAGTGAATAGTAGTAGCTCAGATTTTATTTATCAACAACTATAAGGGAAATTACTGGAGGCTCTGACGACCTAGTCAATAAGGGGTTATTTTGATAACTCAAAGGTGATGATGTCGCTCTGCAAGTTTGAATGTGTCACATATTCCATGAGGAAAAGATAAAAAATCTCCTCCCATGTAACTTATAACCTCTGAAAACTTATTAAAAAGTCAGCTATGAGTTGGGTCTAACATGATATCAATGAATCTTTGGTTAAAAGAATTAACTGTATTGAAAAACAAGGAACTCAGGAAATACTACACAAAATGGGTGACCCTGGAGGACATTATGCTGAGTGCAATATCTCAGTCACAGAAGGACAACTATTGCATAATGCTACTGTTGTAAAACGGGACTGACATCAGGGTTGAGAGAAGACTGAGAAAGAAGGGATACATAATGTATACTGCATTGAAACAGATGAGGGAGAGAATTGTTTAAAAGGGATATATGATTAGGTGTTATTGTCATGACAGGAGTCCAGAATGAAGGCTGCAGAATGGAGTGGACTTAGTGAGAGGGATTGTATAAAAATGAAAGAATTTTTCTTTTACTTTTCAAAGAGAAGAGCAAATTGGGGAAGATGGGGTGGTCAGGGAGAAAAGTGCAACAATAAATGAATAGAAACCCCAAGTCTCTATAAACTTCTATCAATTTTTTAAAAAAATAATAAATTGTAACTATGCAATGAAAATGAAATAATCTAGGCTGTTGTTGCTAGGTACCTTCTGGTCAATACTAAGCTCATTGAGATCCTATGGCCAATATTTCTGTCATGTTCAAGTCCATTGTTATAGTCACTATATCAATCCACTTTGTGGAGGATCATCTTCTCTTTTGCTATCTTTATCTTTCCTAGTAAGATGTTGATGTTATTGTTGTGTACGTCAAATCAGAAATGTCCAGTGGGTTTTCAGAGGAGGAGATTGTCCATCTTTCTCCTGCAAGCAGCTGGTGGATTCAAACCACGTAGGTTTGGGCTGGCAGCACTAAGTTTCACAATGCTTGCTTCTAAAGAATACCCTCATTATACTTCCTCTAAAACAGATGTGTTTGTTCTCTTGAAAGTCCATGGCGTATTCAACACCACAATCCAAAGGCTCAAGTCATGAATTTGTCTTTGAGATCTCTCTCTCTCTTTCTATCTCTATCTCTCTATCTCTATCATCTATCATCTAATCTCAAGCATTCTGAAGCTTTCTCTGACACACTTTGGACATGTTGCAGGGAGGAACCAAACTTCAGAGAGGGACATCATGCTTTGGAGGGTGGAGGGACAGCACAAGAGAGGAAGACATTCTCAAAGAGATGGATTGTTTCAGTGACTGGAGTAATGTCAGAGACAATAAGAATAGCATAGGATAGAGCAGGACATAGTATTGTTGTATATAGGGTCTCTATGAGTTGCAGGAGACTCAATGCCACATAACAACAACAACTATATATGTATATGTGTGTATATATGTATGTTTGGAAGCAGGAATGGCATTCACTTCCGTAATAGCTTACCTCCAGAAACCCCATGAACCTGGAGAGAGGATGAAAGGCCCCCAAGCATCGAGGACTCTCCTTCATAGGGTCATTATGAGTTGCCTCTGACTCGACCTCACTTAACAACAATAACATCAACATAGAGAGAGATCAGTTGGCCTGTCTTTCATTGTTTTTGTTCAGACATTCCTCTAGGTCGTATAGCCCTGGTGTACAAGTTGCCATACCACAGTAACTTGTGGTTGCTGTGAAGCTGAACACTATTACATTGATGTGTCGAATGCGTTAATGGTTGGTTACCCAATGTGAAAAGTGTGGAGTGGAGCTCCCCAATTAAAACAAGCTTTGAAGGAGGAGTGGCATCCACTTCCATAATAGCTTGCCTCCAGAAACCCTATGAACCTGGAGAGAGGATGAGAGATACTCAAGCGTTGAGGACTCTCCTTCATAGGGTCGCTATGAGTCGCCTGTGACTTGGCGGCACTTAACAATAACAACATATATGTATGTGTGTGTGTGTGTGTGTGTGTGTGTGTGTGTGTGTGTGTCTGTGTGTACATATAGATGTGTGTGTGTGTGTGTGTGTGTGTGTGTGTGTGTGTGTGTGTAGTGGCCTCCTAGTGGCAAGAAGCTGCTCTACAATCACAAAGGCTCGTGGTTTGAGGCCACCAGATGCTTCATGTGAGAAGGATGGCCAATCTCTTTCTGTGTGATTAAACGCCTTTAAAAACTCACTGGAGGGTTAGCTATGGGTGAGGAAATAGAAATAGAAATAATAGAAAGAGAAAGAAATAGAAATAGAAAGTCATTTTGTGATATATCCATACTTGTCCTCAGCACCATAATTTTAAGATATTATGAATTTTCTGGTCTTCTTTATTTACTTTATTCATTCCAATTTTTGCATACATATAAGGCAATTGTTTATGTTAGGTGCACTTTGGTTTGAATAGATGTACTTTAGTCTTCAAAGTACCATCTTTGATCCTTAACACTTTCAAATAAATTTTGTAGCACATTTGCCCAATGTTATATATCGTTTGACCTCTTCACAGCTGTTTCTATAGATGTTTATTATGAGACTAAGTAAAATGAAATCAACAAACTCAATTTTTTCAGTTTTACATGGTGTTGATTATTAGTCCACTTGGGAGGATTTTTGTTTCCTTTATGCTGAGATACAATTAATATTTAATTCTGTATAGTCTGATTTTCATCAGTAAACTCTTCAAGTTCTGTTCTCTTTCTGAATCTTCCTCTAATCCTGATTGTATGATGATTTGTTATTCTCATTTATCTCAGTTTCTTAGATTATTTGCTCAACATTCAAATGTAATAAATAATTATAAATTTATCACTGGCACATATTCTCAGCATCACAGTAATTCCATTCTTTGCTTCTTTTATTTCTTTCTTTTTTTTAACCATGCTTCCTCTTCTGAGACAAACATCCCAGAGAGAAATTTTATCCCACAGAAGGCAAGTTTAGTAAAATAAACTATACAGTTCTTCAGTCTTTTTCATCAGTTTTTCAAATGATACTAATTTGCAGCATGTGTCCTAAAATAGAATAAAATGTAATACTTCTTAATGTCACTAAATCAGTTACTTCTTACACTAAAAGTTACAAGGTATTTTTATCCCTTTTCTTAAGGTCTTCTACGCACCCCCAAAGATTTCTCTTTAATTAAGGAAAAATGTATCCTTTTTTATTTAAAACATTGAAATATTGGGATTAAAAATCACCATTATATTGACATTTTTCTATTAAAAGAAACAAATTTTAGCAGAATTTATTACATAAAATTTTACAAGTAGTATTATTTGAATGTTTTAAATATCCATAGCCTGAATACTGTCATGTCATAATCCATGGAGTCTAAGAATTTGTGACCCTACATGGCAAAAGGGAGTTTGCAGATATAAATCATAGATCTTGGGACAGGTCATTTTTCTAGGATTATCTGGTGAACTCAATGTAATCACATAATCCTTTAACAAGAAAAGAGGAGGAGAAGGAGTTAAAGACAGAAGATTCAGAATCAGAGAAAAAGACGTGATGGCAGAAGCAGAGGTAAGTTACCATGATATTTCTTGGATTTTTGTTTTCTTTATGTTGTTCAACCCATGGTGAAACTATAGTCTTTGAGCATTTTTGGTTAGTTATTCTCCATTTTCTGCAGGCAAAATCTTCATTTTACAGATTGTCATGAGTGCAGTCTTTGTCCAAGCTTGATGCTTTGTTATTCTCCATACAGTTCATCTTTTCAGATTTTTTGTCCAGGATACAGACTGAGCAGTTATGGAGAAATTGTAAATCTTCACCATCCATTATTTCCTTGTTTTGTTTGGACTAATGCCTCTTTGTTTATATACAGTTCTCCATGGGCACAAATGTTCTTTTCTGGAATTTCCATTCCTTTACTGTTCTTTAAAATTGCCTATAGTCTTACAGTCAAATGTTTTGCATACTCCATAAAATATATGTAAACATTTTTCACTCAAGATCCACGTAATATCAGCAGCTATATATATATCTCAATCCACATGCTTTTATGAATCCAGCATGAATTTCTGGAAGTTCTTTGACGATGTGCTGATCCAGCCATCTTTTTAAATTATTATCAATAAGACTGTAGTCTCATGTTATATAAAAGAAATTGTTGGATAATTTCTGTATTCTATTGGACAACCTTTTTCAGAATGGAAACATATATGGATCTCTTCTTGTATGTTGGCCAGTTCTTCAACATTTCTCTGCATAAATAAATGAGTACTTCTAGTGCTGCATGTATTTGTTTAAGTATCTCAATCAGTATCTCTTTAATCCCCAGCATCATGGATTTTTTTGCCAATGCCTACAGTGTAGTTTGGACTTCTTCCTTGAATATCATTGGCTCTTTAGCATATCTAAATGTTTGAGTATCACCGGCCGGGTTTAGAAGGGATGGTGGTACTAGGGATATTGTAGCTAGTGATAGATGGATCTGAGCTGAAAGCAGAGAATGTATATCTGTGTTTCATTGACTATGCAAAGTTGTTTGACTGTGTGGGTCATAACAAACTGTGGCTGACTCTGAGAAGAATGGGAATTCCAGAATACTTGATAGTGCTAATGAGAAACCTATACTCTGACCAAGAGGCAGTCATCAGAACAGAGCAAGGAAACACTGCATGGTTCAAAATTGGGAAGGGCGTATGCCAAGGATGTGTCCTGTCTCCATACCTTTTCAACCTGTATACAGAACAGATTATCTGGGAGGCTAGGCTTTATGAAGAGATATGTGGGTTCAAGATTGGTGGAAGATCTATCAAGAATCTGCGATATGCAGATGATACAACACTGCTTGCTGAAACTGAGGAGGACCTGAAGCGCTTGCTGCAGAGGGTCTAGGACTGCAGCCTCCAATATGGACTGAGGCTCAATGTCAAGAAGACAAAGATTTTCACCACTGGACCAGCTGGCAGCATCAGGATGGATGGTGAAGAGATTGAAATTGTTCACAGCTTCAGTTTGCTTGGCTCCACAGTCAACACTCTTGGCATCAGTAGCCAGGATATTAAAAGGCGTATTGTTATAGGAAAGTCTGCTGTTAGGGACCTCTCCAAAGTACTGAAGAGCAATGGTGTCTCTCTGAAGACTACGGTGTGTATGATACAGGCCATGATTTTTGCAATCACTTGTTATGCATCAGAGAGTTGGACAATGACTAGGGAGGATAGAAGGAGAATTGATGCCTTTGAGCTATGGTGCTGGAGAAGAGTATTGAGGGTACCATGGACTGCTAGGAAAACAAACTGATTCATTCTGGAAAGGGTCAAAGCAGGTGACTGACTCCTTGGAGGCAAGCACTCTGAGGCTCCTTCTGACATAATCTGGACATGTTGTGAGGAGGAACCGGTCCTTGCAAAGGCATATCATGCTTGGTAGGGTGAAGAGACAGTGCAGGAGGGGAAAGCCCTCTATGAGGTGGATTGATTCAGTGACTGGGGTAATTGGGATGGGTGTATCGCAGATGGTGCGAGTGGCACAGGACAGAACAGAGTTTAGGGCTGTTGTACATAGGGTCGCTATGAGTCACAAGTGACTCAATGGCACATAACAACAACAACAGCAACAGTGATTGTTAATTCTATCCATTTTCTTTTGATGCTTCTTGTATTATTCAATATTTTATTTAATAAAATAATTCACCATTACAGTTCAAATTTTTATTTTTTCAGTCAATTCTTCCAGCTTGATAATTATGCACTATACTCTTCTCTTTTGGATTTCTAACTCCAAGTTTTTTACACTTCTTTATAATAACTTCCATTGTCTTTTTTGAGCCACGCTTTGTCATCTTCTGTTGTGCTATCTTCCTCATGCCCAGCATTTGCTGTAAGTTTTCTACATTCATGGCTTCTTCTGTCATCCAATTTAGTCTTTCTTTCTTGTCTTTTTAATATTATTTTGCTTCCTTATTGATAATGTTATTAATATCATCCCACAGTACCTCTGGTCTTAGGTTATTAACATTTAATGCATCATATCAATTTTCACAAAAATAATGAAGGCTTTCACACTTCAACTTTGAAATTCTATAACTGATCAAATTTAACTTTATTAACAAAAACAAGAACCTTTAAAATCCATACTTTTTTTACAATAAGACACACATTTGTTATTCCAGTAGCATAAAATTCTGGTGTTCTGAAGAAGTGGTAGTGTGTCTGTAATAGGTCAGGTGATTTTGCTAAATGAAGTGGAGTTTTGAAGCCAAATTTGTTGAGCTTTTAGATCACTGATTGTGTGACGCTTGATTGAGCTTTGTCATGCAGAAGGACTGCATCTTTTCTGTTGACCGCTGCTGGATTGTTGCAATTTGTGGTGTGTTTCATTGTTGTACTTCTTTGCTGTAATAATTACAAGAAGTGATAGTAGATTAATCCAGCTTTGGATCACTTGTCACAAAAACTTTTTTCTGGTTTAAGCTCAGTTTTGGCGAGTGTTTCTGAAGCCAACTACATCATTAATTGTCATAAAGAATCTATTTTCCATTACACATTACAATACAATCCAGAAATGGGTTGTTTTTCACAAAAGGAACACAGATCAGACTTCAAAACAATGATTACTTTGTTTTTTGTTAAATTGATGCATTACCTATTTGTTGATCTTCTTCACCTTTCCAGTTTGCTCCAAATGACAAGAGATTATAGGATAATGAGCACAGAGTTATTTTCAACTTCTCATGACATTTGAGAGGATACATTTTGATTATTGTCTTCAGTTTGTGGTTGTCTACTTCTTTCTGATGGTTGGTTATGGTTTTCCATATCTTTGAATTGAAATTCACTGATGTGGAATATTTAAAACTAATTTTGTTTTGTGAAAGCACTGACATTTCCTTTGTATCAATCTTCATTGATATTCTGAGCTTTTTGCAATTCATTGCAACCAAGTTTGAATTTATAAAAATAAATTCGGGGAAAATATTGTTTTAATATTTTATGTCCTGTATCTTAAAAAATGCAATTTATATTCAAAACTGACTGCATGAAAGAATGAATATATAACAAGTTTTAAAATTGTATATAACATTTACTATTTCATAATAATAGTTATTATTAAATTACTGCATAAAAATCAAGCATCTGGAATTTTCCATTGTTTTTGTGACTGCCTAGCTCTCCAGAGCAGGGGAACATTTTATGGTTTAAAACTGAGCAGGGAGTGCATCAGGGATGTATTCTCCTTCCACATTGATTCATTCTATATGCTGAGCAAATTATTTGAGTTGCTGGACACAATGAAGAGGAATGTGGCATCAGAATTGAAGGGAGAATCATCAATAATTTGCATTATGCATGTGACACAACCTTGCCAGCTAGAAGTGAGGAGGATTTGAAGCACTTGTAGAACATGAAGTAATGCAGCCTTTGGTATAGATGGCATCTCAATGTCAAGAAAACAAAGATTCTTAACGCTCAACCTATAGGCAAAATCATGATGAATGGAGAGGAGATTGAAACTGTCAGCAGCTTCATCTTACTTGGATCCACAATTAACACCCTTTGTACCAGCAGTCAGAAAAGGGAGAGGCATTGCACTGGGAAAATCTGCAGTTAGAGACCTTTCCAAATTATTAAGGAGTAATGATGTCAGTTAGAGGACTAAGGTGTGTCTGATTCAGGCCCTGGTCTTTCTGATTACTTAAAATGCATCTAAGAACTGGACAATGAATAAAAATGACAGAAAAATAATTGATGCCTTTGAGCTGTGGTGTTGCAGAAGAGCACCGAATATCACATGGACAACCAAAAGAACAAACAGATATGTCTTGGAAAGGATGCATAAGGACTGCTTTTGGAGGCAAGAATATGAGGCTTTGTCTAACATACTTTGGGCATGTTGCTAGAAGGGGCTATTCCTTGGAGAAGGAAATGACGTTGGGAAGGGTGGAGGGTCAACTAAGGAGAAAACGACCCTTAACCAGGTGGATTGACATAGTGACTGCTGCAATGGGCTCTTGTGCATCAGGAAGTGGAAAGATGATGCAGGACAGAAAAAACTACAGATCTTTTGTTCATAAAGATACTGTGAGACATGCTCCACTCCACAGCACCTAACAACAACAACCTAACACTCTTAATACTTCTTTTTTTTAATTTTCTTTTTAAATACAATTTTTCATTTATACTGATTTACTTTCAAAGTTCCTATACACAATTTTTCACATCAGATCTTTCTCATTTCCTTTACTGTCCCGTCTCCCTACACCTATCAAATTATGTGACCTTATGATTGCCTCCCTGCCCATCCTCACACCTCTACTTCTACATTCCCCACCTTGGATCCACATACATGCTTTACTCATTATCTTTATAATTCTACCATAATGGTCTTATACAGTATTTGTCCTTATGTGACTAAGTTCCCTTAGCATAATGCTCTTCAGTCCTTCTCAAGTTAGGTAATAATTTTCAAAGAATTTTTCCTGCATGCTGTGTAATATTCCATTGTGTGAATGTACCAAAAATTTTCTATCAATTCAATTGTGGTTGGACATTTGGGCTGCTTCCATGATCTTGAGATTGTAAATAACGCTGTATGAACATTGATGTACAAAATCTCTGTGCCTCAGTTCTAATTTTTCATGGGTATATTCCAAGCAGTGGAATATCTGGGTATTAAGGAATTACTAGGTTCAGCTTTTAAGAAAACACTACTAAACTGCTTTGCAGAGTGGTTGTACCATTTTACAATCCCACCAACAATGTCTAAGAGTTTGTAACTCTTCACATCCTCTCCAACATTCACTACTTGCTGTCCTGTTAAACTTTGCCACTGTTACTGGGGTGAGATGGTATGTCATTGTGGTCTTGATTTGCATCTCTCATATTGTCAGTGGTTTTGAGCATTTCTTCATGTGAGTGTTGGCCATCTGAATATTTTCCTCTGTGAAAATTCTTTCCAGGTCTTTTGTCCACTTTGTAAATGTATTATCATTCCTACTCTTGTGGATGTAATGTAGGATTCTGTACACTTTTGATAGGAGATCCTTGTCTGAAATGGTATTGTCAAATGTTTTTTTGGGGTTTTTTTCCAAGTCAGTAGGTTTTCTTTTCAATCTGTTGAAAAATGTTTTTGATGCACACAGGGATTTAGTCTTTAGAAGGCCCTATTCATCAATTTTATCCTCCTCAGATTGGGCATTTCTGGCTCTATTTCGTGGTCTCTTTACTCTTTATACCATAGAATAGACCATCTAAAATTGAGCCCAGTTTGTCTCTGATTAACTTTATGGTTTTAGAATTTACTCGCAGGTCTCTGATCCACATAGAATTGATTTTTGTATATGGTGTTAGATGTGGATCCTGTATTAGCTTTCTGCAGGAAGCAGTCCAGTTTTGCCAGCACCATTTATTGAAGAGGTTGCCATTTCCCCATTTGATAGGTTTTGTTTCTTTATTAGTTTTATTTCCTATCAGTTGACCATGGAACCCATTTCTGGTTTCTCAATTCTGTTCCAATTGCCTGTGTGTCTTTCATTGTACCAGTACCATGCTATTTTGGTTACTACTGCTGTGTAGTATGTTTTGAGGTCAAAGAGTGCTATCACTTCCATTTCATTTTTGTTTTCAGAATTGCTTTGCTTCTTTGGAGTCTATTTTCTATATAAACTTGACAATTTCCTTTTAGATCTCCTTGAAAAATGAATTTGGTATCTGTATTGGGATTGTGTCAAATATATAGATTGTTAGTGGTAGAACTGCCATTTTTACAACATTGAGTCTTCCTATCTATGAACAGGGCAATTTTTCCATCTTTTTAAGTCTTTTGTCGTGTCTTACAGAAATGTTCTGTAGTTTTCTTTGTATAGATCTTCTGTATTTCTTATTAGGTTCACTCCCAAGTATCTCAATTTGTGCTTGGCTATTGTAAATGGTATTATTTTCTTGATTTCCTTCCCTGAGTCCTCTTTGTTATTGTAGAGGAATCACACTGATTTTTTTTATACTAATCTTACATCCTGCCACTCTACTAAATTGGCCTACTAACTAACACGTTTTTGTGAGTCTTTGGTGTTTTCTGTGTTAAAAATATTGCTTTAAACATATATAATATTATGCGTTTATAACAATAATTTAACCCCCTGTTTCCTGATTTGATTGCCTTTCATTTCCTTAGCTTGTTGTATTGCCATAATAAGTACTTCCAATATAATATTGAAGTGTTGACAGTGAGCATCCTTGTCTGGTTCACAAGGAAAAATGCTTTCAGTCTTTCTCCATTGAGAATGATATTGGCTCTTGGTTTTGCATATATACTTTTCACTATCATGAGGAATTTGCTTTTGGATTCTACTGGCTAGGATTTTTTTAAAGGATTTTTGTGTGTATATTAATGAGAGATATTGGTCTGTTAGCTTTCTTTCTTTGTAATATCTTTGCCTGGTTTGGGTACCAGAGTTATGCTTGCTTCATCGAATGACTGCGGAAATGTGTCTTCTTTTTCTACATTTTTATGTAACTTAAGTAGAATTGGTGATAGATCCTCTCTAAATGTTTGGCAGAATTCATCTGTGAAGCCATCTGGTCCAGGAATTTTCTGATGGCGAAGTCTGCTTATGACTTGTTGCATTTCTTCTTTGGTGATGAATCTGTTCAAGTGTTCTACATCTATCCTCATCAGATTGGGAAGGTCATGAATTTCAAGGAATTCATCCATTTCATCTAAGTTTTCAAATTTATCAGAATATAGATTTCCATAGTATTCCAATATTATAATTTAATTTCCTCTGGTTCTGCTGTGATGTCAACTCTATCATTTCTAAATTGAGTTATATATACTTTCTCTCACTTTTTGGCCCCCCTTTTGTCAGTGGCTTATCAATTTTAGTGACCCTTTTGAAAAACCAGCTTATTGATGATTTTAGTTGTGTTTTGTTTTCTAACTCATTGATTTTAGTTCCTTTCTTCTAAATGCCGTGAGATTAGATAGTTGTTCTTTTCTCTATTTGATGAAAGTGTTGAGTAAGAGTTTAGATTTTTCTTCTTTCTTCCTTTTTTACGTGAAAAAATTGCTGTAAACAGCCTCCCGAGGACTACCTTGGCTGTATCCCAGAGGTTTTGGTATGTTGTAATTCATTTTCATTTGTTTTAAGGAACTTTTTAATGTCATACTTTATTTCTTTTTAGCACAATCATGGTCAAACAAAGAGTTATTTAGTTTCCACATCCCTCTTGTAGTTAATTGCTAGTTTTACGATAGTATGATCTAAAAAGATACTTTGTATTATTTCAATGTTTAAAAATTTTTGAGGCTTGCTTTGTGTCATCGTATGTGATGGATTATGGAGAATGTACCATGGGCTCTGGAGAAGAAAGTGAATTGAGTTTTAGTTGACTGCAGTACCCTGAATACATCCACAAGGTCAAATTGGCTGATTATATAGTATAGATATTCTGCATCTTTGTTAAGTTCCATTTGAATCATCCTATCCTTTAGTGATAGTAGTGTGTTGTCGTTTCCAACACTATTGTGGTGCTATTTCTTCAATTCTGTTAAGTGTTGATATACATATTTTATAGGTCTATCATTCAGTGCATAAATGTTGACCAAAATTATGTCTTCTCAATGTATTGTGCTTTTAACCAGTATATAATGCCCTTCCTTATATTTTTTTGGTGGTTATCATTTTGAAGACTATTTTATCAGAGATTAGTATTGCCATTTCTGTTTTTTTTGTGTTTGCCTTTGCTTGGTATACTTTTTTCAGCCTTTGATTTTTAGTCTATCTTTCTCTCCATTTTTTTAGATGTGTCTCTTGTACAAAACATATTGATGGGCTTTCTTTTTCACCCATTCTGCTACTCCCCCCCCTTAATTGGTGCATTTAGTCTATTCACATTGAGCTATTATGAATATTGCACTAGAGTTCCAAGAAGTCAAAGCAAAGGGAATAAATCAAGATCTTAAGGAGCTGAACAGAAGAAAGAAAACAGGAGAACTATGGCATCAGGATTGGATCATCAACAACCTGTGTTACGGAGATGACACAATTCTACTTGCTGAAACTGAGGAGGACCTGAAGCGCTTGCTACAGTATGTCAAGGACTGCAGCCTTCAATATGGATTAAAGCTCAACATCAAGAAAACAAATACTCTCATTACTTGGCCAATTGGCAGCATCATGATAGATGGTAAAGAGACTGAGATTGTTAACAGCTTTAGTTTGCTTGGTTCCACAATCAACACTTGTGGTACAAGCAGCCAGGTAATTAAAAAACAAATTGCATTAGGTAGTCTGCTGTCAGAGACATCTCCAAAGTACCAAAGAGCAACAATGCTAGTCTGGAGACTAAGGTGCACTTGATCCAGGCCATAGTCTTTGCAATTACTTGCTATGCATCAGAAAGCTGGACAATGACTATAGATGATAGAAGGAGAATTGATGCCTTTGAGTTGTGGTGTTGAAGAAGAGTATAGACTATACAATGTACTGCTAGTAGAACAAATGGGTTCCTCATAGAGAGGGTGAGACCAGGCTACTCCTTGGAAGCAAAGATTCCGAAGCTTAGTCTGACACACTTTGGACATTTTGCAAGGTGGGACCAGGCCTTGGAGAGGGATGTCATGCTTGGTAGGGTAGAGGGACAGCACAAGAGAGGAAGAACCTTGATGAGATGGATTGATTGAGTGACTGGGGTAATGGGAGTAGGTGGGTCAGAGACAATAAGATTGGCACAGGATAAAGTAGGGTTTAGGACTGTCATACATGGTTGCTATGAGCTGCAGGTGACTTAAAGGCACATAACAACAACCACAACATTCTGGATTGCATGCTCATGTTTTTGTTATCTCTAGTAGTGTGTTGACTGTACCTTCTTTGTCTTACTATGATCTTTTAAGTTCTTCACCTCTTTAGCTATACCATCAATTCTTCCATCTTTTACATTTTCTTCTGTAGCTATTCAAGTTGCTCTCTATCAATATATTTCTACTGAATCACTGTCTTTGGGTTGTTTGCTCTCTTAATGGCTTCCATTGTTTCTATTATCATTTACATCTTCTGCCACTGTTCAAATAAATTTAGCTTAACATATTTCTTCTTGTTCTCTCTATCTGGGGTGTTCATTGAGTCTGATTTTTAGAAGAAGGGTTATTTTCTCTTTAATGATGGATGAGTAAGGCGGACTTCCGCTTTCTTGACATTATTTGAGTCTTTTTTTTTTTTTTAGTAAAGGTTATGCTATTGTAACTATATAATGTCCCAGGGTATGAAAATGTTCTGTGAAGGACCTGTATATATTGGTGCTCTCTTCATGGGCCTTGGGCCCAAATTGGGATGGCTGTTGTCCTCCAGAAACTGTGGCTCCACCTGGCCTCTTCTCCTTGAGCTTCAGAAATCCCATGTGATGTAGCTAGTGTTCAAGGTCGAAGTACCTGTGATATTGGCCCTCCTGGGGAAGGACAGCAAGGCAGCAGCAGATTGGTCTCTAGACAGCAGGACAGTAGTCCCTGAGCCATGGAGCAAGGGTCTCAAGGAGTTGGGGCAGTGGTCTAGTGTTCCAGGTAGGAATGTGGTCTGGGCCACACTGGAACTCCTAAAACTTCTTAAAATGCTTATATCTGATATATTTAACATTCTTTAAAATGCTTTCTACAGAACTTGCAAGACCTCAACCTTGAATACCAGAGAGATTCTTGAAGGCAAGAATGGTGAAACCTAGTTTCACATACTTTGAGCAACAGTTAGGAGGGGCCAGTCTTTGGGAAAGGACATCATCTCTGGAAAGGTGGAGAGTCAACATAAGAGAGAAAGATCCTTAACCAGTTATATCATTAGATTTACTGTAGCAATGGCTTCAAGTATGTCAGAGATAGGAGGATGATACTAGAAAAGCCAGGGATCTGATCCTTTGTATATAGGGTTGCTATGAGTCATAGTCAATTTGACAGCATGTAAAAACAGTACTTGTTCTTTAAAACCGTGTGTTTCAATTTTGTAAATAAACTAGTAGAAAACTTAAAAGATAAAAAAAACCACCCAGTACTTCTCAGATGGTCTCTAAATTTTTATCAACAACCTGCATTATACAGATAGCATAACCTTATTTGCCGAAACTGAGGAGATCTTGAGATATTTGCTGCAGAAGGTCAAAGACTGAAACCTTCAATATGGATTGAAGCTCAACATCAAGAAAACAAAGATTCTCACCAATGGGCTGATTAGCAATATCATGATAGACTGTGAAGATACTGAGATTTAACAGCTTCAGTTTGCTTGGCTCCATGATCAACGCATTTGTTACCAGCAGCCAGGAAATCAAATGACAAATTGCATCAGGAAAGTATTTTATCAGGGACTTCTCCAGAGTAGTGAAGAGCAACAGTGTCAGTCTGGAGACTAAGGTGTGTCTGATCCAGGCCATGGTCTTCACAATTACTTGCTATGCATCAGAAAGCTGAACAATGGCTAGGAAGGAGAATTACTGCCTTTGAGCTGTGGTGCTGGAAAAGAGTATTGAATACACCATGAACT
>NW_006399759.1:19858956-19864098 GCF_000299155.1 Elephantulus edwardii | reverse complement strand
AAGTGGATTGATTCAGTGACTGGGATCATTGGGATGGGAGTGTCAGAGACAGTGCGATTGGCACAGGACAGAGCAGAGTTTAGGGCTGTTGTACATACGGTCGCTATGAGTCGCAAGCGACTCGACGGCACTTAACAACAAGAAGTAACATGTCCAAAGGACGTGAGGCAAAGACTCACCATTCTTGTCTCCAAAGAGGACTTCAGCTGCCCCTTCTCCAAGATGTATTTGTTTGTTCTCTTGGCCATTCATGGGATGTTCAGTGCTCTCCTACCATGCCAGATCTCAAAGGTGTCAATTATTTTTCTGTCATCCTTATTCATTGTCCACTTTTTTGTGGTACTGAGAACAAATCAATGTCACTTTTTCATGATACTGAGAGCAATTTATCTCTTCCCACTTTTTAAATCTCTTTTATATCTCAAAAGAAATTGAATCAAAATACAATCTAATCCTGTTGATTACATTTTGTCCCATCAAAACAACTGTCTCTGATCTTCTCACGTACTGTGTTATAGTAATTAGGGTATAATGCACAGGATGATTAGACAAGATCAAGATCACAAGTGGTAGATAATTATATAATATTAAAATTAACACAATTCATTTTATAACTTTTTGGCCACAAAAAGAAATGTTCATTTTTTGCCACATGTAAAACAAATTGATTACAACTTGATCACCTAAGTCTTAAATAAACTTCAAGTCCAGAAATATGGGGGAAAAGTTTTCTTCATTTGTGAAACTGCAAAACCTAGAACAAAAGTTATCTATTCCCAAGATACAATGATAGACTAGGCACCAGGTAAATATTTCCATTACAAATCAACAGGCTCAAGATTGAGCAGAAAAATTTCTCTTCAACCATCTCCACAACAATACTGTCCTATAGACATTTGGTGCTTTCCAGATTCTAAGTGGAGACCTCTTTACTCCGGGATCTAACTTTACCTATAGTAAGTTTACTCACTTAGTTTTGAGAAACCCTACATTCCGGTGTAGCTGAGTGGAGATCACACTGTCTCATCCCTGACATGATTCATTCTTCTCTCACTTGAGCAAGTCAACTGTAACCCTTTCGATTTGAACAGCAGCTCCGCCCAAATCCCTTTGGCATTCGCAAACAGGCTTCCTATGCTCCATAACTGAGTTAGTGAAGATATTACTTTTTTAATTTTTTTTAACCTATAAGGCTGGGGTTCCCCACCTTTTGAGACTCAGCAGACCATGGCTTCATCTTTTCAGATTCTGGATTATATTTTGAGACCAAGGCAGTTCTGCTTTCCATATTTCTTGTATCTTCAGCTTCTGATTCTTAATTCCTTGACCTCTTAGCCCCTTGGTCCCTCACGCCTCTTGGGCCACACTAAATTCACACTACTTGGGCTAGATTTTATCTCTAACATTGAGAATTAGACCCATAACATTCCACTAGCAAGTGTCAGCCTGAAAGTGGTCAACTCACTTAAACCGTGGGTAGGTAACGCTAACTCCGTCAAGTTCTTTAAGGCATCTATAAAGACTCTATCATAAAAGCATGTAGTATTTTTACTCCGTGGGTCAACTTCTGTATTGTGTTATGCAAATCACCTTCTTTCACTACTGCCATTATTCTACCACTATTCCTAACCACCTATATCGTCTTCACTGTTACAACACTCATTATGTCCTTCTAAGCTCTCACTACAATTGCCTTTTATGTGCATGATTCCACCAACAGTTTGTTTCTACAAGGCAAACTAGGCTTCAGCTAGGCATTTTTAACATTTCCAGTCTCTATCCATGATCCGGTTTCAAAACCACTCCCCATTTTAGGGTAGCCTAAATTCTATCTTATTTATTTATCTGTTGTTGTGTAGTGTAGAGTCAGAAGTGACTTGTAGCTGAAACTTCGTCATGTTTTCAGAGACAATAAATGGCACTGGAGAGCAGTCCCTATCCTTTTCTTTCATAACAGTTCATGGATTTGAACCTCGTGCCTTTGGGATTGCAGCTCAGCTTCTTACTATGCCATTTAGAGCTTTGGTGGCCTAGTGGTAAGAAGCTGCACTGCAATCTCGAAGGCACATGATTCAAATTCACCAGCTGCTCAACAGAGAACGATGGGCAATCTCTTCCCTTGCAGTTAACTGCCTCTGAAAACCAGCCAGAGGGTCAGATATGGGTCAGTTCTAACTTGATAGTACACTACTACAACAACAGTATAGCAGAAACACTACAAGTTGATGGCTTAAACAAATATAACAAATTTTATTTCCTCATGATATAGGAGACAAGAAGTCAGAGTTTAGAGTATCACATCTAAAGGACAAGTGTCTCAGCCTTAGCTCTATGGGCCCAACACTCCCTGAAGAACTCCATGTATCTTAGCATTAATATTTACTTGGATCTCTAAGGTTAGGTAAAGAGACTGAGATTGTTAACAGCTTTAGCTTGCTTTGCTCCACAAAAAACACTCTTAGTACCAGCAGCCAAGGAATCAAAAGATAAATTGTTTTGGGAAAATCTGCTGTCAAAGCCCTCTCCAAAGTACTGAAGAGGAACGATGTCAGTCTAGAGACTAAAGTGCACCTGATCCAGGCCATAGCCTTTGTAATTACTTGTTATGCATCAGTAAGCTGCAAAATTATGAAGTATGATTAAAGAAGAAATTGATGCCTTTGAGCTGTGGTGCTGGAGAGGAGAACTGAATATATTTTATATTGCTAGGACAAAAATCACACACGCAAGTGTCGAGGACTTTCCTTCATATGGTCACTACCTATGACTCAACGGCACTTAACAACCTAGAGACCAGTTGGCCTAGTGGACTGAAAGCAATGCTACCAAGCGAAAGGTGGACGACTCTAATCCGCAGCCCTAAGGCCTGTTTTAAATTGTTGTTGGTCAAACATTCTTCTAGGTCATATAGCCCTGGTGTGTCCACTTGCCGTACAGAGGTAACTTGTGGTCACTGTGAAGCTGAACACTGCGTTACTATGTGTCAAATGTGATAATGGTTATCCATGGTAGACAGTGTTTGGTGGCGCTCCCTGGTTCAGACATTCTTGGAAGCAGGAGTGGCATCCACTTCCATAAATAGCTTGCCTCCAGAAACTCTATGAATCTGGAGAAAGGATGAAAGTCGCGTATGCAAGTGTCAAGGACTTTCCTTCATAGGGTGGCTATGAGTCACCTACGACTTGATGGCACTTAACAATAACAACAACAACAACAAGGAGAACAAACAGGTTCATCTTGAAAAGGGTAAAACCAGACTTCTTCTTGGAGGCAAGGATTTTAAAACTCCGTCTAACATGCTTTGGGCATGTTGCAAGGAGGAACCAGTCCTTAAGGAGGGAATATCACTCTTGGGAGTGTAGAGGGACAGCACAAGAGAGAAAGACCTTGGATGAAATGGATTGACTCAGTGACTAGGATAATGGGAATAGGTGTGTCAGAGACAATTAAGTCGGCTCAAGGTAGAACAGGGATCGTAACTGTTGTACGTAGGATCACTGTGAGTCACAAGTGACCCAACAGCACATAACAACAACAGACATTTAGCAAAAGAACTCTGGGTCCCAAGAATGTGCTCTTTTCCTCAGTCTTCTTTCTCAATTGTGATAAGATCTATTAGTACTTTTTTTTGTATCTTTTAGATCTCAGAGGAAATTGACTCAAGATAAACTTTAAACCTATAGATCCACTTCCTAAACAACATGCCTCTGGAAACTCTATGAACTTTGATAAATATTGATAGCTGTAGAGGGGCTTCAGTCGTGCTCAACTCAAAGGCAATCAACAACAACAACAACAACAACAACAGCAGCAATTATATAACTGACCTTAATCTTACCCCATTAATGTTGTGGATATTAAGATTTTCAACATATCAAATAATTGCATGAAAATGAAGGATAATTACATTAAAAACTGAGAATTATGCCCTAGTCAAGTTAAAACATATTTTGAAGGAGCATAATTCTAATATATTAAAGCCTATTACTCTATTTCTATTAAATAAGAATGTTAGTATTATTGCCTTTCTTTTCAATATGGATGGAAGCGCAACATCAGGAAGAGAAAGATTCTCACCACTGGGTCAACTGACAAAACTATGACAAATGGAGAAGAGATTGAGGTTAACAGTTAAAGCTTGCTTGGCTCCACAATCAAGACTCTTGACACCAGTAGTTAGGAAATCAAAACATTAATTATATTGGGTAAATATGCTGTCAGAGAACTTTCCAGAGTACTGAGAAGCAATGACGTCAGTCTAGAGACTAAGGTGCACCTGATCCACTCTATGATCTTCATAATCACTTGCTATGCATCAAAGAGATGAACAATGACTAAGGGTAACAGAAGAAGAACTGATGTCTTTGAGTTGTAGTGCTGGAAGAGAATCTTGGACATACCGTGGACCAGCAAGAAAGCAAATAGGCCTGTTTTGGAGAGGTGAAACTAAAATTCTCCTTGAAGACTAGGATTTTGAAGCTCTGTCTTACATACTTCGGGCATGTAGCCAAGAAGGATTGATCATGCTCAGAAGGGTGGAGGGACAACACAGGAGAAGAAAAACCCTGACGTGATGGATTGATACTGTAAATAGGGCAATGGGGGTCGGTGTGTCAGAATCAGTGAGACTGGCTCAAGATAGGACAGGCTTCAGAGCTACTTTACATAGTAGTATCACAAAGAGTCACAGGCAACTCAACGGCATATAACAACAATATTATTGCTTTTTTGGTGCAAAATTGGAAAAGCTCTAATGTTTCATTTTTCTTTGCTTATCTAATACATTTGTAAATGAAAAGTAGCTAAGTTTACATTGTTGTTGCTGTTGATTGCCTTTGATTCTAGAATGACTCATAGCAACCCTGTGAACAAAAGGCCTGAAACCTCTCTACAACTATCAACATTTATCAAAGTTCGTAGAGTTTCCAGAGGCATGTTGTTTAGGAAGTGGATGCCATTCCTGTTTCCAATTTTTTCATAGTATGTTATTGTTGTTATTTGCCATTAAGTTGTGTGTGATGTATTGCATCCTTATGCACAGCAGTCCTGAACCTTCCCCTGTCCTGAGCCAATCTCACTGATTCCGACACACCAACTCCCATTGCCCCAGTTACTGTATCAATCCATCTCATCTGTGGTCAT
>NW_006399759.1:19857158-19858856 GCF_000299155.1 Elephantulus edwardii | reverse complement strand
AGTGTTGATTGTGGAGCCAAGCAAACCAAAGCTGTTAATAATCTCAATCTCTTCACCATCTATCGTGATGTTGCTAATTGATTTACTGGTGAGAATCTTGGTTTCCTTCATTGACCACTTATTCCACTTAATTTTTTTCCATCTTTATTATTGGTATAGATTCTACTTTGTCAAGACAGATCTTCATAGATTGTATTTTGACTACAGTTTTCTCACGTGAGGGTCTTGATTTTTAGTATTACATCAGTCAATGTTCTGTTGGTATTCATTGTTTATTTCATTATTCTATTATTTCATAAATGGAAATACATGCTCGATATTTCATAAATGGAAATACATGCTCGAGAGCCTCCAAAACTAGTGCCATCATATCACCCTATGTGACAGACTTCTTACCTCCAGAATTGTAATAGAATAAAATCATGCTGTTTTATGTCATTAGGTTTGTAGTACATTGTTATTGCAGCAATAGGAAATCAATATAAATAGTTAACTTTTTTGAGTCAACATCAGTCATTAATATTTGAGCTATCTTATTAACTATCATCATATTTATAATATTCCACTAGGGAAGATTTTTCCTGTTGGGCATATTGCCTTTAGTGTTTGCCAGTATTGTCTGATAGTAGTTCATATACTCAAAACTCAGGAGAAAAAGTTATAAATAACTAAGAAGGAATTACTTAGTCCTATTAATTGACTATTTCATTGAATAAATTCTTTCACAAGCTTTATGATCCCTGAGTTAAACAACTCCTCAAAGTAGGGCATTGAGAAATACTATACCAATGCATTCTGTCTATGTATGGACCTAGAAAGGTCTTAGAATTATTTGTGTTCATGATTAATATAAAACAGGCTGAGCACTAATCAATCTAGAATTATTAATTTTCATTTCCTAGAATTATATTGCTACTGTTTAAGAAAACTACAAAGTTGATATAAGGAAAACTTCATTCTAGGTTACAATAAAAACCCCATACTAGAAATTTCATGAGGGGAGCAGTGCTCCAACTTCATCTCATTTCTCTCAGCTGAGTTTAGACCTTCAAATGTCTTTTCTTATAAGTACTAAATGCAAGTTTCTTGTAAAATTATGTAGAATAAAATACAAAATGCAAAATATCATCTTTGAACCAACTTCATATACTTTCTAATTAGCTCCTTTCCAATGGATAAAGATAAAATATAAATTACTTTAACAAACAGAAATTTATTCTCTTACAGTTTAAGAGGAAAGAAGCCTGAAATAAGGGCACCAGGTCTAGAGGAAGACTTTCTATTGGCTCTAGGGAAAACCTTTTCCTCCTTTCAATATCCATGGCCCTGGTTTTCTTTGGAGATCTTGATCTATCTTAATAGCAATCTTCCACTGAGTTACTGAGTCTAGGAGATTCTCAGCACAAGAACCCTTAGATCTTTTATTTTTATGATGTTGTTTTTGGGTGCCATCAAATACAACTCATAGCTACCCTATGAACAAAAAATCATAACCCTGTCCAATCCTGTGCCATCTTCACACTTCCTGAAATACTAGAGCCCATCATGGCAGTCAACATGTCAATCCACCTGATTGAGGGTCTTTATTTCCTTCACCAACCTTCCACCCTTCCCACTATCATGTGTCTCTTCAAGGAATAGCCCTTCCTAGTAACATGTCCTGAGCGGCCTGCAGAACGAATGTGGCCCGTTTTTTGC
>NW_006399759.1:19848511-19850158 GCF_000299155.1 Elephantulus edwardii | reverse complement strand
TCCACTTCCATAGTAGCTTGCCTCCGGAAACCCTATGAACCTGGAGAGAGGATGAAAGGCACCCAGGCGTCGAGGACTCTCCTTCATAGGGTCACTATGAGTCGCCTGCGACTCGACGGCACTTAACAACAACAACAACAAGAAGTTATGAGCTGGTAGAGTTCCTAATACGCCTTCCTCTCCTATCTCATCTCAAACTCTTGTCATCACCGCCATTTTATGACCTTCTCACATTTTCCGATTGGTCTCTTAAGGAATTACTATTCTTTTCTCACAAGCAGGCAAGTAGTTGTTTTTGTTGTTGTTGTTATTGTTAGGTGCCATCAAGTTATCTGTGACTCATGGAGACTCCATGAACAATGGATCTCAAAACTTCACTTATCCTGTACCATCTTCATTATCTCTGATTTATTTGAACATGTTGTTACAGTCACTGTATTAATCCATTTTATTGAGGATCTGCCTCTCTTCTACTGATCCTTCACCTTTGGAAGCACAATGTTTTTCTCCAAGGACAAAATGCTCAAATACATAAGACAAAACTTCACCATCCTTGTCTTCAAGAAGCACCCTAGCTACACTTTCTTCAAGATATATATGTTTATTCTCTTTTAAGTTCATGTAATATTCAATACTCTTCTTCAATAGTAAAACTGAAAGGCATTGATTCTTCTGCCATCCATAATCATTGTACAGCTTTCAGATGCATAATCAAGCAAGTAGGAAAAGTGATTTATCCTATTTTATTACTGAGTAAGATCCACAATCATGTCAACAATTAACATTGTTGCTGTTGTTATGTGTTATCGAATTGCCTGCAACTCATAGCGACCCTATGTACAACGGCCCTAAACCCTGCTCTATCCTGTGCTAATCTCAGTTTCTAACACACTGACCCTAATCATCACAGTCACTGAATCAATCCACCTTATAGAGGGTCTTCCTCTCCTGCACTGTCCCTCCACCCTCCCAAGCATGATATCCCTCTACAAGGACTGGTCCCTCCTTACAACATGTCCCAAGTATGTCAGACAAAGCCTCAGAATCCTTGCCTCCAAGGACCAGCCTGGTTTAATCCTCTCCAGGATGAACCTGTTTGTTTTCTTAGCAGTCCATGGTATATTCAATACTCTTTTCCAGCACCACAGCTCAAAGGCATCAATCCTCTTTCTATCCTCCCTAGTCGTTGTCCAACTCTCTGATGCATAACAAGTGATTGCAAAAACCATGGTCTGTATCAGGTGCACCTTAGTCTCTAAAGTGACACCATTGCTCTTCAGCACTTTGGAGAGGTCCCTAACAGCAGACTTTCCCATTGCAATATGTCTTTTAGTTTCCTGGCTGCTAGTGCCAAGAGTGTTGACTGTGGAGCCAAGCAAACTAAAGCTGTGAACAGTCTCAACCTCTTCAATTAGCATTATAGGGATCATAATGAAACTCTCCTTTAAAAAATAAAAGGTGGTAGATTGTCTGTACAGATGGTGTCAAATATACCTTCAATTTGTGTCTAATCATTGTACTCTTCGTATCAAGAGGGTGTCTATTTCCTTTCTTTTGATGCTGGGGTGAATTGTGATTTGTTTTGGCCAATGTATTAAACTAGAAATAATGAGTCGGTAGTTCTATGCCAGTCCTTTGAAGGCCAAG
>NW_006399759.1:19843217-19848411 GCF_000299155.1 Elephantulus edwardii | reverse complement strand
GGGTTTCCATTCATTCATTGTTGCACTGTTTTCTCTACCCTCCTCCCCAGTTGGTTCTTCTTTCCCCCCCTCTTGAAAGTCTGCTTTAATTGTCCATTTGCCACAGTGCTTGTCAAAGCCAGTTCTGATTAAGAATTCATCCTTTTTGAAAAGAAGCTCAAGGTAGACAACGAAAGAGACCAGATGTTGAGAATTTGAAACTCTCCAGTAAACCATGGAACAGAAAGATCTATCCCTCTCATGCCCTTCTCAAATCATCATGTCTTGAATAATTGGTGTTTATTCATTAAGTGTTATGTAATAATATATAACTGAAAGAGGGAGTCTGGAGTGGATCATCCCTAAGATGCTTTCTTGTCTTACTGTCCTTTGTTTTTAATTGTTTCCCAACACAAAGCACTTGGCTGAAAGTGTGAAAAATAAGATATGAAAATGGAAAGAACATGGTCTCACGAGATATTCTCCTGCTTCTACCAGAGAAAGTCCTTGCAGTTATCACAAGCAATGCATGATTGAGTATCCAGAGACTGAGTCAAGCTGTAGCCAAGCTTTGGCCTCTGGCATTGTACCAGGAAGAAAGGATCAGAAGATGGTGTCTCAATGCCCAAAGCCCCCTGACAGGAAAAGGAAGGAAGAAGTGACTGTTACAGAAAGAATTGGGTGGATAAGTGAAAGAGGATTATGCTATAATAACAATGAGGATTGGATTTCATAAAACCCTCAGTTCATAAGTTCATGGCTGGAAACAAGGTCCCCACCCCCATACCCCACACCCAAAGCAGTTCAGGAGAGTATTGAAAAGCAAGCTCAACTTTTAGATCTCTGATTTCTCTATGTAGTATGTCTCTGCATTTGGGTCAGACAATAATAGGGGAGGGCACATCATGGCCTGGCCATGTGGAAATGCAGATAGCTCCCCACCTGGTGGGACTTACCAAACACACAGAGCTCTTAGGCAACAATGTTCAAAGGGAGGAGATGGTACATGGCCTGTTCCAGGGCCCTGTTGATGGATGAAATACAGTGGGGAGACAAGTTAGATGCAGGGGGGAAACAAAGCCAAAATGAGCCTCAGCAAAAACAGGTCAGAGGCCATTCCAAAAACATCCCCAACATACTCTTAGAGCTTAGTAATTTCAGCATTTAATGATGTTTCACAGGATACCTGGCAGAGAGAGAAAGTCTGTGATTCTTGTAATAACAACCACATTGTTCCAGCTCTCCTCACAAAAGATAGCCCCAAGGATTCTCCTAAACAGCTGAGAACCCAGCTTCTGAACAGTACTCTGAAAGCAACCTGACTCTGTGATGGAAATGAAGAAATCTGGAAGAGGTCCTACAATCCCAAATACTTGAGATGAGGTATGCTCTTATGTATACTGCATTGAAACTGATGAGGGAGAGAACTGTTTAAAAGGGATATATGATTAAGTATTATTGTCATGACAGGTATCCAGAACGAAGACTGAATAGTGGAGTGGACTTGGAGGGAGGGGGACTGTATAACAATGAAAGAATTTTCTTTTACTTTTCAGAGAGAATTGGAGGGGAGGGGTGGGCAGGAAGAATAGTGCAACATTGAATAAATGGAAATCCAAAATCTCTGTAAATATAGTGCAACCTTGAATAAATGGAAATCCAAACTCTCTGTAAATTCAGTAAAATTAATAATAATAATGATGATAATAATAAATTAAAAAACCTTTTTCCAACAGAGTGGAAAAATGCCTTAAAAATATTGTCAATGGATCATTTCTCACCTATGGCAACCTCTTATGCATCAGAGTAGAAACTGTACTCAATAGGGCTTGCAATGGTTGCCCTTTCAGAAGTTAATCCCCAGGCCTTACTTTGGAGGCTCTTCTATGCAGAAGAGTTTTAGGCCAAGTAGCTGAACAAGCTGACTGTGTGCCACTCAAGGTTGCTGAGAAAATCCAAAACAGGAAAAAGACATAGAACTGTAATCATGTCGAGACACTTGGGCACTTGCCCAGTGTTGCTTGCTTCATGACTTGGGACAAATCCCTTCTCCTCCCTGGGTATCCATTTCCACATCTGCAAAATGAGGGAGTTTAACAGAATAATGGCGCAAGGTCGTTCTAACATCACAGCTCTAATCTGTTTTAATCGTTTGATGTATTGGCCTCTTTCTAAAAACTAATATGCAGTTGCCTGAAGGAAATCTCAGTGTGCCCCTGCTGAGGTATATTATTTCATGTTGTTCTCCTTGTTGGAAAAAGTCTAACAACACAAAGTACAAGTGCCTGTTTTCAAAGGCAAGGCTGTGACAGTCTGAACATAGAAACTAGGCGTTCACCATGTAATGGCTGAATATTTTATTAGTTATTATTTATTAAATGTTTCTAGTCTGTCACTGTGGTTTTTAGGCTTTGTATTTGGTCTTCAGCAGCTGAAGTGAGGTAGATTTTTGAGAAGTGCTTTATGGCATTAAAGAACAATTCACTGTAAATATTCCAAGTATAGTTGAAAAGAAGGTATATTAGCAGTAAGGCTTGAAAGTGGATACTAATATAGAAAGCCAGTTTTAAAATTTACTCAATTTTCTGTGTCCTCCTTATTTTTGTTTTATGATTTATTTATTTTTTATTATTAATTTTAATGAAAATTTACAGAGATTTTAGATTTCCATCCATTCATTGTTGCTCTTTTCTCACTGCCTACCCCTCCCCCCCAGTACACTCTTCTTTTTGAAAAGTAAAAGAAAAATTCTTTCATTGTTGTACAATAAAATCCCTCCCTCCAGGTCCACTCCACTATGCAGCCTTCATTCTGGACTCCTGTCATAACAATAATACCTAATCACATATCCCTTTTAAACAGTTTTATCCCTCATCTATTTCAATGCAGTACACATTATTTATCCCATCTTTCTCAGTCTCTTCCTAACCCTAATGTTAGTCTTATTTTACAACAGTGGCACTATGCAGTATTTGTCCTACTGTGACTTAGATATTTCACTCAGAATAATGTCTTCTAGGGTCACCCATTTTGAATTATATTGCATGAGTTCCTTGTTTTTCTATGCTGTGTAGTATTCCATTGTGTGAATATACCACAGTTTCTCTATCCATTCATTTGTTGATGGCCACTTAGGTTGTTTCCTACTCTTTGCTATTGTGAACAAAGCCACAATAAACATGGGTGTGTATATATCTGCTTGGGTGGCAGTTATGGTCTCTTTAGGGTATATTCCCAGTAATGGAATTACTGGGTCAAATTGAATCTCTATTTGCAACTTTTTTGAGAAAGTGCCACACCACCTTCCACAGTGGCTGCACTGTTTTACACTTCCATCAACAGTGAGTAAGGGTTCCAGTTTCTTCACAACCTCGCCAGCATTTGTTGCTTGCTGTTCTGTTAAATTTTGCTATTCTAGCTGGGGTGAGATGATATCTCATAGTTGTTTTGATGATTCGTTTTTAAAATTATTTGTGGTTGGTTCAAATGATTCTGTGTTCAGCTACCAACCTGAATATAGTGCTGGAAGTTCTGCTTCTTCTCAAAAGTCAGAGCCTTGAACACGCTATGGAGCACTTCTACTCTGCATGCATGTGTTCAAATTGACCGCACAGCTACTTGAACTATTTCAAAGTGGTGTTATTGTTAGCTGCCATGCAAACAGTTCCAACTCCTGGGACTGCGTATGTAGAGCAACAGAACAAAATATTTTCTAGTTTTCCATTATCTTCACAGAGACAAAACTCTGTGAATTTTAGGAGTTTTTCAATTGGTTATTTCTACAACTGGGGAAATATCTTTTATCTGCTCTTTTCCATAAAATGCTTGTCTATAAATAGTATTCTAAATATGAGCATTCAAATTAAGACAGAGTAGGAAGAAAGATTGGACATTCACTTCCAAAATAGCAGGTCTTCAAAAGCCTATGTAAAATAGAGTACATTTTGACTAGCAGATATGGTGACTAAGGTGGAGCCCTCAGGTATGGAAACACAAAGGAGGAGGAACAGTTGTAAGCAAACTTTAGTGATTGGAACATGGAATGTAAGAACCATGAATGTAGGAATATTAGATATTCTTAAGAAAGAAATTGGTCACACAAATATTGACATACTAGGTGGTGGTGAAATGAGATGGACTAGCATGGGGTATTTTAAATCAAACATTTATATTATCTACCATGCTGGAGATGAAAAGGGGAATAAAAATGGGGTTGCTTTCAAATTAAAAAAATCCATTTCTAGATTCTTCTTGAAGTCAATATTGTGAGTGACAGGATAATATCCATACGCATACAAGGATGTCCAGTGAATACCACTATCATTCAGATATATGCACCAACAACCAGAAACAAAAAAGAGGAAACTGAAGATTTCTACCAGCATTTGCAGTCAGAGATTGATTGAATATGCAACCAAGATGCCTTACTAATAATGGGTGACTGGGATGCAAAAGTTGGGAACAGAGAAAAAGGAGCAGGAGTTGGAAAGCATGGAATTGGTAACAGAAAGGAAGCTGGAGATAGAATGATAGAATTTTGCACACTCAATGATTTATTCATTGCAAATATGTTTTATAAGAAACATAAACACAGGATATACACATGGATTTCATTTGATGGTACGCATAGGAATCAGATCAATTACATCTATGGAAAGAACGGCAGGAGAAGCTCAATATCAACTGTGAAAACTAGGCTAGATGCTGATTGTGGAACAGATCACCAACAACTCATGTGCAAGTTCAAGCTGAAGCTAAGGAAAATTAAATTAAATCCATGGGGACCAAAATATGACCTTGAGTCTATCCCACCTGAATTCCAAAGCCACCTCAAGAACAGGTTTGAGTTCTTAAACACTAATGAGGAAAGGATGGGTGAGCTGTGAGAGGATATCAAGAATGTCATCCCGGAAGAATGCAAAAGGTCATTTTTTAAAGACAGAGGAGGAAGAAAAAACCAAGATGGATGCCAGAAGAGACTCTGAATATTGCACTAGAGCACCGAGAAGCCAAAGCAAAGAGAGGAAATTAAGATATTAAGGAGCTGAACAGAAGGTTTTGTTCAAAGGCAGCGCGGGAAAACAAAGCAAAGTAATGAAATGTGAAAAAAGCTAGAGTCAGAAAAATCAAAGGAACCAAACTCACTCAGCATTTCTTAAGCTCAAGGAACTGAAAAACAAATTTAAGCCTCGAGTTTCAATATTTAAGGATGTTT
>NW_006399759.1:19825028-19837812 GCF_000299155.1 Elephantulus edwardii | reverse complement strand
AAAAGGATGCTAAGTAGCAGAAATAATAGAAATATAACAATACCTTGATACACAATCAGACCCAAGGACCCAACATCCTTAAAATGCCTATATCTCTGCTTTTCTTGAATGCTCCTTTTATCCTTTATCCAAGCTCATTAATACAGCAGGAGAATTGTATGGTGAATTCCAACATTGTAACCCTATTAAAAATATAATAAACAGATACTCTGATTGTCATATCTTCGTTTATATGTTCAGCGAGAAAGTATCACTTAGTCCCAGAGAGTGAAGAGCTTTAATGCCCCTTTTCATCAGAGCCACATGTTCAATGTAAAAACGAAGGTGTTGCTCCAAAGAAAGGCATGCTTTTTTCAAAAGATAGACACTAAATTATATTTAAATCTCCCTCTTATACCACTTCAGGTGGCACATCAAGAAGATTAACATTTAGAATGTTGTTGTTGTTGTTATGTGCCGTCGAGTCGCTTGCAACTCATAGCGACCCTATGTACAACAGCCCTAAACTCCGCTCTGTCCTGTGCCAATCGCACTGTCTCTGACACTCCCATCCCAATTATCCCAGTCACTGAATCAATCCACCTCATAGAGGGCCTTCCTTTCCTGCACTGTCCCTCCACCCTCCCAAGCATGATGTCCCTCTCTAAGGACTGGTCTCTCCTCACAAGATGTCCAAAGTAAGTTAGACAGACCTCAGAATCCTTGCCTCCAAGGAGCCACCCGGTTTAACCCTCTCCAGGACAAATCTGTTTGTTTTCCTAGCAGTCCATGGTATTCTCAATACTCTTCTCCAGCACCACAGCTCAAAGGCATCAATTCTCCTTCTATCCTCCTTGGTCATTGTCCAAAATAAATAGTCCAAATAAAAATAGAATAGTCCAAATAAAATAGAATATCCAAAATAAAACTTTAGTTGTTGTTAGTTACCATTGTGTCAACTAATATTCATAATGAGCCTATGAGCACAGATCAAAGCCTTCTCCTGTCCAATGCCACCTTCATCATCTTTGCCGTGACCAAGCACACTGTTACAGTCACTATGTCAATACATCTTCTTTTCTTGTCGGTTTGGTTAGAAAGATCATATACATCGTGCTTCCCACTATTCATATTCACATTGTGTTTCATACAATCATTCTCGTGCATTATGTTTTACAAAATTAATCACCATTGGACTTCGCCCATGAATAAATCTTATTGAAGGCTTACCTCTCTTTTGCTGATCTTTTGTTTTTCCCACTATGATAGCTTTTTTCCCAAGCAGAGTGGTTATTAGCTTAACACTAAAACGAGGTTTTGGACCTTGTTATTTCCTGGACTATGAGGAGACTCAGGGTTTCTCAGAGGGTGGAGGAGCCAGGATAGCAAGGATAACGCAAGAACAATTGAGGGCCTCAGAGAAGTATCTCTATGGATCACAATGAAAGTATTTCAACATTTTGAAAGTTTGTGTTATGTACATTTCAAATTACATATCTGATTCCATTGACACTGAATCTAACAGAAGTTTTCCAAGAGTATACAATGAGTAAAAGTCATACTTTGCCGGCCATTGATGTTGATAATACATCTTTTCCCCTTTTTGTTTGTTCTTTTGACTGCTTCAAGTGAGTTCTGGTGGCCTAGTCGTTGTTGTGGTTAAGTACTGTCAACTCGCAGGTGACTCATAGCCACCCTATGAAGGAGAGTCCTCAGTTTGTGGGTGTCTCTCATCTTCTCTCCAGGTTCATAGGGTTTCCGGAGGCAAGCTATTATGGAAGTGGATGCCACTCCTCCTTCCACGCTTGTTTAATTGGGGAGCTCCACCCCACTCTGTCCGCATTGGGTAACCAGCCATTACCTCATTTGACACATCAGTGTCACAGTGTTCAGCCTCACAGCAACCACAAGTTACTGCTGTATGACAACTTGTACACCAGGGCTATATGACCTAGAGGAATGTCTGAACAAAAACAATGAAAGACAGTCCCGAGGGCCGCGGATTAAAAGTCACCCACCTTTGGCTTTGTAGCATCGCTTTCTGTCTACCTAATAGGTAAAAAAATTGCACAGCCAATTTAAGACAAAATCCATCAGCTGTTCTGCAGGAGAAAGATGGACAATCTCTTCCCAGCTGATTTACAGCCACTGAAGACCCACTGGAAGGTCACCAATGAGTCAGTTCTGGCTGGAAGACAATGAGTTTGAGTTAGAGTTGTTTCTGTCGTGGTTTTTTTTTCCCCCTTCCTTTCTTTTTGGGGGGTTTGTTTTGCTTTGGGGTTTTTTTTATTACTTTAAGTTGACTTTTAGAGGGACTAGATTTTATGCCAACTTATTACAAACAAAACATCCAGGACCCTTGAGTTTTATTCTTTAAAAACAATTCAACTTCATGAGTTCAAGGAACTCATAAAGGTGGTGAAAGAGCATCTGAAATGTATCTCTGCTACTAGGAGAAGTGTTCAACATTTGAGGGGAGATATATATATATAATCTTTTCATCGTGATCCAGAAAGGTGAGTCCTAATTATTTTATTTTACTGCCTTTAAAATCTAGTAGGCATTCAGATATGGGTTGTTTAAGGTTTTGCTGTATTTATATTATCATTGTCATTTTTTTGTTTTGCTTGAGATATACCAAAACTAAAAACCAGAACTTAATATTCTCCATAATCCACTAATTGTTCTACAGACAAACCTTCCTGTTCCTTTCTAATCTAAATTGGATAAAGACCAACTGGAATAAAGTAGTGAGTTTTATCAATCTGATTAAATCCTTGGCCACACACATTTATTCCCTCCTTATTCCCCAAATGACTACATACTTTAAAGGAGAAAAAAACCACAACTATTATCTCCAACACAGTTTAACTGGTTTAAAAAATATAGTAACATTGCCTGAGCAATCATTTTTCTGTTTTTAGTTCTCTTATTTCTCAAAGTTATCAGAATTCTCTGAATTTCTTCTCATAAAGACATCTTCAATGTGACAGAGACTTTTTTTGCCTTTTAAGTGTAATAGTTTCTTCAGTCAATAAAAATTTTGAGGCAATACAATGTAATCTTAGCAAATCTTTGAGAAAAACTTTTATGTTATTTCAGGCATTCAGAGAATTTTATATAAAAGAGATAGCTAAAGCTCAGATGTTTTAGAAGGCATGTGAATTAAAAGAGGAAAATACCATATCTTTATTATGCTTCACACAGTTCTTTCCTTGTCCATCATGCAATGGCCATTTTTTTTAATAACTTTTGGTTCTTCACCAAATATATCATCTTGGAAGTCACCAAAAATCTGAGGTAAAATTATTTTCCTTAGAGACCTCAGAGGGAGACTCATTGCATATCAAACAACCCCAGAGGACATTTCCTGTGGTTTGGGAAGACAGTTGAACTGACCACAGGCCTCTTGAGTTTAGCCTAATGACTTCAGATTCTCATGCCATTATTCAAGTTCTAAAGATTGTGTAATTTAGATAGCAGCAGAAGCTTTTTGCTGATCTGATTTCAATTCTACTTCTTATCTCCTATTACAACTAATCCATGTATCTAGAATATTTCATATGAAGTCAACACACACACAAATACACATGTACACATCATGTTTCTTTTCATACTCTTTAACCATCTGAAATGTCATTCCTCAGGAGATGGTTTGTTCAAATTGTTTTCCTGTCAAACATTCTTCTAGGTGGTACACCGCTGGTCTGTGCATTGCTGTACAGAGGTAACTCATGGTTGCTGTGATGCTGAGCACTGTGACACTAATGTGTCAAATGAGATAGTGGTTACCCATAGTGGACAATGTTTGGGGGAACTCCCTGATTAAAACAAGCTTGGAAGCAGGAGTGGCATCCACTTCCTAAATGGCTTGCCTCTGGAAACTCTGTGAACAGTGCTCAGGCCTTTTGTTCATAGGGTCGCGATGAGTTGTTTACGACTCAATGGCACCTAACAACAACAACAACATCAATAACATATAGTTCACATAGCAAATTTTACATAACTGGAAAAATCATGGCTTTCCATAGTTATTAACTGCTCTCTTGGTCATCATCACCATTGTTATTATCTCTCTTTAAGTCTATCCACAGCACATAGCAACCTCATGTACAATGGAATGAAATACTGTCCAATTCTGTGTCATCTCCATATTTGCTTTCTGATTAAACCATTGTGATGCATAGGATCTTCACTGACTGATTCTCAGACGTATAGTGCTAGGCCTTTGTCCCTAGGCTATATTACTTTGTTAGCCTTGCTGAACTTATTCTGTAACACAGCTGTGTAGAAGCTTCTGAGAACAGACAAATGGTGGCTTCACAGAAAGTGCACTGTATGGAAATCAAATTCAGGTCTCCTGAATGAAAGGTAAGAATTTTATCACAAAACCACTCATGGTCCTACCATAATAATGAAAATTACCACCGTATGCAATATTATGTTTAAAATTATTATCCTAAAATATGATGTACAAATGCAAGCTTTATATTTTTCCTTGAATATCCACTGGACAGGCCGTTAGGTATCCGTTGTGGGGAATTCTTTTTTGGTGGGTGTTTGGTGTTTAGTGGGAGTTTTTTAGCTTTTCAAAAAAAATTATTTTATATTGGTAGCTAACCAATATAAAATAAAAAGTGTAAAAGGCTTAAAATAACCAAATTCTCTAGAAATGATGTCAAATGACCTGTCACATGAACATATATTTTTAGTTTATTCAAGTGCCAATTGACAGGAATTTTGTCCTCCTCCCTGTCAAAAATAGACCAAGAAGGCAAGCAGCCTTAACCCAAGTTCACCAGTAAGGTGATAAAGTGTCCTCCCTTTCCCCTTCACATCAACACCCCTGTTCAGCATGAAGAAGTCAGAGAGTCTGCATCCAGTTCCCAAATCAATAAGACAGTTGATTTAATTACCATTGGGAAAGGCTTGTCATTTTCCTGTAGCATCCTGTCCCCACTGGATCATTTTAATTTCCTTCTCCTGCTCCCCCCACCAACCAATTTCTGCAGCTCTCCAACTGCATCCCTGCCCATCCTCACCCTTCTGCCCCCAACCCTCACCTCCTTGTACCCCCAATATGTTTTTTCCCAATAAAAAAATAAAATAAAACTCTAATGAGTAAAAAAAAAGAAGAAGAAGACAAAAATTGTCACAAGTGCAACATAAAGGAAATCATGATAGATGGAGAAAAGTTTAAAATTGTCAACGACTTCATCTTACTTGGATCCACAACTAAACATACTTGGTAATAGCAGTCAGGAAATTAGGAGATGTAACACATTGGAAAAAATCTGCAGTCGGGGACTGCTCCAAATTACTGATGAGCAATGATGTCAGTTTGAAGACCAAGGTATGCCTCATTCAGGTCATGGTCTTTTTCATCATTTGTTATATATCTGAGAGCTGAACCATGAGTAAGGATGTAATATAAAGAATTGATGCCTTTGAGTTATGGTATTGGAGAAGAGTACTGAGTATCACTGACTTTTCAGCTGGCAATCTAAGGCTTAACCACTATATCACTCGGTCTCCTTGCTTCACACATAGTATTGGCTACTCAATGTCATGAAGTCAGTGAAACTCTCTGTTGGGTTTCGGATGCTGTAAATCCTTATGGTAGGATGGCTGCCTTCATCTTGCTCCCACCAGATAATTTGGTGGGTTCAAATTTCCAAACTTTAAGTTTCAAAAATTTAAAAATATAATTCACTAAGCCACCAGAGCCCCTATCACACATAGTAAGTGTTACTAAATACTTAGGGTATAGATTTCATATGCCAATCTTGATGCTTTGATCTTATATAATGACTTTTCTATCTTCAGTGGCTTGTCCAAACTCTATGTTATTTGTTCTTTTTATCTTGCAGTGCAATGTAATTACCATTCATAATGTAATCAATCACTTGAAAGAGGTATTTCTTAGGATGTAATTCATCTCCAGACTGTAAAATGATATTTGGGCAGAACGTTTTCTCTCTCTCTGCTCTGCACTCTTTCTGTCTCCTGACTGTGATTCCTAAAAATTTGATCTGCAGAAATCTCCAGAACACTGTCAGACCTGTCAATGTGGAACTTCTCATTTATCACAATCATGAGAACCAGCATGTACCTGGACCCACTCAAATAAAACTATATTTTCTTCATTGTTCTTGATTTCCATTGAGTCGAGCATGACTGATAGCGGCCCTATGAACAAAAGGCCTGACTGAAGCCTTTCTATAGCTATCATCATTTATCAAAGTTCATAGAGTTTCCAGAGGCATGTTGTTTAGGAAGTGGATGCCATTCCTGCTTCCAAGCTTGAAATATCTGTTTTGTGCTTTTCTCAGACTTTTCATTCTAGTTCACTGGTGGATCCACTCTTCAGGTGCCCTTATCATGTAGTTTTAATTACAGGGGCTCTAAACTCTATTTTGACAGCCAGGAAGGAGCCTTGGTGGCCTCGGATCTTGTGTATCAGACTATTAACTCAGAGATTGGTAGTTTGAATCTATGAGGAAATCTGAAGGAGAAATATAAGGCAATGCACTCCCCCAAGGATTTCGTGTATAGGGAACTCCAGCAAAGTAACCAGGAATCAGAATAGCCCCCGAGAGCAGTGGGCTTGACTGGCTTTTCCGGGAGCTGGCAAGTGGCTCCCAACGCCCTCTGCACGCTGCCCCTCCGCCCCACACTTTCTTCTGAGTGCTTCCTTAGCCAATCACGTGTGTAGTTTTGTTTTTTGGGTTCCCCCCTTACTTTCTAGCTCCATGTAAATGCACCTTGGGATTGATACTGGCACTGTGTTACACTCAGAATGGTGCATTAATCAACCCAAGAAGAATGAACGTCATGAAGATTCTGTGCCTTCCCAGCAGAAAGCTGGGAGAACAGGAACCTGCTCCCTCCACTGGAGCTGTTCTCACAGGCCCCTTTCCCTTACTGCATTCACCTCCTCTCCCTCTCAGCCTCACTTCCAAGGGTCCCTGCAGTTCTATCACCTCCAAAGGACTGCTGCTCCATGGCCAACGGCCACTCCCATCCATGTCCAAGCCCCCTCCAACAACTGGGCAGGGAGTCCCTTTCCGACCAGCTCCCTCCTTAAGTCTGCATTACTGCACTGCTTTTGCCAGGGCGAATCTGCCTGTGTGCCCCAGCTCCCTCCACTCTTCTGGATTTTCCCAGGGTCTGCTCTCTGCACCAACAGACCTGGCACACCTCAGATGGGTGTAGGGAGCTCTGCAGGCCCTTGACACTTCTTTGCCTCTGGATGGGCTGCTGCAGAGTTCATGCCCACTGATGGCGCCACATGTGGGCAGGAGCAGGACTGCACTCTGTGGGGTTTTCAATGGTGGGCCACAGATCAGCAGGCCTTTCCACTGAGGCACTCAGTGAGACTTCGAACCTCCCCACTCACAGTTCTTTCTGCTTACGTTAGTAGTAGACCATATGTGCGGGGTCGACATTGTCCCAAATGCTTGGCCTGCTATGTGTAACTCCATACTCCTGACATCAATAGTCCTCATGCCTCCATGTCCCATGGGTTCGCGATTATTGTTGTTGTAAGCCATCAAGTTTGAACTGACGCATATCTGACCCTCTAGCAGATTTTTCAGAGGCAATAAATAAAAAAGAGGTAATTACCCATCCTTCTCCCATAGAGGAGCTGATGGATTTGAACCACTAGCCTTTGGGTTTGAAGTGCAGCTTCTTACCACTAGTCTACTAGAGCTTCCTATTATCTATGTACTTCTAGACATAGCAAACCTTATAGAGATTCCTCCAATCAGAATTTCTGATAGTTTGAACAGAAGCCAGAATAAAGCTGCTTGAAAAGTAAATTGGTATAAACTACCTAACATGGTATCTAAACTGATTGCTAAAAACAACATTCGGAAGCATTAAGAAAGATTCATTTACACTTATTATCTTTTTAAGGGAACATTCATAGCTTAGTGGTAAGGGATTGCACTGCTAACCCAATGATATACAGTTTGAATCCAGCAAGTGTTCCACATGAGAAAGAAGGGCAATCTCCTCCCATGCAATTTTCTGCATCTGAAAACCACTAGAGGATCAGAAATGAGTTGGTTTTAACTCTGCTGGGACTAAAAAAGGATAGCAAGTAATAAATGTTGGAGAGGATGTGGTGAGATAGGAATACTTATATATTGTTGGTGGAATTGTAAAATGGTACACTGCTCTGCAATATGCCCTGAGAAAAATGAGAACTGAGCCACAAATGAAGACTTTTACACCAGTGTTCATAGCAGTGTTATTTACTATCACAAAACATGGAAACAGTTCAGATGTCCAACAAATTAATGGATTGAGAATTTGTGGCACATTAATACAATGGAATACCACACAGCACGCAGGACAAAGATTTTGTAAATTACTACCTATTCTGAGTAAACTGACTCAGTCCTATAAGGACAGATACTGTACAAAACCATTATTGTAGGAGTATGAGGATCGGGGGCTGTGGGGGAGCAGAGGGATAAGGATGGGCTGGGGGGATTGTTAATCATAGGGTCAAACAATCTAATGGATGAGGGGTAAAGCAAATGGAACAATCTAATGGATGAGGGAGCATCCTTCAAATGGAAAAGGCCCTGTGTGATAAACAATGTATTCAAACTTTGTAAATAAATCACTTGTTGTTGTTGTGTGATGTGCCATAGAGTCACCTGCGACTCATAGCGACCCTATGTACAAAAGTCCTAAATCCTGCTCTATCCTGTGCCAATCTCACTGTCTCCAACACAACTGCCCCCATTACCCCAGTCACGGAATCAATCCATCGCATAGAGGGTCTTCTTCTCCTGCATTGTCAGTATAAAATTTTTTTAAAAATTAAAAATAAAAGAATTGTGTGTGTTTTTTTTTAAATAGATACATTTCTTACACCGACTAAACCTTAACCTTAAGGAAAATGGGAATCTCAGAATACTTGATCATGCTTATATGAAACCTATACTTGGACCAAGAAGCAGTCATCAGAACAGAACAAGGAAACACTGCATGGTTCAAAATGAAGAGTGTGTCAGGGATGCATCCTGTCCCCATGCCTTTTCATGCTGTATGCAGAACTAATCATTCAGGAATAAGGGCTTTATGAGTAGGAATATGCAGATGACACAACTTTGCTTGCAGAAACTGAAGAAGACCTGAAGCACTTACGGCAGAAGGTCAAGGACCGTAGTCTTCAAATATGGATTGAAGCTCAACATCAAAAAGACAAAGATTCTCACCACTGGGCCAAATGGCAGCACCATAATAGATGAGGAAGAGATTGAGATTATCAGCAATTGCAGCTTTCTCGGTTCCACAATCAACAGTCTTAACACCAGCAGTCATGAAATCAAAAGACAAATTGCATTGGGAAAATCTGCTGTCACGGACCTCTCCAGAGTGCTGAAGAGCTATGATGTCAGTCTAGAGACAAAGGTGCACCTAATCAAGCCCATGGTCTTCTCAATTACCTGTTATGCTTCAGAGAGCTGGACAATGACTAAGAATGACAGAAGAATAAATGCCTTCAATTTGTGGTCCTAGAAAAGAGTCTTGAATATATCATGGACTGCCAAGAAAACAAATCAGTTGGTCCGGGAAAGGGCAAAACCAAGTTTCTCCTTGGAGGCTAGGATTTTTAAGCTCCACCTCAATTCCTTTGGGCACATATCCAGGAGAGATTGGTCCTTGAAGAAGGACATCATGCTTGGAAGTGTGGATGGACAGCACAGGAGAGGATGACCCCGGATGAGATGGATTGATACAGTAACTGGGGCAATGAGGGTTGGTTGTTGTGTCAGAATTAGTGAAACTGGCTCAGGTCAGGGAAGAGTTCAGAACTGTTGTACACAGGGTCGCTATGCATTACAGGCAATTCAACCAATAACATTCTATGACATGTTTGGAAGCAGAAGTGGCATCCACTTCCTAAACCACATGCCTCTGGAAACTTTATGAACTTTGTTAAATGTCAATAGTTGTATAGGGGTTTCAGGCCTTTTGTTCATAGGATTGCTATGAGTCATGTTCCACCTGAAGGTGATCAACAACAACTATTCCCTCAATTCACCTTGGCATTGTTAAGATGCATTTGTTAAATATTTTCTCATCAGATCAACTGCATCCCACTAATTCAAAGCAATTAGATTTTATTGTGTGTTTAATGATTACTTAACTTTTTCTCATTCTTTAATCACCTTCACATTAGTGATAAAAGCAATCTACATTTTATGTCATCAAAGAAGAGAGAGACCCACAGTTAACACCTTTGGTATGAGCAGACAGGATATAAGAAGACACATTGCACTGGGAAAATCTGCAGCTAGGGACCTCTCCAAATTATTGAGGAATGGTGAAGTCAGTTTGAGGACTAAGGTGGATCTGATTCCGGCCATAGTTTTTCCAGTTACTAGCTATGCATCTGATGCCTGGATAATGAATAAGGCTGACTGAAAAAGAATTAACACCTTTGAGCTGTGATGTTGGAGAAGAGCACTGATCATTTCATGGACGGCCAAAAGAATGAACAGTTATGTCTTGGAGAGAGTGAAGCCAGAGTGCTCTTTGGAGACAAGAATGATGAAGCTGTGCCTCACATTGTTTGGACATACTGCTAGGAGGAGCTATTCCTTGGAGAGAGACATGATATTTGGAAGGGTGGAGGGTCAACAAAGAAGAGGAAGACTCTCAACCAGGTGGATTGACATGGTCACTGCTGCAATGGGCTCATTTCAGGAAGTGTGAGGATAGTGCAATAGAGAACAGGGTTCAGATCTTTTGTTCATAGGGTCACTATGAGTCATTCTCAACTTGATGGCACCTAATAACATCAACATCAACCATAATTTCACTTTAATATTGAGAACACTTCCTAAACTAAAGGCAAGTCCAGCAGAAACAAGATGTTGACCCTGTATATCTTGGAGTGTTCATATAATCTGTTGCTTTACAATTTCTTACCTGAGAAAAGAATAATGATAACTTCCTCTAGGTTTCAGTGCACTCAGCCATGTGACCTCAGAAGCACTTGCAACTAAGTTCCCAAGAGTAAATTCTTACACCCTGGTTATTGACCAGTGGGCATAGCTAGCTAAGGAACCTTCCTGGGATCAAGTTTTACCTCTTACCCCAAACTGCTGTCCACACTTCTTCTGTTGACGGATGAGGTTCCTATTCTAATTGCTCTCAGCAAATAGAAGAAAATGATTGCTGTATCTAGCACAACATGGGAGTAATTTGGAGAATTCTAGGCCACAAATGCCTACAGACATCATTGACCAGGGAGAAATGCTGTGGTTTGATGCTTCATGTGGCATTAATTAAAAACAACCTGCTTTTCCTACAAATGGAGAAGTACTGCCAACTTATGATCCTCCACAATTTCCAGTTAGCAAGCAGGAAAAAAAAATCATTCTCAGTCCCTTTAACTTCACAGAAACAACCAGTAATTGTTTCCAAGGTACAGAATATCAAAGGGTCAGTTCTTAATTATTCTGTGTAGGGGAGACATTTTCTCAAGCAAGTTACCAAGTGAGTGATAACCCAATATTGCAATACCCTAGTCAATTTGCCTTAATAGCCACGCAAGCAAGAAACTTGAGACCTAGGGAAAACAGCAACTTCTTGGAAAACTACCATCTCTGCTCATGTTACTTTGACCCAAAGACTGTCCTTCAGGATATATTATATTAAGAAGGATTTCTTGGAGACAGGGTGGTTTACAATACATTATTCATCTGTGTTCATATCTATATACCTAGATGTTAAACAAGACCTTGAATGTGCTAATTGTATACTATATGATCTGTTTCCTCATCTATCTTAAGGGTCTAACTTCAACTCCCCTTTTAAAGAAGATAGATAGGCATTATCGGTAATAGAGCCCATCAACTTAATGAGATGCAAGGAAGGAAAGTGGAATGCTGTATCAATGCCACACTGCTCACATCTTTCCCCAATCCCAATTCTTCTTTTGTCCCTTCCTTAGGGAAGCATGCAACACAGAATAAGTGACTATGACCAGGCATTGTAACAAAGAGAAGGGGTGGGAGAATAAAAATTCATCATTATCCCTGTATCAAAGAAACGAAATATTTTAAAAGAAGCATTGTTGTTATGTGGGGTCAAGTTGCTTGCCACTCAGATACAACAGCTCTGAATCCTGCTCTAGCATGAGCCAATGACATTGCCTCTGACACAACCACCCCCATTACCTCAATCACTGAGTTTATCTATGCCACCCAGGCTCTTCCTCTCTTGCACTGTCCCTCTACCCTTCCAAGCAGCATGTCCTTCTCCAAGGACTAGTCCCTCTTTACAACATGCCCAAAGTGTGTCAGATAGATCTTCAAAATCCTTACCTCCTAGGAGTAAGTTGTCTGGTTTCACCCTCTCCAGGACAGACCTGTTAGTTCCCTTAGCACTCTATTGTATGTTCAATACACTTTTCTAGCACTACAACTCAAAGGCATTCATTTTTTCTTCTATCATCCTTAGTAATTTTCTAGCTTTCTGATACATAGCAAATAATTGCAAAGACCATGGCTTTGATGAAATGCACTTTAGTATCTAGACTGCCACCATTACACTTCAATCCTCTAGAGAGATGCCTGTCAGTAGATCTCCCCAGTGTAATTTGTCCTTTGATTTTCTGGCTGCTGGTACCAAAGGTGTTGATTGTGAAATCAAGCAAACTGAGAGGTATTAATCAATCAATATCATATTGTACTCTCTATCGAATTTTGCATGATCAATGACTTATTCATAGCAAATACATTTTTAAGAGGCATAAACGCAGGTTATATACCTG